>NC_091987.1:79955875-80264442 GCF_044704955.1 Pristiophorus japonicus | reverse complement strand
GGGCCATGGCCAGGGGCTAAGGGGGGCTTCCCTGGGCGCATGGCCCAGCTGAGCACACGTGTTGCACCTGCGAACACAAAGTTCCAGATCTGCGTCTATCCCTGGCCACCAAACGTGTGACCTGGCAATTGCCTTCATCGTGACAATGCCCGGGTGCCCATTGTGGAGTTCTCTGATGAACACCTCTCTGCCCATCCGGGGCATGACTACGCGGTTTCCCCACAGTAGGCAATCGGCCTGAATCGAGAGTTCATCCTTGCGCCTGTGAAATGGTTTAAATTTCTCAGGGCATGCCCTGTACGTGGCTGCCCAGTCCCCATTCAGGACACATTTCTTGACTAGAGACAATAGCGGGTCTCTATTTGTCCAGACTTTAATCTGACGGGCTGTCACGGGTGAGCCTTCGCTTCCGAAAGCTTCAACAGCCATGACCATCTCAGCACCATGCTCGGTAGCCCCCTCAGTGGTGGCTAGTGGGAGCCTACTGAGTGCATCGACGCAGTTTTCGGTGCCCGGTCTGTGCCGAATTGTGTAGTCATAGGCAGCTAACGTAAGTGCCCACCTCTGTATGCGGGCCAATGCATTTGCATTTATGGCCTTGTTGTCGGCCAAAAGGGACGTTAGGGGTTTGTGATCTGTCTCCAGCTCAAATTTCCTGTCAAACAGGTACTGGTGCATTTTCTTTACCGTATATACACATGCGAGCGCCACCTTTTCTACCATCCCGTAGCCCCTTTCTGCCTGGGACAGACTCCTGGAGGCATAAGCTACTGGCTGTAACTGACCCTTGGCATTGACATGCTGCAACACACACCCAACACCATAGGACGACGCATCGCACGTTAACACAAGTTTCTTACATGTGTCATATAGCGTTAACAGATTGTTGGAACATAACAAATTGCGTGCTCTATTAAAAGCCCTTTCCTGGCTGTCCCCCCAGACCCATTCGCGACCTTTGCGTAGGAGCACGTGTAGCGGCTCTAGCAGCATGCTCAATTTGGGAAGAAAGTTACCAAAATAGTTCAGGAGCCCCAGGAACGAACGCAGCTCCGTCGTGTTACAGGGTCTGGGTGCTCTCTGGATCACTTCTGTCTTGGATGCAGTAGGGCTGATCCCGTCTGCTGCTACCCTCATCCCCAGGAATTCTACCTCTGGAGCTAGGAAGACGCACTTCGCCTTTTTCAGTCGCAGACCTACCCGGTCCAGTCTGCGTAGCACCTCCTCCAGGTTGTGGAGGTGTTCTTCAGTATCGTAACCCGTAATGAGGATATCGTCCTGAAAAACCACCATCCCTGGAATCGACTTGAGGAGGCTTTCCATATTTCGTTGGAAGATCGCGGCGGCCGAGCGAATTCCGACCGGACATCTGTTGTACTCAAACAACCCCTTGTGTGTCGTGATGGTGGTCAGCTTCTTCGACTCACTCGCCAGCTCCTGGGTCATGTAAGCTGAGGTCAGGTCCAATTTTGAAAAAAGTTTGCCACCGGATAGCGTCGCAAAGAGGTCCTCCATTCTCAGTAGCGGGTACTGGTCTTGGAGTGACACCCGATTGATGGTGGCCTTGTAATCGCCACATATCCTGACCGACCTATCCGCCTTGAGCACCGGCACAATCGGGCTCGCCCAGTCACTGAATTCGACTGGCGAGATGATGCCTTCCCTCAACAGGCGGTCCAATTCGCCTTCTATCTTTTCCCGCATCACGTACGGCACCGCTCTGGCCTTGTGGTGTACTGGTCTGGCGTCCGAGTTTATGTGAATCACTACCTTGGCTCCCATGAAAGTGCCAATGCCGGGTTGAAATAATGAGTCAAATTTGTCCAGGATCTGTGAGCATGATACTCGCTCCACAGAGGAAATTGCATTGACATCGCCCCATTTCCAGTTCATGACAGCATGCCAACTCCTCCCCAGTAGTGCGGGACCGTCCCCTGGGACAATCCAGAGTGGCAACCTGTTCTCCGAATCTTTGTGGGTCACGACTACCGTGGCGCTGCCTAGCACCGGAATGATCTGCTTTGTGTAAGTCCGTAGCTGTGCGTCAATCGCCGATAATTTTGGCCTCCTGGCCTTGGATGCCCACAACTTTTCGAACTGTTTGATACCCATCAAGGACTGGCTGGCACCCGTGTCTAACTCCATTGATACTGGGATGCCATTGAGGAGCACTTTCATCATTATCGGTGGCGTCCTGGTGTATGAACTGTATATGTGCTCCACATGAACTCGCTGAACTTCAGCTTCCAGCGATTTCCCCCAGTGTCCATTTCTGCAATTTCTGCAGGTATTTTGCTCATCCCTGCAAACTCCGGCTGAATGTATGCCTCCATGCCTCCAGCATGAGTTGCGGTTTGAAACAAAAGGTCCCTTGCCAGTCAATCGTCCCTGACTGCCCCTGTTATTGTCCTTGAGTGCACCATTAACAGGTGTTGATGGCCCCATTACTGGCCGCATTGTCCCTTGCAATGGCGTGAATCGCTGTTCAGCTTGCCATTGTCTCTGTCGAACTCCCCCTCTGGGTTCGACTACATGTTGGGGCATGCCTGACTGCCCTTGTCTGCCTGGAGAACTGTGTGCTGCTTTAACAATGTTGAATCTCTGTCCCAACCATTCCTTAACACAGTACCTCTCGTCTGTTCTGCTAGTGGCCATGTTCACGTGGTTTAAATCCCAGTTTCTTGTCGCCATTGATACGTCCTTACTACACAGTATAAATGCACACGAGGCCCATGCTTGAGAGAAGGTCAGTCTGTGACCTGTCCTTTATTCCTTCGCACTCAAGTGATGAAGGTGGGTTGAGCTTCCCCTTTTGTACCTGAAGGTCCATGTTAGGAGTGTCTCCCACCTAGTGGTCAGTGTTCTCACGGTGTACAACTTAGGTCAGTTTATACATGGGTTACAATGCTGGTTGAATACATGACACGCCCCTTCTCAAACACTGTGACGGTCACCGGTCACACCAGTGATGAACGCCTCCTCCTGTCTTATATGGTATGAGGAGGATGTGAAACCCTTCATATGAGCTATTGATCATGAAGGCCGCCACCATGTCATGTTCGTGGACTCTGGCTCTGCCGTGCCTATTTTACACAACCTGTCTCTTTCTCCCATTCAAGTACTGCTCTGAATCTTTCTGTTTTTAATGCTGCTACATGGGTGGCTAATCAGGTGTTAATTCCTATTGTTCTATCTATCAATGGGGATTCCGTTGATGTTTGCTCTCCCGTTAATCTGACTACCTATGACCAGAAAGGCACTCTCAGGACTGACACATTACGCACACACCACGCTGTTCTCGACGACACAAACAATTGTTTATGGTGGCACTTTAGTGAGAATGCCCATTCAGTATACGCGATTAAAAAACACGAGAACTACACCCTTCCCAGGACTGAAGGCCCCGTGGTTGATACGCTGATTTGTAAATTTTCAGATGTTTTTGCTCAATCCAAACACGAGTATGGTAGAATATCAGGGGAGGAGGAGATAAATGGACCCTTCCACCCTCCTGTTAAGCAATATGCCATTCCAACTGAAAGTAAACCGAACGGTCTACTATTGAGTCCTTCCCGTATAGCACAACGGGTATTTCACCCTACCAAGCTATGACTGGGCGACTAATGCAAATGCCAGCCTATCTGTTAACCCCTTCAGTTACGCCCTTAGTACAGGGAACTGCCAACCAAAAATGGCTTGAAACGGTGATTGAAAACATGAAACACACTATAGTAATATGTCTGTAGCCAGACAGACAGGCAGGTCAAGAAGACAGGCAAAGAAATACTTTGACAAGAAGGTCCGACCTTTTGAATATCAAGTGGGAAATACCGTAATGGTACTATGGGAAGAAGCAACATTGCTTCGAACCAAGGTGGAATGGCCTCTCGCCGATTATTGACAGGGTCAGTCCTTCGGTCTATAAGAACATAAGAAATAGGAGCAGGAGTAGGCCATATAGCCCCTCGAGCCTGCTCCACCATTTAATACGATCATGGCTGATCCGATCATGGACTCGAGTCCACTTCCCTGCCGGCTTCCCATAACCCCTTATTCTCTTATAGTTTAAGAAACTGTCTATTTCTGTCTCAAAAGTTTATTCAATGTCCCAGCTTCCACACCTCTCTGAGGCAGCAAATTCCACAGATTTACAACCCTCTGAGAGAAGAAATTTCTCCTCATCTCAGTTTTAAATCGGCGGCTCCTTATTCTAAGATATTGCCCCCTAGTTCTAGTCTCCCCTATCAGTAGAAACATCCTCTCTGCGTCCACCTTGTCAAGCCCCCTCATAATCCTATGTGTTCTGATAAGATCACCTCTCATTCTTCTGAATTCCAATGAGTAGAGGCCCAACCTACTCAACCTTTACTCATAAGTCAACCCCCCCCCCATCTCTGGAATCAACCTAGTGAACCTTCTCTGAACTGCCTCCAAAGCAAGTATAGCCTTTTGTAAATATTGAAACCAAAAGTGCACGCAGTATTCCAGGTGTGGCCTCACCAATACCCTGTATAGCTGTAGCAAGATTTCCCTGCTTTTATACTCCATCCCCTTTGCAATAAAGGCCAAGATACCATTGGCCTTCCTGGTCACTTGCTGTACCTGCATACTAACCTTTTGTGTTTCATGCACAAGTATCCCCAGGCCCCGCTGTACTGCAGCACTTTGCAATCTTTCTCCATTTAAATAATAATTTGCTCTGATTTTTTTCTGCCAAAGTGCATGACCTTACACTTTCCAACATTATATCCATCTGCCAAATTTTTGCCCCTCACTTAGCCTGTCTATGTCCTTTTGCAGATTTTGTGTGTCCTCCTCACACATTGATTTTCCTCCCAGCTTTGTATCATCAGCAAACCTGGCTACGTTACACTCGATCCCTTCTTCCAAGTTATTAATATGGATTGTAAATAGTTGGGGTCCCAGCACTGATCCCTGCGACATCCTGGTTGCCAACCTGAGAATGAACCATTTATCCCGACTCCCTGTTGTCTGTTAGTTAGCCAATCCTCTATCCATGCTAATATATTATCCCCAACCCAGTGAACTTTTATTTTGTGTGGTAACCTTTTATGTGGCACCTTGTCAAATGCCTTCTGGAAGTCCAAATACACCATGTCCACTGGTTTCTCTTTATCCACCCTATTCATTACATCCTCAAAGAATTCCAGCAAATTTGTCAAACATGATTTCCCCTTCATAAATTCATGCTGACTCTGCCTGACCAAATTTTGCTTTTCCAAATGTCCTGCTATTGCTTCTTTAATAATGGACTCCAACATTTTCCCAACCACAGATGTTAGGCTAAATGCTCTATAGTTTCCTGCTTTTTGTCTGCCTCCTTTTTTAAATAGGGGCATTACATTTGCAGTTTTCCAATCTGCTAGGACCTATGCATGAATTGGCTAAGATAGATTGGCTAATGATACTTAAGGGGTTGACTGTGGATGGGCAATGGCAGACATTTAGAGAACGCATGGATGAATTACAACAATTGTACATTCCTGTCTGGCGTAAAAATAAAAAAGGGAAGGTGGCTCAACCGTGGCTATCTAGGGAAATCAGGGATAGTATTAAAGCCAAGGAAGTGGCATACAAATTGGCCAGAAATAGCAGCGAACCTGGGGACTGGGAGAAATTTAGAACTCAGCAGAGGAGGACAAAGGGTTTGATTAGGGTAGGGAAAATGGAGTACGAGAAGAAGCTTGCAGGGAACATTAAGGCGGATTGCAAAAGTTTTTATAGGTATGTAAAGAGAAAGAGGTTAGTAAAGACAAACGTAGGTCCCCTGCAGTCAGAATCAGGGGAAGTCATAACGGGGAACAAAGAAATGGCAGACCAATTGAACAAGTACTTTGGTTCAGTATTCACTAAGGAGGACACAAACAACCTTCCGGATATAAAAGTGGTCAGAGGGTCTATTAAGGAGGAGGAACTGAGGGAAATCTTTATTAGTCGGGAAATTGTGTTGGGGAAATTGATGGGATTGAAGGCCGATAAATCCCCAGGGCCTGATGGACTGCATCCCAGAGTACTTAAGGAGGTGGCCTTGGAAATAGCGGATGCATTGACAGTCATTTTCCAACATTCCATTGACTCTGGATCAGTTCCTATCGAGTGGAGGGTAGCCAATGTAACCCCACTTTTTAAAAAAGGAGGGAGAGAGAAAGCAGGGAATTATAGACCGGTCAGCCTGACCTCAGTAGTGGGTAAAATGATGGAATCAATTATTAAGGATGTCATAGCAGCGCATTTGGAAAATGGTGACATGATAGGTCCAAGTCAGCATGGATTTGTAAAAGGGAGATCATGCTTGACAAATCTTATGGAATTTTTTGAGGATGTTTCCAATAAAGTGGACAAAGGAGTACCAGTTGATGTGGTATATTTGGACTTTCGGAAGGCTTTCGACAAGGTCCCACACAGGAGATTAATGTGCAAAGTTAAAGCACATGGGATTGGGGGTAGTGTGCTGACGTGGATTGAGAACTGGTTGTCAGACAGGAAGCAAAGAGTAGGAGTAAATGGGTACTTTTCGGAATGGCAGGCAGTGACTAGTGGGGTACCGCAGGGTTCTGTGCTGGGGCCCCAGCTGTTTACATTGTACATTAATGATTTAGACGAGGGGATTAAATGTAGTATCTCCAAATTTGCGGATGACACTAAGTTGGGTGGCAGTGTGAGCTGCGAGGAGGATGCTATGAGGCTACAGAGTGACTTGGATAGGTTAGGTGAGTGGGCAAATGCGTGGCAGATGAAGTATAATGTGGATAAATGTGAGGTTATCCACTTTGGTGGTAAAAACAGAGAGACAGACTATTATCTGAATGGTGACAGATTAGGAAAAGGGAAGGTGCAACGAGACCTGGGTGTCATGGTACATCAGTCATTGAAGGTTGGCATGCAGGTACAGCAGGCGGTTAAGAAAGCAAATGGCATGTTGGCCTTCATAGCGAGGGGATTTGAGTACAGGGGCAGGGAGGTGTTGCTACAGTTGTACAGGGCCTTGGTGAGGCCACACCTGGAGTATTGTGTACAGTTTTGGTCTCCTAACTTGAGGAAGGACATACTTGCTGTTGAGGGAGTGCAGCGAAGATTCACCAGACTGATTCCCGGGATGGTGGGACTGACCTATCAAGAAAGACTGAATCAACTGGGCTTGTATTCACTGGAGTTCAGAAGAGTGAGAGGGGACCTCATAGAAACGTTTAAAATTCTGACGGGTTTGGACAGGTTGGATGCAGGAAGAATGTTCCCAATGTTGGGGAAGTCCAGAACCAGGGGTCACAGTCTAAGGATAAGGGGTAAGCCATTTAGGACCGAGATAAGGAGAAACTTCTTCACCCAGAGAGTGGTGAACCTGTGGAATTCTCTACCACAGGAAGTAGTTGAGGCCAATTCACTAAATATATTCAAAAGGGAGTTAGATGAAGTCCTTACTACTCGGGGGATCAAGGGGTATGGCGTGAAAGCAGGAAGTGGGTACTGAAGTTTCATGTTCAGCCATGAACTCGTTGAATGGCGGTGCAGGCTAGAAGGGCTGAATGGCCTGCTCCTGCACCTATTTTCTATGTTTCTATGTTTCTATGTTTCCCCAGAATCCAGGGAATTTTGGTAAATTACAACCAATGCATCCACAATCCCTGCCGCTACTTCTTTTAAGACCCTAGGATGCAAGCCATCAGGTCCAGGGGATTTATCTGCCTTTCATCCCATTATGTTACTGAGTACCACCTCCTTAGTGATTGTGATTGTGTTAAGTTCCTCCCCCCCCCCCATAGCCCCTTGACTATCCACTGTTGGGATATTGTTAGTGTCCTCTATCGTAAAGACTGATACAAAATATTTGTTCAGGGTTTCTGCCATCTCCATGTTCCCCATGACTAATTCCCCGGTCTCATCCTCTAAGGGACCAACATTTACTTTAGCCACTCTTTTCCTTTTTATATACCTATAGAAACTCTTGCTATCTGTTTTCGTGCTAGTTTACTTTAATAGTCTATCTTCCCTTTCTTAATCATTTTTTGTGGTGCAATTCCCGAGGTAAAGGGGGAGGACCAAGGTGGCTAAATGGTACCATATCAATCAGTTGAAAAATGTGAAAGAATAAATATTGCATATCTTACAGAACCAGTTAAGAATGATCAGTTATCGAACCCTCCTGCTGGAGGTCATTATATACATAAGACATTCAAACGGGTCTCAGACATGCTCAGTTAGTTGACAACAGAAGACGTGAAGTGGTTAATGTGGCTCAGGGAAATGAGACAATTGACACATACTCCATCGAGAAACTACCTAATTAATGAAAAAAAAGAGATTTGGAGAATTTTTTAAATCCATGACTTGATTAGATGTTAAACTTCAGCTTTCTTTAAAATGTCTGTTTTCTTTGACTGCATCATTTTCGCTGGAAATGTATATACTTAGTCAACGAGCTAGCAATTGTAAAACTGAATTATAGTTTTAACTGTGGTTATGTTTTGCAGGTATCAGAGCGTGGGAAAAGCCAGTACGAATCCAGTATGACGGTTTGGTTGGTGCCTCCTGTATCTAACAGTATCTAACAGAACCTGTTTCAAAACCTATGCTGAAGTGAAACCAACAGTAAATGAGATACTTAAGTATAAGCTACATAATTATGTGGCGCAATTGGTACAACATTCATAATGGTGGGATAATGGGCTTAATAATCAGCACATCCTTAGGTTCGAATTATTTCACATGTTCTGGTAGCTTCCGAACTTGTAATGATAGTGTATTTAATATTTAATTAATTGAGACTTCGAAAGGGAAGATCTGAAGAAGTGTGGTAAAATCAGGAAAGATACAAGAAGCAGAGGATACCCCAGGCGGGGCAAAACTGGAACAGTGAATTGAATTTGAATAAGGGGTCAGAGGTTGCTCTTCCCCCTTCAAAGAAATGGACTGTAAGTGTTGTGTATGGAATAACTCAATAGACTGAATACTGTAAACTCCAAACAGGTACAAATCTGGCTCTTCTTTATTAGGGCCCAAAGCGATTACATTACAAGATGGCTGGCCTTTTATACCTGGGCCGCACACAGGTGGGCACAGCCCAAAAGCCTCCGACAGTGGCACAACCTGGTGGCTAGTAGACTCAAGCATACATACATGACAATATCCCCCTTTAAGATATTAGTAACGATCGTTTTACAAATTGAGAGGGTCCAGGGCTTTCCGCTCTCGAGTTGAATGTCTCAGTTCAACTCCAGCCTTAGGCGAGCTTTCTGAGTCTGTTATGACTGGGGGCTGGGTAACCGATCTGATGGGAATGGCAATGATCACGTCAGGGATTGAAAGTCCAGATTCATTGACCATGTTAGTGATTGAAAGTCCAGATTCACTGATGAGAGCAGAGTCCCGATGACTGAGGGTAGGTTGGTTGGTCACTGATTGTGTCTTCCTCAGACTGTTCCGGTTCATCCGTGTACTGCAGCTTTATCTGACCGACATGTTTCCTGCATGTCTGCCCATTCTTGAGCTTAACGATAAACACTCTGTTCCCCTCTTGGCCGTAACAGTACTGGCGATCCATTTGGGACCTTGACCATAATTCTGTACATACACAGGATCAAGGATAGAAATGTCGCATGACACAGTAGCGCGATCATGATACCCTTGCTGACTTTGATGTCGGTATTCGACACGATTATTCAAGTCAGGGTGGACAAGAGAGAGCCTGGTTTTGAGACCTCTCTTTATCAATAGATCAGCAGGGGAGACCCCGGTAAGCTTATGGGGTCTTGTCCTGTAACTAAGCAATATGCATGACAAGCGAGTTTGCTGTGAACCTTGAGTTACACGTTTCATAGTCTGCTTGATGGGTTTGGACCACGCACTCTGCTTGTCCATTGGATGCGGGTTTAAATGGTACTGACCTCACATGTTTGATACCATTGAGTTTCATGAACTCTTGAAACTCCTGACTGGTGAAGCACGATCCGTTGTCGCTTACAACGATGTCAGGCAGACCATGCATAGCAAACATGACACAAAGGCTCTCAATGGTAGCTGTGGATGTGTTGGATGACATGATTGTACACTCTATCCACTTGGAATAAGCATCCACCACAACTAAGAACATCTTTCCCAGGAAGGGACCTGCAAAGTCGATGTGGATCCTGCCCCATGGTTTAGATGGCCACGGCCACAGACTCAGCGGCGGTTCTGCTGGTGCTTTACTAAGCTGCATGCAAGTGTTGCACTGACGTACACATGATTCCAGATCAGAATCAATTCCAGGCCACCATACATGAGACCTTGCAATGGCTTTCATCATGACAATACCGGGATGCATGCTATGTAGATCATGCACAAATTTTTCTCTGCCTTTCTTGGGTATAACAACACGATTACCCCATAGTATACAATCTGATTGAATGGATAGTTCGTCTTTGCGACGGATGTAAGGTTTGGTCTCCTCACACATTTGCTTGGGTATGGCAGACCAATCACTACTCAGGAGACAACATTTCACAACCGATAATATCAGGTCTTGGCTGGTCCAGGACTTAACTTGTTGGGCCATGACAGGGGTTCCTTCACTTTCAAAAGCATCCATGACTAACAGTAGATCTGCCGGTTGTGCCGTTTCCACCTCCGGTGTGGGCAATAGTAGATGGCTCAATGCATCAGCACAATTCTCAGTGCCAGGTCTATGGCGAATGACATAATCATAGGCAGATAATGTCAGTGCCCACCTCTGGATGCGGGACGATGCATTGGTATTGATATCTTTGTTTTCCGAAAACAATAAAATGAGTGGCTTGTGATCTGGTTCCAATTCAAACCCAAGACCAAACAGGTACTAATGCATCTTTTTAATCCCATACACACAGGTTAGTGCTTCTTTCTCTACCATGCTGTAGGCTCTTTCTGCCTTTGACAAACTTTTTGATGCATATGCAACAGGTTGTAATTTGCCCGACTCATTAGCTTGTTGGAGCATGCAACCAATTCCATATGACGAAGCATCACAGGCCAATACTAGACACTTACATGGATCTTAATGTACCAGCAGCTTGTTGGAGCAAAGCAGATTAGTAGCTTTCTCAAAAGCTTTATCTAGAGATGCACCCCAAACCTAGTTGTCACCTTTTCTTAGCAGCATGTGCAGTGGCTTTAATAAAGTGCTCAATCTAGGTAAGAAATTACCGAAGTAGTTGAGTAGACCAAGGAACGAACGCAGCTCCATCACATTCTGAGGCTTGGGTGCAATTTTGATGGCCTTGGTTTCCGAGTCCATAGGCCTGATACCGTCAGCCGCAATTTTCCTCCCTAGGAATTCGACTTCCGGTGCCATGAAGACGCACTTCAAACGTTTCAGTCTGAGTCCCACTTTGTCCAGACGATGTAGAACCTTTTCCAGGTTGTTCAGATGTTCAGCGGAGTCATGACCTGTGACCAGTATGTCATCTTGGAACATGACGGTTCTGGGGACGGACTTCAGTGGACTCTCCATGTTCCTCTGAAATATGGCTGCAGACGAGCGAATTCCAAAAGGGCACCTGTTGTAGATAAACAGTCCTTTATGAGCATTGATGCATGTAAGTTTCTTCGACATGTCAACCAGCTTCTGTGTCATGTAGGCCGACGTCAGATCCAGTTTTGTGAACGACTTCCCCCCGGCTAGCCTTGCAAACAGGTCATCAACCTTCGGTAACGGGTATTGATCCTGTTTCAAAACTTGGTTGTTCATAACCTTGTAGTCTCCACAAATCCTGACAGTGCCATCACTTTTCAACCCGGGAACAATGGGGTTGGCCCATTCGTTAAATTCGACCGGTGATATGATCCATTCATGCTGGAGTCTGTCCAGTTCAATTTCGACCTTCTCCCTCATCATGTACAGTACTGCTCGAGCTTTATGATGGACAGGTCTTGCATCCGAGTCCACGTGGATCTGCACCTTGGCTCCCGTGAAATTGTCGATGCCTGGTTCAAACAGCGAGAGGAACTTGCTCAGCACTTGAGCACATGGAGTATCCTCCGACGACGACAACGCTTTGCTCTCATTCCAGTTCCATGTGATTTTTTTCTAACCAGTTCCTGCTGAACAGTATTGGATCATTGCCTGGAACAATCCATGATGGTAAATTGTGAACTGCACCATCATACGACACCTTGATTACTGCACTGCCAATCACCGTTATGAGTTCTTTAGTGTACGTACACAACTTGGCATTGACTGGACCCAGCTTAGGCCTCACAGCCTTAGTATTCCACAGCCTGTTGAATGTCCTCTGGCTCATTATTGATTGACTTGCACCCTATTCAATTCCATCAATACCGGCACAGCTTTAAGTTTTACATTAATCATTATCGGTTGGCTCTTTGTTAGGAACGAATACAGTCCATACACTTCCTCCTCTGGTATCTCGGATTGCATATGCGGATCCGCTCTAGACTGGTCATCATCCTCCATGTGGTGTGTCGCAGCATTCTTGCTCAGTTGCGGACACATGCGCTGGAGATGCCCCACTCTTGAACAGCCTTTACAAATATACTGTTTAAACCGACACTGATGATGCCGATGATTTCCCCCACAACGCCAACACGGTGATATCGGATTCATTCCCGTTGGTAGACTTCGAGCAGCCACAGGTTTCGCGTATGCAGTCGAGTAGGCCCTGCCATATGCAGCTCTGCCAAACGACGCTACTATCTTGTTTACAGTACTTGGCGAGTTCCGATTTTTCAATTATATCTGCTTTAAGCTTTTTTCCGTCGTCATGCAAGATTGGGCAATCGTGATGGTCTTGCTTAAATCCAGCATCTCCGCTGCCAGTAGCTTACGTAGGATCACCTCATGGTTGATGCCAATTACAAAGAAGTCCCGCAGCATGTCTGTCAACGCAGTTTCGAACTTACACGGTCTTAGGTCGGCAGCGAATTCCGATACATCCTGGCCCTCAGATGAACGTGCATATAGAATCGATATCTTGAGATGATGATGTCTTCATCTGGTTTGAGATGGTCATGTACCAGAGCACACAATTCCTCATAGCCCTTGTCCGTTGAGCGAGAGGAGATTCTTAATGAGTCCATAGATTTTCAGATTGCAAACTGTGAGGAGGACTGCCCAGCACCGAATTGCGTCTGCCTCTTCCTCTGTTTTGTTGGCCATGAAGTACTGGTTCAAGTAGGCTACAAAGTCTGCCCAATCTTCTCCCTCCACAAATTGCTCCAGAATTTCAATTGTGCTCATCTTTGCATGTGAAGGTTCTTGTTAGCTCATCGCCAAATGTTGTGTATGCAATAACTCAATAGATTGAATACTGTAAACTCCGAACAGGTACAAACCTGGCTCTACTTTATTAGGGCCCAAAGTGATTACATTACAAGATGGCTGACCTTTTATACCTGGGCCGGACACATGTGCACACAGCCCAATCGCCTCCGACAGTGGCGCCACCAGGTGGCTAGTAAACTCAAGCATACATACATGACAGTAAGAAAGGGGGAAATCTTCATTTTTGAGTCTCCCTCCCTCATCAAAATTTAGAGATGGCATGATGGATGCAAAACCAGAAATGAGAGATCGAAAGAGTTTTCTCTCTCTCAAGGAGGGGAATATGTTTGAAATCAGGGATGCCTAAAAATGTATAAAAATGATACGTATGTATAAAACTGATACATATGCTGTGTTTTAAATCATTGTTTAGAATTTGGAGACGGAATGTCTCCTAGACTGGTAGTAGATGCTCAGAAATGCGAATGTCTTGGTACCACGGGGTCCACGCTGGTCATGGACCACATCTATCATGCTGAGGTGGGAGGTCAGTTGTCATTGAATCAGCTGTTGAGTTGACAGCTTCAAATATACGGTAAACGGTCTCACCTTACAAAGATATCTTCCCTCAGCCACAAACTCTTCCTCGCTGCAATTCTGCAACAGACTCACCATGCTGCAAGTCTTTGCACAAGTCTCCATCCAGTTTGACCTCATGACCTCATTACCTCTCTCACCATTGACAGATCACTTCTGTCAAATTCAGCTGCTACCTATTTCATCAGCATGGGTGCCCTTTATACTTTCTCATCTTGATGAGAAGTCCTGATTGATAATTGGTCCCCTTGGAGGATAAGACACACCCAGCAGTTTCTCTGGAATATGTAATTAGATCTTCCTTGCCTACATAATC
Organism: Pristiophorus japonicus; assembly: GCF_044704955.1. Lineage (NCBI taxonomy): Eukaryota > Metazoa > Chordata > Chondrichthyes > Pristiophoridae > Pristiophorus > Pristiophorus japonicus. Next base: position 80,250,274 of record NC_091987.1, on the reverse strand, counting down.
AGTGCCTTTGCAAAGTGTGATTTGAGCCATTCGGATTGCTGACTCCAGAATCCCACAACGATCAGCCCCAACAGCACTAGGCGCTCCAGCAGCACCAACAACAACACTACCAACCTTCTTCGCAATCACCTGATGCTGCACAGTACGAAGGGCATCAGCACCCAACCACATTGTTGCCCGGAAGGCCAAGGATGGCCTCACCATAACTTAATTTACTTCACTTGACGCTGTACAACCTGGCTGGCACATGATGCACCAGGTTGACACCACCCAACAAAGCATCCCTACAATACCTAAGCCATTACTTTCACACTCATCACCATTGCAGGGGGTACCGTTATGTCTCACCATTCACTGCAACTCACTAAGCCACTTCCAAAAGTGCACACAGATCTTCCAAGAATGCAAAGCGTTGAAAATAAAGGTTTCAATGTTTGATACTAATAGAAATTTTACATGACCATTGGATTAAACACCCAAGTGCCTACACTTGTGTGTTGTTAGTTGATATGATTGCGTCAGGATGAGGTGAGTGTGAAGGGTGGTTCGTGAGATGGGAATGCGATAATATATAAAAAATGGGTGGAGGATGAATGTGACTTTGGACTAACATTTCATGATCTACTGAGATCATTGAAACATTTGCGGCACTGCGGCCTGGTCCTCCTGACCACATCCCTGCTTGTACCCCTTTGCAATGTGCAACCAGGCTGCATTGGTCTCCTGGGGAGATCATTTCCGCCCATGGGAAGGGAAGAGGATTTAACTACATGCTCTGATTCCCTCCACAAGCATATGGAGGAAGTCATGTGAGAGGCTGGGTGCAGCCCTGCACTCTGTGCAGATCGTGTCAGTGTTTGCGCATCTCAATGCTGCAGAACACTGATAACACAACTGTCAAAATAAAGTTGGCCATGGTCTCTTTAAGGAAACCGGCTGATGATGCGTCATCAAATGACATCACCAGATCTGCTTCCTCTAAATGACCGGCAAACGCGCTGAGGGGGCTTAACAAGCCCAAACTCGGGAAATTCATTTCAGAGGCTGGGATGGAGACAGCAGCGGAGTCGGGACCCGCCACCAACGTTGCCCACCACGGACCCATTGAGGCTCATAAAGTCGCAGCCAAAGTCTTTCTTTCAATTAGTGTTACAGTTCCTTCTATGTTTCAAAAAGCAAAGTAGACTAGCATGGTGTTGGAATGCATGTGCGTTAATGCGAGGAGAGTACCAAATTAGGTTAATGAGCTGCAGGCACAAGTTGCCACATGGGGTCATGAAATAGTGGCTATAATGGAGACCTGGTTTAAACATGGTCAGGAATGGGTACTAAACATTCCTGGCTACAATGTATTCAGGATGGATAGGGAAGGAATAAAAAATGGGATGGCAATGATCAAGGATAATTTTATAGTTCTATAGAGGGGTGATATACTAGAAGGCTCAAAGATTGAGGGCGAGAAATTGGCCAGTCTTGCGCCCATTTTTTTGGCAATATTTCGCCTTTTTTGACAGAAAAAGATGTTCACCTAAATTGGCCAAAGTTGTGCGCCAGCGGTTTTGAAATATTGCTGAAAAGCTGTCGTGCGAGACGAAAAAAGGCGATATCACTTTAAATTGGTCGTTTGGTGCACCCGTATTCTGGGTGAAAAAAAACACCCGTGAAAAGCCTGACTTGTAGCCCCAGAAACAGCGGTAAACATAGAAAATAGGAGCAGTAGTAGGCCATTCGGCCCTTCAAGTCTGCACCGCCATTCAATATGATCATGGCTGATCCTCTATCTCAACACCATATTCACGCTTTTTGCCCATACCCCTTGGTGTCTTTTTTGTCTAGAAATCTATCTATCTCCCTCCCTCTTAAATATATTCAGTGACTTGGCCTCCACAGGTTCCCCACCCTGTGAGTGAAAACATTTCTCCTCATCTCGGTCCTAAATTTCCTACCCGTATCCTGAGACTATGATCCCTTGTTCTAGACTTCCCAGCCAGGTGAAACATCCTCGCCGCATACAGTCTATCCAACCCGCCAGAATTTTATACGTTTCAATGAGATCCCCTCTCATTCTTCTAAACTCTAGTGAATACAGGCCTAGTTGACCCAATCTCTCCTCATACGACAGTCCTGCCATCCCAAGAATCAATCTGGTGAACCTTCGCTGCACTCCCTCTATGGCAAGTATATCCTTTCTTAGGTAAGGAGACCAAAACTGCACACAATACTCCAGGTGCGGTCTCACCAAGGCCCTGTATAACTGTAGTAAGACATCCTTGCTCCTGTACTCAAACCCTCTTGCAATGAAGGCCAATATATTATTTGCCTTCCTAACTGCTTGCTGCACCTGCATGTTTGCTTTCAATGACTGGTGTACAAGGACACTCTGTACATCGACACTTCCCAAGCCATCACCATTTAAATAAACTTTGTCCTTATGTTTTTCCTACCAAAGTGGGTAACTTCACATTTATCCATGTTATACTGCATCTGCCATGTGTTTGCCCACTCACTCAACCTATCTAAATCACCTTGCAGCGTCTTTGCATCCTCCTCACAACTCACAATCCCACCTAGTTTTGTGTTGTCAGCAAACTTGGAAATATTACATTTGGTTCCCTCATCCAAATCATTTATATATATTGTGAATAGCTTGGGCTCAAGCACTGATCCCTGTGGTACCCCACTAATCACTGTCCGCCACCCCAAAAAAGACCCATTTATTCCTATTCCCTGTTTCCTGTCAGTTAACCAATTTTCAATCCATGCCAGTACATTACCCCCAATCCTATGTGCTTTAATTTTGCACACTAACCTCTTATGTGGGACTTTATCAAAAGCCTTCTGACAGTCCAAATACACTACATCCACTGGTTCTCCCTTAACTATTCTATCAGTTACATCCTCAAAAAACTAAAGTAGGTTTGTCAAACATGATTTTCCTTTCATAAATCCATGTTGACTTTGTCTAATCCCGTTGATATTATCTAAGTGTGCCGTTATCTCATCCTTTATAATAGACTCCAACATTTTCCCTACTGCTGATGTTAGGCTAACCAATCTGTAGTTCCCTGTTGTCTCTCTCTCTCCTTTTTTAAATAGTGTGGTTACATTTGGAATTTTGGAAGATGACAACCAATGCATCTACTATTTCCATGGCTACCTCTTTTTGTACTCTGGGATGCAGATCATCAGGCCCTGAGGATTTATCGGCCTTCAGTCCCATTAGTTTCTCCAGCACTATTTTCCTACTAATAATCATTTCCTTTAATTCCTCTTGCTCACTAGACCCTTGGTTCCCTAGCATTTCTGGGACGTTATTTGTGTCCTCTTCCATGAAGATAGAACCAAAGTATTTATTTAATTGTTCTGCCATTTCCTTGTTCCCCATTATAAATTCTCCCGTTTCTGCCTGTAAAGGACCCACATTTGTCTTCACTAACTTTTTCTTTTTATGTGCTTGTAGAAACTTTTGCAATTGTTTTTTATGTTCCTTGCAAGTTTGCACTCATACTCTACTTTTTCGCCTCTCAATCAATCTCTTGATCCTTTTTTGCTGAATTCTAAACTGCTCCCAATCCTTAGGCGTGCAACTTTTTCTGGCAACTTTCTATAACTCCTCTTTGAATCTAATACTATTCTTAATTTCTTTTGTTAGCCTTGGTTGGGCCACTTTTGTGTTTTTACGCCAGAAAGGAATTAATAACTGTTGCAATTCATGCATTCGTTTCTTAAATGTTAGCCATTGCCTATCCACTGTCATGCTTTTTAATGAATCTTCCCAATCTATCATAGCTAATTCATTCCTTATACCTTCATAGTTTTCTTTGTTTAGATTTAGGACCCTAGTTTCAGATTGGACTACTTCACTTTCCATCTTAATAAAGAATTCAATCATGTTATGGTCACTCTTCCCTAAAGGACCCCGCACAACAAGACTGTTAATTTACCTCTTCTCATTATACAATACCCAATCTAGGATAGCCTGTTCCTTAGTAGGCTCCTCAACATACTGGTCTAAAAAAACATCTCGTACACACTCCAGGAATTCATCTGCCACAGTATTATTACTAATTTGTTTTGGCCAGACTATATGTATATTAAAGTCACCTACGATTACTATAGTATCCTTGTTACATGCATCTCTAATTTCCTGTTTGATGCCATCCCCTACACTACCACTACTGTTTGGAGGCCTATAGACAACTCCCACTAATGTTTTCTGGCCCTTGGTGCTCCTTAGTTCCACCCAGACTGATTCTACATCTTGATTTTCTGAGCCAATATCCTTTCTCACTATTGCTCTGATTTCATCCTTTACTAACAACGCCACACCACCCCCTCTTTCTTTTTGCCTGTTCTTCATAAATATCGAATATCCTTGGATATTCAGTTCACAACCCTGGTCACCCTGCAACCATGTCTCTGTAATTGCAACTATATCGTATCCATTTACATCTATTTGCGCTGTTAATTTGTCTACCTTATTACAGATGCTTCGTGCATTCAGATACAATGCTTTTAGATTTGTCTTTTTAACATTATTAGACATCTAAACATTATTTTGTACTATAACCCTATGAAGTATGAAGACTTGCAAAAAAGGTAAGTTAAAGTTTTTATTTTTTAATTCTTTCTCAGTGATTTGCTAGATAAGTGTCTTGTAAATGTTTTGTGATTGTTTTATTTTTTGTTTTTTGCTATTTTTTTTTAGTGTTTTCCCCCCTCCCAGGGCCTGTCTTTTTAGCAATAATTGGCCTCAGGCTAAAGTTGGCGAGGACCGTTGTTTCCACCACAAATCCTCTTGCAATGATGATTTTTACCGTTGGGCGCATTTTTTTGCCAATTTTAGGCCTTTAAAAAATAACGGTATTTTTACGGTATATTTGGCAAAAAATGCCAGAAAGAAAACACTATCACCAAAAGACCAATTTCAAGTCGTGAATCAACTTGGTTAGAGTTAAGAAACAGAAAAGGAGCCGTTACATTACTGGGTGGTTACTATCGACCCCAAAATATTTAGAAGGAGTTAGAGGAGCAAATCTGTAGGAAATTTCAGAGAAATGTAAAACTTATAGAGCAGTAATAGTAGGGGACTTCAATTACCCTGAAATAGACTAGTTAAAAAACAGTGTAAAGGGTAAGGAGGGTGAAGAATTCTTAAAATCTGTATAGGAGAATTTTCTTAACCAGTATGATTCTATCCCAATGAAGAAGGAAGCAGTGCTGGATCTAGTTCTGGGGAATAAAGTAGGGCAAGTTTAATGTGTTTCAGTGGAAGAACATCTGGGTAATAGTGATCATAATATAATTAGGTTTAAAGTAGTTATGGAAAGGGTCAAAGAAAAATCAATGATGAAAATATCCAACTGGAAGAGAGATTATTTCTGTGATTGGAGAAGAGATCTAGCACAGGTAGACTGGACACAAAGATTGGCCATGAAAATAGTAAATGCGCAATTGCAGGCCTTCAAGGTGGAAATACGGCAGGTACAAACCAAGCATATTCCTATAAGGAGCAAAGATAGGACATCCACGTTACACTCCCTGGATGACAAAGGAAATAGTGTTTAAAATAAAATAGAAAAAGGAGGCTTATGACAGATGGCAGGTACAGAATACAGTAGAAAAAACAGGCAGAATACTAAGTGCAAAGGGAAATTGAAAAAGGATACAAGAATGGCAAAGAGAATGAGATAAGATTAGTGTGTAACAGGAAAGAGAACCCAAAAATCTTTTAGAGACATATAAACAGTAAAAGGATAGCTAAAGGAGTGGTGGGGCCGATTAGGGGCAAAGAAGGAAATCTTTTTTGTGGAGGCAGAGGGCATGACCGAGGTACTGAGTGAGTACTTAGTTCTGTCTTCACAAAAGAGGAGGAAGTTAATGTTGCAGTAGAGGAGGAGGGAGTAAAGATATTGGATAATATAAAAGTAGATAGAAAGGAGATGCTAAATAGGTTGGCATCACTCAAAGTTAATGTCACCCGCTCTAGATGGGATGCATCCTAGGTTGCTGAGGGAAGCTAGGATGGAGATAGCAGAAGCTCTGACCACAATCGTTCAATCCTCTTTAGAGATGTGAGTGGTGCCGGAGGACTGGCAAATGTTACACGCCTGTTCAAAAAAGGGAGAGGGATAAACCTGTTAACTACAGGCCAAATAATCTAACGTGAGTGGTGGGAAAACTATAAGAAATAATTGTCAAGGACAAAATTAATTCTCACTTAAAGAAGCATGGGTTAACAAGGGACAGCCAGCATGGAGTTATTAAAAGCAAAATCATGGCTGAGTAACCTGATTGAGTTCTTTGATGAAGTAACAAAGAAGGTTGATGAAAGTAGTGCAGTAGATGTTGGCCCTGAAATTCTGGTCAGAGGCTTCCCGTGAGCAATTGCCTCTGACCTGAAATATTTCTACGAAAATACCTGGTGGTCCGGGAGGAGCCTATGATTCCGGTGGGGAGGCTTTCTCTTCCCACCCTGCAGAGCGCACTCCTGTCCTCAAGGTTCAGACGCAGAAGGTGCAGTGACTGCTCAGCCAATCAGGTACTGTATTCCACAGCTTTCTCATTAATCGCAATGAGAACTCCGTATCTACGAGTTCTCATTGCTATTAATGAGAAGAAAAAGCAGACGCTAATCACATATAATAAAAAAATAAAAAACACACCTCACATAATTAAAATTAATTGAAATTAAAGTTAATAAATATCTGAGAGAATTTTTTTTCCCCAGTTTTTAAAAAGTTTTTTTATTATGGTTAAAAATAAATGTAAAGTGGTGGGCAGGAGTTTGAATAATAATATGTGTTTTTAAAATTTAATTAAATTATATTTTTGTATGTTTTTAAATTCTTACGCCTGTAAAAGTAGGCTATGCGCCTGCTTTTATCAGGCTCAAAAATTTTGAGGACATTTGCTGGGCAAGATATGGGTAAATACTGCAATCTTGCCCATGCAAATGTCCTCGCTCCTGATATGCGTGAGATCTGTCAAGCTGGAGCTTGACAGATCAGAAACGCCGGTTTTCAGCGCATGCGCATAGAAACTTCGTATGGACCCAGGGAGGCCGGGATTTCCAGGCCATTTTATATATGTACTTTCAAAAGTAGCACAGAGAGACTTATTTGGGAAGTAGAAACACGATGGGATTAAAGGGATGGTAGGAACTTGGGTATGTAATTGGCTAAGGGATAGAAGGCAGAGAGTAGTGGTGAATGGATGTTATTAAGACTGGAGTGGGGAAAATGGTTGAAACTATCATTAAGGAAGAAATAGCGGGACATCTAGATAGGAATAGTGCAATCAAGCAGACGCAGCATGGAATCATGAAGGGGAAATCATGTTTAACTAATTTACTGGAATTCTTTGAGGATATAACGAGCATGGTGGATAGAGGTGTACTGATGGATGTGGTGTATTTAGATTTCCAAAAGGCATTCGATAAGGTGCCACACAAAAGGTTACTGCAGAAGATAGAGGTACGCAGAGTCAGAGGAAATGTATTAGCATGGATAGAGAATTGGCTGGCGAACAGAAAGCAGAGAGTCGGGATAAATGGGTCCATTTTGGGTTGGAAATCGGTGGTTAGTGGTGTGCCACAGGGATCGGTGCTGGGACCACAACTGTTTACAATATACATAGATGACCTGGAAGAGGGGACAGAGTGTAGTGTAACAAAATTTGCAGATGACACAAAGATTAGTGGAAAAGCGGGTTGTGTAGAGGACACAGAGAGGCTGCAAAGAGATTTGGATAGATTAAGCGAATGGGCTAAGGTTTGGCAGATGGAATACAATGTCGGAAAGTGTAAGGTCATCCACCTTGGGGAAAAAAACAGTAAAAGGGAATATTATTTGAATGGGGAGAAATTACAACATGCTGAGGTGCAGAGGGACCTGGGGGTCCTTGTGCATGAATCCCAAAAAGTTAGTTTGCAGGTGCAGCAGGTAATCAGGAAGGCAAATGGAATGTTGGCCTTCATTGCGAGAGGGATGGAGTACAAAAGCAGGGAGGTCCTGCTGCAACTGTATAGGGTATTGGTAAGGCCGCATCTGGAGTACTGCGTGCAGTTTTGGTCACCTTACTTAAGGAAGGATATACTGGCTTTGGAGGGGGTACAGAGACGATTCACTAGGCTGATTCCGGAGATGAGGGGGTTACCTTATGATGATAGATTGAGTAGACTGGGTCTTTACTCGTTGGAGTTCAGAATGATGAGGGGTGATCTTATAGAAACATTTAAAATCATGAAAGGGATAGACAAGATAGAGGCAGAGAGGTAGTTTCCAATGGTAGGGGAGACTAGAACTAGGGGGCACAGCCTCAAAATACGGGGGAGCCAATTTAAAACCAAGTTGAGAAGGAATTTCTTCTCCCAGAGGGTTGTGAATCTGTGGAATTCTCTGCCCAAGGAAGCAGTTGAGGCTAGCTCATTGAATGTATTCAAGTCACAGATAGACAGATTTTTAACCAATAAGGGAATTAAGGGTTACAGGGAGAGGGCGGGTAAGTGGAGCTGAGTCCACGGCCAGATCAGCCATGATCTTGTTGAATGGTGGAGCAGGCTCGAGGGGCTAGATGGCCTAATTCTTATGTTCTTATGGAGAGAAGTATGTAGTAGGGTCCCTCAGTGATCGGTATTAGGACCATTGCTTTTCTTTTTATATATTAAATGACCTGGACTCGAGTGTAGGGAGTACAATTTTGAAATTTGCAGATAATACAAAAGTTGGCAACATAGTAAATAGTGAGGAGGATAATAGCAGACTTTAGGAGGACTGGTGAAATGGGAAGACACGTGGCAGATGCAATTTAATGAGGATAAGTGTGAAATGATGCACTTTGGGAGAAACAACATGGAGAGGCAATATAATCTAAATGGTAGTATTTTCAGTCGTTAAGAAAATGTGTGGGATACTTGGCTTTGTAAATAGGGCCATTCAATACAAAAACAAGGAAGTCACGCTAAAACTGTATAAATCACTGGTTAGATCTCAGCTGGAGTATTGCGTACAATTCTGGGCACCACACTTTCGGGACAATGTCAAGGCTTTGGAGAGGATACATAGAAGGTTTACCAGAATTAGACCAGGGATGAGGGACTTCAGTTATGTGGAGAGATTGGAGAAGCTGGGATTGTTCTCCTTGAAGCACAGAAGGTTAAGGGGTGATCTAATAGAGGTATTCAAAATAATGAGGGATTTTGTAGAGCAAATAGAGAGAAGCTGTTTCCTCTGGCACGTGGATCAGTAACCAGAGTTACTGATAATTAGACTTAAAATAATTGGCAAATGAACTAGAGAGCAAATGAGGCGAAATTTTTTCACACAGAGGGTTATTAAGATCTGGAATGCACCACCTGAAAGGATGGTGGAAGCAGTTTCCATAGGAACTTTCAAACGTCAATTGGACATGGACTTGAAGAGGACTAACTTACAGTTATGGGGAAAAAGCTGGGGTGTGGGACTAAATTGAAGAGCACTTTCAAAGAGCTGCCACAGACGCAATGGGTCGAATGGTCTCCTTCTGTGCTGTAAGATTCTATGATTCTATACCCATTTCCAGCACATTGGGGCCCATCCACCACATATTAGGCTTGTTAGCAATATTGAAGCCCAGAGATAAAAAGGGCAGTAACAGCCTACATTCCTTCTAAGTTGAAATTTCACATATGTGTAGAACTTTGAATGGGCCACGCAACCCATTAAAGGGACCACACACCCAAAGGAAAATAAGGGGAACATTGGCAATAGCATGGATACAAAACTGGCTAGGGGATAAAAAACAGAGAGTTGTGGTGAAGGCTGTTTTTCGGACTGGAGGGATTATACAGTGTTGTTCCCTAAGGTTCAATACTAGGATCACTGCTGTTTTTGATATACATTAATAACTTAGATTTGCGGGTACAGGGCACAATTTTGAAATGTGCAGATGAAACAAAACTTGGAAGTATAGTAAACAGTGAGGAAGAGTCAGATAATAATAGACTTCGAAAGGACACAGCGCAGGTGAAATTCAACGCAGCAGTAATGCATCTTGATAGTAAGAATCAGGAGAGACAATACATGCTAAGTGGTACAATTTTAAAGGGGGTGCAAGAACAGAGACACCTGGGGGTGCTTGTATGGGATACTTTCCTTTATTAGCTGAGGCAGGGAAATAGTATTGCATACAGTTCTGGTCACATTACAGGAAAGATGTGATTGTACTAGATAGGGTAAAGAGGAGATTTACAAGGATGGAGAATTTTAGCTATGAGGAAAGATTAGATAGGCTGGGGTTGTTTTCTTTGGAACAGAGGAGATTGAGGTGAGACTTAATTGAAGTCTATAGAATTATGAGAGCCTAGATACAGTAGATAGGAAGCACCTATTTCCCTTAGCAGAAAGGTCAATAACCAGGGAGCTGAGATTTAAAGTAATTGGTAGAAGGATAAGAGGGGAGTTGAGGAGAACCTTACTCACCCAGAGGATGGTAGGGTCGGGAATTCATTGCTTGAAAGTGTGGTAAAGACAGAAACCCTCATCACATTTTAAAAGTTCTTGGATATGCACTTGATGTGCCATAACCTACAGGGCTCTGGACCAAGAGCTGGAAAGTGGGATTAGCCTGCATTGCTCTTTTTCGGCCGGCACAGAATAGATGTGTCAAATAGCCTCCTTCTGTGCCCTAAATTTCTATGATTCTTGTGCCCAAATCTTTGAAGGTGGCAGGACAGGTTAACAAAGCAGTTAATAAAGCATATGGAATACTGGCCTTTACAAATAGAGGCATAGAGTATAAAAGCCTGGAAGTTATGCCAAACCTATCATTAAACACTAGTTCAGCCCCAGCTGGAGTATTGTGTCTAATTCTGGGCACTTCACTTTAGGAAGGATGTGAAAGCTTTGGAGAGGGTATAGAAGAAATTGACTACAATGGTTCCAGAGATGAGGATTACAGTTACATAGATAAACTAGAGAAGCTGGGGTTGGTCTCCTTCGAGCAGAGAACATAAAGAGGAGATTTGACAGAGGTGTTTAAAATCATGAATGGTTTAGATAGAGTAAATAAAGAGAAAGTTTCCAATGGTTGAAGGGTCGATAACAATGGGCACAGATTTAAGTTTTTTGGCAAAAGAACCAAGGCGACATGAGGAAAAACTTTTTCACGCAACGAGTGGTTAGGATTTGGAATGCACTGCCTGATAGAGTGGTGCTTACAAATTCAAAAGCAGCCTTCAAAAGGAATTAGGATTAATACTTAAAGGAGAACAAATTGCAGGATTATTGGGAAAGTGTTATATATGCAGACTATAGAGATACTCTCTGTTTAGTCACTGTATAGTTGCATAAGATGGAGACTTGTTTACCTGACGTACTTTCAATAAGGTTCACACTGTGTATATACTATGCTGGGTGCAACTGGTGGAGACCGGAGTTTCCTGCCCTGGTGGCAGGGGCTGTATAAAAGGGCAGCCACTATGTGGCTGTCTCATTCTGGAGTTTGGAATAAAGGACCAAGGTCACTACAGTTTGAGTACAACACATTGCCTCGTGGAGTCATTCATAAGTACATTACAGAGATAACAACTGGCAACGAGAATACGGACTTTCACGCAATTATGGTTGCATTTGGCTCACTAAAAGACTTTGCAGAGGGTGATGATTGGGATGCCTTCACGGAAAGACTCGAGCTATATTTCGTGGCAAACGACCTGGCAGGGGAAACGGACGCATTGGCGGAGAAGCTCAAGGTTATACTGCTGACCAGTTGTGGGCCCGAGGTCTACCGCCTCATCAGGGATTTGTTGGCACCGACAAAGGCCAAGGATAAGACATATGATGAGCTGACTGAACTAATTCCCGACTAACTAAAACCAAAAGAGAGCATTCTCACGGCCAGGCTCAGATTCTACACTCACCGCAGACCTGAGGGCCAGGAGATTGCAAAATATGCTGCCGACCTCAGGAGACTTGTGGCGCCGTGTGATTTTGGCACGCACCTCAACAAAGCATTGCGAGACATCTTCGTTATAGGAACTGGCCACGAGGGACTCCTTCACAAGCAATTATCTGCCAACACCACAGTCAAACTGCAGAAGGCCATCAGCATCAATCAGGCATTCATGACTTCGACCTGCAGCATCAAGCAAATTATTCATCCTGTGGACTCAAACCCAGCAAGTACTGGACACAGAATGATGCCTTTCACAGGCAAGACTGTAGAACATGGCTCTGCCCAGGGCAGAGAGCACAGACCTCAGAGTTCCAGAACTCAAGAGTCCGCCCAGGGGTGCTAATCGAGTAGCACCATGCTGGTGTTGCGGAGGAAACCATAAAGCTCACCAGTGTCGGTTTGCTGAGTATGTATGCAAAGCCTGTAACACGAAGGGCCACCTCCAGCATATGTGTAAAAGAAATACGACTCACCGTCTAGCAGAGGAGGTGGTAGATGACTTTGAATCCAGTGGGGAGTATGATGATTTTGCCAGAGAGGCAACTCAGCCCCAAGAAGAAGTGTATGGAGTGTATACCTGCACCACCGATTGTCCTCCAGTGAAGATGGAAGTCAATATAAACGATGTTCCAGTCTTCATGGAAGTGGACACAGGAGCGAGCCAGTCAGTGATGAGCCAGGATGCCTTTGAGAGGCTATGAAACGAAAAACGACCCGAGCTGGTTCCAGTACAGGAAAAGTTGCGCACCTACGCCAAGGAGCTGATCCCAGTCCTTGGTAGTTCGGGTGTATGTGCAATCCATAATGGCATGGTGCACAAGTTACCTCTGTGGATTGTTGCAGGTGATGGTCCAACGCTACTCGGAAGAAGGTGGATGGGGAAGATCCAGTGGAAATGGGAAGACCTCTTCACTCCAGCAATCAATGTCCCCCGTGCTCAGAGGCAGAGCAAAACTTCACCTTCGCTTGGGCCAGGCACCAGAGAATAGACCAGCGCAGCACCTGAGACACAGACCGTCCATCATGACTGCGTGGCAATGATCCGACCGGAACAACCTAAAAGTACCTTACTGGCTCCAGTGGCAGGACTCCTGGGGAGGAAGATCGAATTCACAGGCACTTTTCCAGCTTTTGTGGCAGAATTGCGGGAGAGAAGGATCAAGACAGTCAACCTCGAGGACAGAGGCAAGATGGCGTCCCTGCTGCAGCGAGGTGCAGCGAGGCTGAAAATAAAGATGGTTGCGGCCATACCACGAGGTGCAACGCTGAGGACCAACTCGTGGTGTCTAACAAAGGATTTGATTGGGGTAAAGCCAGAAGGGTTCTCTTAAAGGAGACTTGCAACCAACTGAACTTAAAGAGACATTGGATGCATGGCAATCAATGTAACTGTGGAAGAAAGAATCTATGAATCTATATTTGAAGAAATAATAGGACTAGAACAACACCCACACTTTTTAGCCTTGAAACTTAGAAATGTAATTAAATGACTATCCGGTAATAAAAGGGAGTCTCCTGATATTCTGCTTATCAGACTGTGAACAGGGAGAAACTATGCAAGGACAGATAGAGTGTGTGCCTCCCGAGACGACCTTTGTACTCACGGAACTAATGAATAAGATTCCTTTTCTATTTCTGTATTCTATTTCTGCATAAAGATAGGGACAATTTGCTTGTACAGGAGAGTTTTCTGCCTTGGTACGGTCCAAGCAGGCTCTCCGAGATATCTCGCTTTTTAAAAAATAAAATTCTCTCGAAGCACGACTCTGAAAGCCTCCGCCTGAGTTAATTAACTTAGAAATTTCCTCGATAGATTCTGGCGTAGTCAGGCAGGATCTCTAAAAAACGAAATCCAAAAGAACTAAATTTAACTTTTAAAGAGGAGGAAGGTGCCGAGGCCGTCCTAGCTGAAAGGGGGACGAGCTACCGAGATCCCCTGGAGGGTGAGGCATAATTTAAGGTATCTGCCGCAAAGAAGCTAAAATAACAAAAAGGCAAAAGGAGACCCCGAGCTGAGCGGAAAAGAGAATACCGGTGAGCGCTTTGTAAATTATTGTATATTTTGTAGGATTGTCCTAACTCTCATTTCAGAAAAGATCGCGAGACGTTGCACCCGGAAGAATGGGAAACGGCTCTAGTCGAGCAGGGCGCTCGCGCCCAGCTCCTAGAAAAGGAAAGAAAGACGACCTCTCAACTGAAAGAATGAAAGTACATCCTAAGACTGAGAAAAGAATCCGTAAGGTTGCAAAGCAACGAGAGAAGGTAGGAGATCCTATTGTGCCGCCCGGCTCGCCGGCGGACACTGTAATTAAAGAAACAGGAGACGACAGATACGCGGTAACATTTAGTAGCGATTTGTACGGTTGGTCTGATGGGGATTGGCCATATGGAGGAAGTTTTAAATTGTCCTTAATTGAGGAATGGAGACAGACCACCAAAGATGGGGCGGGGGACCCCACTTGGGATAAAGATTATATGGAGAATTGTTTTAAAAAATGGACAGAGGTGGCAAAGAGGCACCAGCCCCCTAAAAATAAAAAGAAAGAGGAGGAGGGTAAGGAGAAGCCCCCTCCCTCTTACAGCCCCCCGAGTGCCCCGGTTATGACCGCTTCCCCTGTCGGCTTATATCCCCGTCTTCCAACCACCAAGCCGGATGATTGGCAGGAGATTATAGAAATAGTGGCTGCCCAGCTAGATCAGGCCTCTAGGCGACGAGTCCCTCCACAAAACCCACTAGAAGATGAAAACGGGGAAGGAGGGGCAAGTGGAGGAGCCGAAGGCGAAAACCCCAACCCTGACCCTGGAATGAATACCAGGAATACCATAAGACAGGCCGATTCCACCACTACCCCCACGACACAAGCCCCCCGTGTAATGATCGGAACCACGGCTGTTCTAAAGCCCTGGACACCGGGCGAAGCTCGAGATATGATATCAGCCACCCCTAATCCTGTTAAGAAGCCAGTAGCCTTTCACAACTGGCTTGAGCAAACCTGTACCATTTGTAACCCCCTCCCCGGAGATGTGAAATTATTACTGCAGGCAGCATATGGGTCCTCTTGGCAGGGGGTAAAAGATATGTTCCCTATACCCGCCGGCGAAAATGGAGATTGGCGGGAAGATAATGAGGAAGAAGGAAATGAGTCCCGGGAACGTTGGTTGCAGCACAGGGGCAAGAATGCCATACTAAAGGGAGCTAAAAAGCATGGAGATATGGGGGAAGTCACGCGCTGTCTGCAGAAAGCAGAAGAATCAATAATAGATTTTGCAGGCAGATGGAAAAATAGTTGGGACGAGCATGCAGGAATACCAATGGATCAAAATGAACCTTTGGCAGTGCAAACCTTGTTAAATTGTATGTTGCCACAACACGCGAGAACCTATAAAATTAAGGTTTTGGACTGGCAAGGAAAAAGTTGGAAGGAAACAATTACAGTCTTGGCCAACATGGATAGGGAGGGACTATTCACCTATAAGGAAAATAAGGCTAAAACAGCAGGTCAGTACTATTAGCAAAAGGGAAGAGGACAAGCACAGAATAATAGAGGAGGGTTTGGGGGACGAGGACGAGGAAGAGGGAGAGAACAGTGGCCCCAACGAGATCGCTCCCAAGATGAGTGTAGAAATTGCGGAAGGAAAGGGCATTGGGCTCGCGATTGCAGATGCCCCCCGAAACAGGGTGGAGGGTTACAAGGGGATTTCCCCGAACCTCCACCTTCATTGGCCCCTCAGTTTTCGTTCTCTAACCCCAACCTGCACCAATCAGCATAGGGATGCCCCGGAGACTTAGTGGTACAGGCGGCAGTCCTCCGCTTATCAGCAGACATAGAAGAAAACCCTTTGGCAGTAGTAAAAGTAGGAGACACTTATGTGAAATTCCTGGTGGATACCAGTGCTACTATGTCTTCTGTACCACCCTCTGTGGGATTACCTGTAAGCAACACCACCGTCTTGAGTTTGGGTGTGGCCGGTATCCTCATGAAATAATTTTTATCTGAACCTACCAAATTGATAATTGAAGGACAACCAGTTAATGATGAGACTTTGATAGTCTCTAAAACAACACCTCTCCCTTTATTGGGAAGACAGACTTTGTGTAAACTAGGAGCCACAATTTATTGCACAAAGGAAGGAATGTTCATGGAGCTCCCTCCAAATAAAATTCATCAGTTCTTTAATGGGATTAAAGAAGAGAAAAGGGAGGATAACAAAGAAAAGGCTGCCCTCTATTGTTGGCAATTGATTGGCAACTTCTACTCCCCTTTGATACATGAAGTTATACAAAATTTAAAAGCTAAAATTGACTCTAATACTGAAGAATTGATGTATATAATTTTGACAAGCTTTGAGGCAGTTCAGCTTCACTGTACAGCCTGGTACACTCGACAAAAAGCTGAAACTTACCAGTGTCTGGTACAATCCTTTTTTAAAAAAAGAAGAAATAGTAGAAGCTACGCCCCGCATTTATTTTGGACCAGAAGGATTGGGGGTAGCCATGGATTTGACACCCTTACAGCAGCAGCGGTATAGAGAAGCGAACTCGACACCCCATCTGACATTGGCTACAAAACCGCCAGCGAAACCTAAAGATATGGGTCCGATGATTGTAGGAATAGAAAAAGAAAAACAGCAACAAGGCTATCAACCTTGGGCAGTAATAAAACTGCAAAATGTTCAGATAGACTTTATCACCCACAACAGGGGGATTCTCCAGTGGAAAGGTAAAAATCATGCCTCCACTTTTGAAAAACAGCAACCCCCGGAACAACCAAGCCCTAAGCTGCCAATGGCACTGAATCAAGTATCTTCTGAGCTTTGGGCAAAGCATAAGAATCATGTTGGGCAAGTACATTCTGCAGTACCTCATCGGGTACAATTGATAAAGAACGCCGTGTTACCAAGCATTAGGCAGTACAGACTGCCTCCAGAGGCAGAAAATGGGATAGAGCCAGTCATTTCTGCATTGTTGGAACAAGGAGTTTTAGAAAAGACACAGAGCCCGTGTAACACTCTGATACTGCCCATACCAAAGGTTAATAGGCCGAATGAATGGAGATTTGTGCAAGATCTGAGAGCTATTAATAAGTTGGTAGTCCCTATCACCCCTGTGGTACCGAACACCAACATTATACTATCTGCTATACCACCAACAGCAACTGTCTTTACTGTGATAGACCTGTGTTCAGCTTTTTTCTCCATCCCGTTAAATCAAGAAAGTCAGTATCTGTTTGCTTTCACCCACAAGAAGCAGCAGTACACATGGACCAGATTGCCCCAAGGATACACCGAAAGCCCCGCAGTATATGCAGCAGCAGTAAAAAGAGACCTTGAAGACTGTTCATTATCAGACCAGTCTGTGCTGTTGCAGTATGCGGACGATTTGCTTGTGGCTTCTAGCCACGGATACAGGTGCATGCAAGATTCCCTGAAACTGTTACAGCACCTATGTGAAAGAGGGCACCGAGTGTCGTTACCAAAGTTACAATTTTGTTAGACTCAAGTCCAGTACCTGGGTTTTCACATATCTCAAGGGTAGAGGCAGCTAGGACCAGAAAGAATTCAGACAATTCAAAGTGCCACCATACCAAAGACAAAGAAGGATATCTTGTCATTTTTGGGGATGGTTGGGTACTGTAGACAATGGATCCCCGATTATCGAGAATGGGATGCAGTCCTAAGATCAGCTGCCCTAAATGATGCCCCACCCAAGGTGGAGTGGACCCCAGAGAGAGAGGAGGCATTTAAACAGTTAAAGAAAGCCATTACTAATGCTCCGGCGTTGGGACTTCCGAATTATGGTAAACCTTTTCAGATGTATGTGAATGAGAAAGAAGGATTTGCAACCGCAGTACTAACCCAAGAACATGGTGGGGGAAATAGACCAGCTGCTTATTATTCGGTTTTGCTGCCTCCAGTAGTAAGGGGAATGCCAGCATGTCTACGTGCTGTAGCTGCTACTGCAGTCATGGTGGAGAAGTCAGTACCTATTGTTTTGGATTATCCATGTACTGTCATTACAGCCCATGCTGTGTTATTACTTTTGAATTCAGCTGTCACACAACACTTTACAGCGTCTAGAAGAACAGGTTATGAAGTATTACTGCTGTCACACCCTAACTATACCTTTCGGCGTGCACCGGTAGTGAACCCAGCCACCTTTCTTCCTACTAAAGAAGTAGAGGATCCAGACCAGCATGATTGTCTGTTAACGGTGGAAATAGCCACCTTACCAAGACCAGATTTGCTCACAGAGCCCATGGACAATCCTGATCTTATTCTCTATACGGATGGATCATCGTACAGGCCGTCGGATGACTTGCTGTTGGCAGGCTATGCTATTGTAAATCCCCACGAAACTGTTGAAGCATTCGCCCTGCCTCCTGGAACCTCGGCTCAGGCTGCTGAATTGTTTGCCCTCACTAGAGCTTGTATAATAGCTAAAGATCAAACTGCTAATATCTATACTGATTCCAGATATGCATTCGGTGTAGTCCATGATTTTGGAAAAACAGAGGCTTTATCACCTCTGGTGGAAAGCATATTAAGCACTCTCAACTGGTGCTTAATCTATTAGATGCCATTCAGTTGCCAAGTAAGGTAGCCGTTATCAAATGTGCAGCTCACACAACCGGTGAGGATGAAGTATCAGTAGGAAATAGGAGGGCTAACGAAGCAGCCAAACAAGCCGCTTCGGCACAGGCAGACTGCCTTCAAGCAGTCGCAGTCTCCCCTCCACAGGTACTTGACATCCAACAACTTAAAACAGCCCAACAACAAGTTACTATGCAAGAAAGAAGAACTTGGGAAAACCAGGGTTGTTTTCTCAAAAACGACATCTGGTGTCACCCTGATGGGCGAACTGTTTGCCTTAGATCTCTATTTTTGCCCCTGTCTCGCCTAGCACACGGTCAGGCTCACATGGGCAAAGGAGGGATGATACATGCTATTAATGCACAGTGGTATGCACCAGGAATAACAGTAGTAATTGAGAAAGTTGCTAGAACATGCCAAATTTGTCAACAAAATAACAGAGGTAAAACACCTGCTAAATATGATTATCTACCCCAGCAAGTATGCCCTTTGAAAATTTGCAAATTGATCTTGTCCACATGCCTCCAGTATCAGGTCTTAATAGACATGTTCACAAGGTGGGTAGAAGCGTACGCCACTAGGAGAGACGATGCCCAAATAGTAGTAAAAATTCTATTTAAAGAAATAGTACCAAGATATGGGATACCTATGGGAATCAACAGTGACAGGGGAACACACTTCACCGGAAAAATAGTGCAAAATCTTGCAGAGGCGTTAGGTTTCCAGTGGAAGTTACATATACCATATCAGCCACAGTCCTCGGGAATGGTAGAAAGAGTAAATAGGATAATAAAATCTACCCTTACCAAGGTATGTCAGGAGACTGGACTAAAGTGGCCAGATGCCTTACCATTGGTATTGTATACAATGAGAAACCAGAAAAACCGAAACACTGGTTTGACACCACATGAAGCCTTATTGGGAAGACCAATGCCTACTGGCGTAAAACCACCACTAGCAGCTGAAAAAATAGCATTAATTTGGAATGATGAAAAATCACTAAAGTATGCTCAGGCCATGTGTGAAATAGCAAGGAGTCTGCATGAACAGATAAAGCAGACACAGGTGCCCCTGTCGGAAGGAAATATGCACCCTTTCAGGCCTGGAGACCAAGTGTTGGTAAAAACATTAAACAAAGAATCCTTTTCTCCTAGGTGGAAAGGACCATATCAGATAATTCTCACAACACGAACCGCGCTGAAGTTGGAAAAGCATCCAAATTGGGTGCATCCAACCCGTTGTAAATATTATTTTCCCGACGAAATACAGCCAAAAGAAAAGGCACTGAACCAGGACGTACTACGATTGCCTGACTAAGAAAAAGGCCATCTTCTCGCTGAAGAACTGTACCTGCTCTTGTATTACATTAAATATTTGGACTTGAAAGTACTGCCCAAAAGTTCAGGAACGGATGTCAGAGCTCATTTGTGTGCCAGTTTGGGCCTTTATTATTTGGGTCACTGTTACTATCGTGTGGACGTGTTGTTATTGTAACGACTTAATTCAAGAGTGGTATAGAAACAAACAAGAAAGGGAAGATGGGAAGGGACTCTTGGAAAAATTATAAATGGACGTTAGGTATACTGATCATTTTAGCGACAGGGAACTCCCGGCAGGAGGAAGAAGTTCTAAAAGAAGGAAGAGTATGGAAGGGAAATATGGTATGGGAAAGAAGTAATAGTGCAAGGCAACAAGGCAATTTTATATGCCCAGTAGGCCAAAGTTGTAAAGTAGGGAACTTTACGGCACGATGTGAGGCGTGTGGAATGAAAGAAGAAAGAGGGGAATTCCAGTTTATATTGGGGAAAGGGTATCAGTTGTTCATAGAATACCAGGCCGATGTGTGGATGAAGTGTACCCATAGCACGGGGAAAAACAAGAGATGGGGGTACATAGGAGGGCCGGACAGGAGAAAAGATAGTTATTCTTTTACAAGTATGGTAGAAGGGCAGCGGATGTTGTGCATGAATAACACCCCGGTGAATGGAGGAGACCCATTCGTGGTAAAATGGTCAGTAAAAGAATCCGGCCACCCAGAAGACCGGGACCCGGGACATCTAAAAAGGATACTGACCACTTGCATCCCAGTGGTAAGATCCCCAGGTGTATTAAATCTAACAATACGAATTAAATATCCCCCAAAGAAAGAAGATGGTTGCCACACAACCAGTGTTAAGGTATCTTTTGAAAAAGAAGGACCCCAAAGAAAGAAACGGGATGTATTAGAGACTGTGTTAGGTGGAGTGGGAGCAGGAATAGGAGCATTGAACTCCATGGATATCGAGACCCTACAAAATAAAATCCAGGCCGTCGGAGGACTGGTAGGGGAAGATATAAAAATCAGAAATGCCTGGGATGAAGGATTACAGCAATTACAAATATCAGGTTACGTCATAAACGAAATGACCTGGGAACAGAATGAAAGGGTAGAGAAGGAAATAGAGAACCTAATAAAGGAACAACAGGGAGTAAACAAGTACACCCATTGCCTGTTTAAAGAAATGATCAGACAGCTATTAAGAGCCGAGTTAGAAAGGAAAATATTATCCTTCCATGCTAACACATGGGAAAGGTTGCTGGAAATTAACAAAAGGGATAAGCTTCTTAATTTAACCATTAACCCTCAAAAAAGATATACCAGTTGTAATTCAAAAGGATGTAACGTTACTGTGGAGATAGTAAGTAAGACACGAAAAGAAATTTGGTGTCAGTTCCAAGTAATGCCCCAGCTGTTTGGACAGAACTTCTGGTACCCAGAATTTAAAGGAGATTGGGTCGATGAGAAGAATATGACACATCACCAGAGGGGATGTGCTAGGTGGCCATTCGGAATGGTATGTCCCTATCAGACCGCCATATACGAACCATGCTCACTGCAGCACTCCATTGGAGTATGTAAATGGGAATTAAAGCCAACAAATGACACTGATATTACGGAAATAGGACAGAATGAGGTCTGTGTGACAGGAAATAAACCTGTCTATCTGGATGGAATTTTGTATAAACCCCCCATTAATAAATGCGTGAGAAGAGTCTACACCCTGTATGACCCTGAAGTAAAAAGAACTTATACCTTTGGGCAATGGCAAAATGTAGAAAAATATCTGTCTATGCACAAGATTGAACCCTTACCCCCCGTAATTAATCTGACCAGACTGCACAATTTGATACGGAATGACAAGAAAATTGAGGAAGCTCTGTCAAAGCAAGGCAGAGACATCCACCAATTTAGAGTCGAAATGAGTTACAAGAAGGGGCAACTAGTGAGAATCGCAGACGAAGTCACCTCTTTGACAGTACACCACTGGTGGGATGTGTTTACCGGATGGTCCCCAAAAGCTACAGCAGTACTGAAGCTTGCTATACACCCCATAGTAATCGTAGGTGTGGTTATGCTTGTATTATTAATAATCCTTTGCGGAATGTGGATAAAATTTAAAAATGTAATTAGTCAAGTAATAGGCCTGATCTGCGAAATAGAAAGGAAAAGCGTGTGCATGAAAGGAAGGTTAAGTCGCTTAGAGGAAAAGGTTGATGAAGACGAATATCTCAAAATGCGACCCTATCCTGAAGGGTATGAACCCCCTTTTGCGCCAGAAGAGAATATAGGAAATTGTGTTGATCTGAAAAAAAAGATCAACAAGGAGGGAATTGTGGAAGAAAGAATCTATGAATCTATATTTGAAGAAATAATAGGACTAGAACAACACCCACACTTTTTAGCCTTGAAACTTAGAAATGTAATTAAATGACTATCCGGTATTAAAAGGGAGTCTCCTGATATTCTGCTTATCAGACTGTGAACAGGGAGAAACTATGCAAGGATAGATAGAGTGTGTGCCTCCCGAGACGACCTTTGTACTCACGGAACTAATGAATAAGATTCCTTTTCTATTTCTGTATTCTATTTCTGCATAAAGATAGGGACAATTTGCTTGTACAGGAGAGTTTTCTGCCTTGGTACAGTCCAAGCAGGCTCTTCGAGATATCTCACTTTTTAAAAAATAAAATTCTCTCGAAGCACGACTCTGAAAGCCTCCGCCTGAGTTAATTAACTTAGAAATTTCCTCGACAGTAACGAACCGATTAAGATTGTGAACAAAATGTTGTTGCGAGATGGCGATACTATTCCTAATGTAAAGAACAAAATGTTGTTGCAAGATGTCGGGAATAGAGTGTCCCCAAAAGTAGAAAGCGAGTGAATTCGGGAGGGTAAAGGCGCTGATCCTGATGCCCTTCCCCAGGTGTCCCCACAAGTTATAGGCCAGCGACCTCAGGAGGGTGAAGGCACTGATCCTGAAACCCTGCCCCAGGTCTATCCCATGCTGCAGGTATCCGATGGCACTATTCACCACGGACCTGGAAACGAAAACGGCGCCAATACGTGCAGTCGGCCGCCGTTGTCCACCACCCGGGTGGAGACGGTGCAGCCCCCAGACCCAGTCGCTACCTCGGCCATGTTTGGGAGCGAAAGGTCAGAACCAACAAATTCCCCAAAGGGGACCTGGAACAGCCAGGTTCCCAACACCATTAGAGAGCAGGCAGAAGATTCTGCAGCCCTCAAAGGAGGACGGGGAGGCCACACACATTTGTGGCTCTGCCCACCACTAGGCAACAGTAAAGGCCCTGAGTCCTGGCAAGGTGAGCGAACCAAGTCCACCCCGCTAGCAGCGGGCGCAGCACCACCATCAGAAGAAGAGGACCCCGTCCCCGTTGCTCTGGAACTAGCATCCTTGCATACCTGTGCTGCTACCTCCATACTGACCATGACTGAACCATGAATGCAATCTACCCAATCTGGGCGCACGACCGTAAAACATAATGAATGTAAGTCACTGAACCAAGGTTTCACGATACAAACTGGAAAAAAAAATGTTTTCTTTCTTTCTTTGTACTTGCACTGTGTCTGATCCTGTATGTTAATATAACAGGCCAGCTGCATGATCTAGATGTGGGGGGGTGGGGAGTGGGGGGGCGGGGAAATGGATGTATGTAGCCATGGACATACCCAGAACCCTCTGGAACCTCCACTGCATCATCGAACCATCCAAACTGGTAACCACACCCAACGTTGTGGCAAAAAGACTTGGGGGTTAACAGGGAGAGAGCCAAGCCAAAGCACAGCCAAGGTGCAAAGGCTATTGGCACTTAAGTCTGCGGAGAGCTAAGCCAGAGCACACAGTGCAAAGGTAATTGGCACAAAGGACTTGGGGAGAGTGATGCTATATATGCAGACTATCGAGATACTTTCTGTGTAATCACTGTATAGTTGCATAAGATAGAGACTTGTTTACCTGATGTACTTTCAATAAGGTTCACACTTGTGTATATACTATGCTGGCACCACTAGAGGGTGCAACTGGTTGAGAGCGGGGTTTCCTGCCCTAGTGGCAGAGGCTGTATAAAAGGGCAGCCACCATGCGGCTGCCTCACTCTGGAGTTTGGAATAAAGGACCAAGGTCACTACAGTTTGAGTACAGCACATTGCCTCGTGGAGTCATTCATAAGTACATTACAGACGTAACAGAAAGAGTGGGGGGAGTGGGACTACTGGATTGCTCTGTGTAAGAGCTGGCATAGACTTGATGGGCTCCTGTGCTGTACAATTCTATGATTCCGAGACTGGTACATCTCTTCCCCATCAGCATACTGGCCTTCAAACTTATGTGGAATCTCTGTGAGGCCAAGGACCCAAGAATTCCCAGTGTAGGAAGCTTCCAAATTTGGCCTTGTCCACATTAGTGGCCTTGTTTGGGACAGGCAAAGAATTAGTCCTCAAACAAGACTGTTGGAAACTCCAATGCAAGTCCAGAACCCAACATATCCAGCAGACTCCCATTGCAGTCACAGCCGAAGTTTGCATGAACAGTTGAGCAATGTCAGCCCCAATATATGTTTCCTTTCAACATTTGGTGCCATTCTGAACAATTTCTCAATGTTTCTGTGAGCACCAAAACCTTGTCAACCGCAACTTCTGTGCTCACAACAAGAACGTGCATTTATATAGTGTCTTTAATGTAGTAAACCATTCCAAAATGCTTCACAGGAACGTTAGGAAAAAACATTTGACATCGAGCCAAGGAGATATTTGGGGAGATGACCAAAAGCTTGGTCCAAGAGGTAGTGAGGCGGAGAGGTTTGGGGAGGGAATTCCAGAGCTTAGGTCCTAGGCAGCTGAAGGAATGGCCGCCAATGGTGGAGTGAAGAAAATTGGGGATGGTCAAGAGGCCATAATTGGAGGAGCACAGAGAGTTTGGAGGGTTGTTGCAAGAAAGGGAGGGGCGAGGCCATGGAGTTGAAAACAAGGATGAGAATTTTATAATCGAGGTGCTGTTGCACGGGGAGCTAATATAGATCAGCAAGCAGAGGGGTGATGGATGAACTGGACTTGGTGAGAGTTAGGATACAGACAACAGCGTTTTGGATGAGCTCCAGTTTATGGAGGGTGCAAGGTGGGAGGTCGGCCAGGAGAGCTTTGAAATAGTCGAGTCTAGACGTAGCAAAGATATGGATGAAGGTTTCAGCAGCAGATGAGCTGAGACAGGGTCAGAGATAGTAGAAGTTACAGAGGTGGAAGTAGACAGTGTCACTATGGACTTAGTAATTTTATGACTTTTTCTCACATTTTATAATTTTCATTATTTCTTTTTGCATCCATCATATCAACAGAGAACAGCACTGGGATTATCATCTGCAATAAAAGAAGGAATGGAATGGTAGGGAAATTATTTATTCCCTATCTAGATTATAGCAATAAACTGAAATGCATATTTGATTGGCCACATGGGGGCATTGCAAGCATTGAATTGAATAAAACAAATCATAGATTTGATTTGGTTTCTATAAAGGAAGGCATTATACTATGTTACTAGTAATTATGAATTTACAGTTAGATGATCCACATGGGTGGCAATCAGATAACGTAACTTTTATGGAAAGAAAGGAACATGATCAGATCAGCCATGATCTTATTGAATGGCGGAACAGGCTCGAGGGGCCAAATGGCCTACTCCTGCTCCTAATTCTTATGTTCTTATGTTCAAATTACATTTTTGAAAATATTTTGACATAAAGGCATACAGGAAAACATATCTTGGGGAGAATATAGAAAAAGAATAACGATAAAGAGTATGAAGTGGATGTTATTATGTATGAATTTTTAGAAAGTATTTGATCATTTACCACACAAGAGGCTCATTATGGAAGTGAAGACACATGGCATGTAAAGTGGGGCTGCCCATAGGAAGCCATACCCAGCACACAGGATTTAAAGGCTGAGTCACTTTCTTGGATTTGTCTGAAATGCAATGCATCAGGAGGCTGTGCTTCTATAATCAGGCAGTTGACAACCTCTGAAACAGGACCATGGGACCATGCTTTACCAGTACTGTCAATGTCATCACAGCCCATAACTTCATTTTCACCTGTGTCAACCCACAATGCCTTTCTTATAAGAACTTTTACTAACTCTATCACTCCTACAAGGTGATCCCTTAGTGGTCGCAGCAAAGCTGGTTCAAGGCTGCCATTGCTAACATTGGGGCCCTTGAGCCTGAGAGCATCCTGCTGTAGACTGTTGCACCTCAGCTGCTGCGGGGGCAGTTTGGCCCCATAGTGGTTATTACTTCAGGGGATGGTGAAGGAGCAGACCTGCTGACATCCTGAGTAACACTTACTGCTCCCATAGCACCTCAGCCCACTGATGTGTTCAAAGGTGCGCATAAGGTGTAAACAGATGAAATAAAGATATGGTGTATTAGAAAAAATATATACTGGTCGGCTTGCATGTTGTTGATATTTTGTCAAGGTTAGCAACTAAACCACCCTCGACCATTGTTTCAGAATATATATATTTTAAATAATGCTGGACCTTTGTGGCATTTGGCGGTAACACAAAAAAGCCCTAATGATTGCTTTTTGCCACAAAAACAATGGCCTTGAAAGGGTTTCACTTCTGGCCCCGAATTACGCTTTGCACAAGGATCTCGCAATCTCTGTGTCGAGAACTTTGGGTTTTCTGACCTTCAATTCAATTCAATGCAAATCCCCTTTTTCAAACTGCTGTGAAGGCAACAGGTTATCTAAGCAGCCAGTCAAAAAGCAAAATTCTCACAGACAGCGAACAAGCAGGTGGGTAAGCCCTTAAAATTCTAACGTTTAAAATAGTTAGAGAGAGGGCTCTCACATGGGAAAAAAGCAACCCTGAAGTAAAGATGCAAGTAGAAGCAAAGAAATCCCAAAGATGTTTTCTAATTACAGAACAAGCAAGAGGATAACCAAGGAAAAAGTAGAGCCTATTAGGGACCAAAATGGTGATCTATGTGTGGAGGCGGAGGATATGGGTAAGGTACTAAATGAATATTTTGCGGCTGTCTTCACAAAAGAGGGGGACGATGCCGATGTTGAAGTTAAGGAAGAAGAGAGTGAAATATTGGATAGGATAAACATAGTAAGAGAGGAAGTATTAAGGGGTTTAGCATCTTTGAAAGTAGATAACTCACCAGGACCGGATGAAATATATCCTAGGCTATTAAAAGAAGCAAGGGAGGAAATTGCAGAGGCTCTGGCCATCATTTTCCAATCTTCCCTGGCTACACGAGTGGTGCCAGCAGATTGGAGAACTGCTAGAATTGTATACTTGTTTAAAAAAAGAGGAAGGGATAATCTGAGTAATTACAGGCCAGTTAGTTTAAGCTCAGTGGTGGGCAAATTATTGGAATTAATTCTGAGGGGACAGTATAAATCTTTATTTAGAAAGACACAGATTAATCATGGCCAGTCAGCATAGATTGGTTAAAGAACGGTCATGCCTGACTAACTTCATTGAATTTTTTGAGAAGGTAGTAACAAGGAGGGTTGATGAGGGGTTCTAGCAAGGCTTTTGACAAGGTCCCGCATGACAGGCTGATCAAAAAAGTAAAAGCCCATGATAAGGGTAATGGTTGATGGGTATTTTTGGAACTGGAAGGCTGTTTCCAGTGTGGTTCCACAGGACTCAGTACTTGGTCCATTGCTTTTTGTAGTAGATATTAATGATTTAGACTTAAATGCAAGGAGCATGATAAAGAAGCTTGCAGGTGTATATAAATATTAGCCGTGTAGTTGACAGTGAGGAGGAAAGCTTCAGACTACAGGAAGATATCGATGAATTGGTCAGTTGGGCAGAAAAGTGGAAAATGGAATTCAATCCGGAAAAGTGTGGAGTAATGCATTTGGGGAGGGGCAACAAGGCAAAGCAATACACAATAAATGGGAGGATACTGAGAGGTGTGGAGGAACAGAGGGACCTTGGAGTATATGTCCATAGATCCTTAAAGATAGCAGGACAGATTGATAAGGTCATTAAAAAGGCATACGGAATGCTTTCCTTTATAAGCTGAGGCAAAGAATATAAGAGCAGAAAAGCTATGCTAGATCTGTATACAACACTAATTAGGCCACAGCTTGAGTACTGTGTGCAGTTCTGGTCACTACGTTACAGAAAGATGTGATTGCGCAGAGGAGATTTACAAGGATGTTGCCAGGACTGGAAAACTTTTGCTATGAGGAAAGATTGGATAAGATGGGGTTGTTTT
Organism: Pristiophorus japonicus; assembly: GCF_044704955.1. Taxonomy (NCBI): domain Eukaryota; kingdom Metazoa; phylum Chordata; class Chondrichthyes; family Pristiophoridae; genus Pristiophorus; species Pristiophorus japonicus. Next base: position 80,222,174 of record NC_091987.1, on the reverse strand, counting down.
CCTTGGAACAGAGGAGGGTGAGCGGAGATTTAATTGAGGTGTATAAAATTATGAGGGGCCTAGCTAGAGAGGATAGGAAGAACCTATTTCCCTTAGCAGAGGTCAATAACCAGGGGGCATAGATTTAAAGTAGTTGGTACAAGGGGAGATGAGGAAACATTTCTTCACCCAGAGGGCGATGGGAGTCTGGAACTCACTGCCTGAAAAGGTGGTAGAGGCAGAAACCTTCATCACATTGAAAAAGTACTTGGATGTGCACTTAAAGAGCTGTAATCTACAGGGCTACGGACCTAGTGCTGGAATGTTGGGTTTGGCTGGGTAGCTCTTTTTCAATCAGCATGGTTATGATGGGCCAAATGATCTCCTTCTGTGTTGTAATTTTTTCTATGATTATATTACCTATTTCCCTTAGCAGAGTGGTCAATAACTAGGGGGCATAGATTTAAAGTAGTTGGTAGAAGGATTAGAGGGGAGCTGAGGAAAGGTCTTTTCACCCAGAGGGTGGTGGGGGTCTGGAACTCACTGCCTGAAAGGGTGGTAGAGGCAGAAACTTTCACCACATTTAAAAAATACTTGGACGTGCACTTAAAGAGCCGTGACCTACAGGGCTATGGACCTAGTGCTGGAAGGTGGGATTAGTTTGAGTAGTTCTTCAACTGGCATGGAGGCGATGGGCTGAATGGCCTCCTTCTGTGTCGTAATTTTTGTATGATTCTATACTAGACTTTCAGCAACATTCCGCCCATATTGCCGCCTATTTTCCATTTTGTAAGCCATTACTGGCCATTAATTGCTTAAACTGGAAACTAGCACCCACTTACCGCCCATATATCGCTGGCGGTAAGTTCGGTAGTCTATTACTGCCGCCAGTAAACGGAACCATCCGCTCATCTGTTTTAGGTGATTTTCCAAGCACTTCAACGTGCACCGCCCAAATACTGCCCAGATTACTGCCGGGCGCTAAATTCAGCAATTTGCCCAAACCACCCAAATTACAACCAGCATAATGTACTGCCCTGAAAATGCTGCACTTACCTGACCTTAACCCAGCGGCATGGACGCCATGTTTTAAAATGGATGAACTTAAAAAAAAAGGCAGCTTCAAATTGGAGGGAGCATTAAAATCATTCGTGAGTGGATTTTAAGGGTGTTTGAAATCAATGTTCATAATCTGAGGGTATAGTAGTCTATCTGGATTAACTTTTTGGTTGTTTAAAGAAAATTGAATAATTTGAGGACTTTTAAAGGAATGGGGCCTGCAATTTCTCAGCCAATATTGCTAACTAATTACATGCTGTGGAATAGAGCTGGAAGAAGGTTAATTGAAGAGCATTATGTGCCCAATCAAAGAGCTGGCAGACTGCTGAAGAGGAGGGGACCTTACACCCAATGCATTTACAGGGATAAGTGGTCATACCTGGACCTGTCCGATAAAGCGTGTGTTAGAAGGTTGCGTGTCCAAAAGGAGGTCATCAATGAGTTATGCCAGCTAATTAAGGGAGACCTGAAGCCTACCAGCACCATCAGGACCGCACTGCCCGTTGAGGTTAAGGTGACTGCGGCACGTTCATTCTATGCATCGGGCTCCTTTCAAGCATCAGCTGGCGCCATTTGCTGCATCTCTCAGCACACCACACATTTGCTGCATTCGGCAGGTGACAGAAGCATTTTACACATGAAGGTTTGACTTTATAAACTTCCCAATGACCAGGGAGGCACAGAGTGAGAGGGCTTTGGGTTTCTCGAGAATAGCAAACTTCCCTAAGGTCCAGGGTGCAATAGACCATGTGCACATCGTCCTGCGAGCACCTTTAAAGGATGCAGAGGTGTTTCAGAACCGAGATTCCATTTCCTGAATGTGCAGCTCATTGTCGACCACAAGCAAATAATCATGGCAGTAAATGCCAATTTTCCAGGGAGCATTTATGATGCGCACATTTTGTGCGCAGGAGAGTACTGTCCTGGACTTGTTTAAGAGTCAGCCACAAGGCCAATGCTGGATGCTCGGTGACAAAGAATACGGCCTCGCCACCTGGCTCTTGGCCCCCACCCCCCCCTCCGAAAACATCAGACAGATACCGAGCATTGCTACAATCACAACCATATAGCCACACGCAATATCGGCGAAAAGGCAATTGGAGTGCTGAAACAATGCTTCAGATGCCTGGACCACTCTGGACGCAGCCTGCAATACCATCCTGAGCAGGTCGCGGAGTTCATTGTGGTGTGTTGCATGTTGCACACATAGCAATCAGAAGGGGACAGGAATTGCCACAGGGGACTGCAGGACCACCTCAGGACAGAGAGGACGAGGCAGAGGAAGAAGCGGAAGAGGAAGGGGTGGAAGAGGAGGACGAGGAGGAGTCTGGCGATGAAACCATGACACCACCCACCCCTACACCATGGTAGTTATGCAGCAGCACAATTGTTACATCAGCAGCTCATAAAAGAACGCTTTGCTTGAACAGTGAGAGTTAAGTTTAAACCTTGCCTGGCCATTGTTTGCAACCCTTGTATTGATTGTTAACCCCTCATTTTGTAAAAGTAAGTGAGACACTGCGCAATAATGAAGTTGAATTAAATTTTATAAATTATGAAAAATGATTTTTGTGAAATAGATGAATAAATAAATAAATCTTTTTAAAGTAAATTTACAACAAAATGTAACAAAGCAACAAGATTGAATAAATTAAACATTACACTTTAAACAATAAACCCACAATACCCCTCTCCCTAAACAGTAAACAGTAAACAATTTTTCATTAAAAGTTTATGGGTTAGAGTTTCCTCGTTTTTTGCATGCTTAACACCACTTAACATCCATTTTACCACTGAAATGACATATAACATCCATATATCGCCCATTTAGCCACAAAATGGAAACTGATGGGCATTTTTAGGAAACTTATCGCCAAGTGTTATTTTCCCCATGTGCGTAACGCTGGGAGAAAATAATACCGCCTGCCCACTTTTTTGGGGCGGAATCATCAGAATGGGCAAAATCAACGCCCATAATATTGCCCAGCGTTACTTTCCGCATGGAATTAACGCCGAGATTCAATAATACCGCCCGCCCATTTTTTTTTCATAAAGAGCACATTTAGCGAAACTAACTCCCGGGAGATCGCCCAGCATCACTTTCACCACCCTGCATACATATCACCCACAATATCGCTTGCCCAAAAAAATGCCCAGAAAAAGTGAAACTGCTCTGAACTAAAGCCAGCGGTGTGGGCGCCATTTTTAAATCGCAGTTCACTTCATTCAAAAGGCTGCTTCAACTTCGGGAGAGTTTGCATTGACTCTGGAGTTCTTCTCAGGTGAAGTGACCATCTCAACAGACATATTTTCAGACTCTGGACTATTGGGGGTTTACTCTAGGTATATTTCAGTGAGGTAATTATTGCTTCTGATCAATCGTTATTATACTTTCATTGCAATGGGGCCAGCCATTTCTCAGCCTGCATCGATTAATACGCACATGCTGCAGAGTGTAGATGGTTCAACGTGTGATGCACATCATTATGTACCCAATTTAAAACGTGCAAGAATGAGGAGGAGGGCCAGACCATATACACCCCGCACGTACAGGGAAAAGAGGTCTTACCTCGACGTGTCCGACCATACCTGCCTTCGGAGACTGCGCTTCCACAAGATGGTGATCAATGAAATATGTGAGCTCATCAGGCCACATATGCAGGCTGCCATCAGGACATCAGTGTCGGTCGAGGTCAAGGTCACCGCGGCACTGTCTGCCTACGCGTCCAGTTCCTTTCAGGCCTCCATGGTCGAGATTTGCCCTCTGTCTCACCATGCAACCCATTGCTGCATTAGACAGGTCACGGAGGCTCTGTGCGCGAGAAGGATGGACTTTATCAGCTTCCCCGTGACCACGGAGGCTCAGACTGACAGGGCTGGAGCATTCTACCGCATTGCTAAGTTCCCCAGGGTGCAGGTAGCTATACAGTGCACTCACATCACCATGCGGCCACCTTCTCAGGACCCGGAGCGTTTTCTTAGCAGAAAAGGATTTCACTCCCTGAAAGTCCAACTAGTTGTCGACCACAACTAGCCAGGTGGCTAGACCATATCGGTTATCACCAAACATCCAGCATTGTCCTTGTGGCAGTGAATGCCAAATGTCCGGGCACCTTCGATGAGGCTCACATCCTGCGTGAGAGCGCTGTCTCTGACATCTTTAAGAGTCAGCTACAAGGACAATGCTGGATGATTAGTAAAAACTGATATGGCCTAGCCATCTGGCTGATAACCCCCCTGCGTGACACCCACACCGAGGCAACGAAGTGATACAACCAGAGCCACAAAGACACACGCAATGTGGTCCAGAAAACAATAACTGTGCTTAATCAGCACTTCAGATGTCTGGACCACTCAGGAGGAGAGCTACAATACAACCCTGAGCAAGTAGGTAAATTTATGGTCGTGTGCTCCATGCTGCACAATCTGGCTATCAGAAGGAACTGATGCTCCACCTCAGGAGAGGAAGAGGACGACCAGGGGCTGGATGCTGACCTAGGGCCAGATAATCAGGCTGGCTATGCAACCATGCCCACGACTCCCTTCAGACCCTAAGAAAGTGCCCGTGGTGGCTACATAGCTGTAAGACTCTTACGTGAGGAGCTGATATCTGAACGATTTGCCTGAACGTCGCTGTGAGTGACAATGCTGACACACTGCTGCATGTGTGCAGCTCAGACATCAATGGTGCCCATCACCTTGGTGTCAGTTAAAGTTTACGTTGATTTAAGTTAAGTTTTATTTAACCCTTTCATGTTAAGGAATCACCAGTGTGTAAAGGTCCAGCTATCAGAGCCAATGCGCAACAGGGTTATGTTCAGACATTGGTCTGAAATCATAAGTATCAAAGCCAAAACACCCAATCCCCGCTCATATCCCACTTTTTCCACCATTTACATCAATCAAATGCTCAACATGTCCAGCAACACAGAATACAAATGCAAATCAGGAGGGTGGTACCCTGCCCCATACATTGCAACAAATTGCATAAACCCAGATGGAGATATAACACAGCCATGATGCACTTCACTTTCCTTCCACCCTCCTCTACCCCTTCCCCTCCTCGCTCCACGGCATCTGGCCGAGGAGCTCCTTAGGCGGTGCCTGATTGGGGGAGGATGAAGGCAGAGGCAGTGGTTGCATGTACGGGAGCGGGGTTGCCGAGGGGGCAACATTCTCTGATGCAGAAGCAGGATCTTGGTCCTTGCTCTCATCTGACGTTCGCAGTGGTGGTGCAGAACCTAGGGATGGAGTGCCGCACTCTGGGACCGCTGGGAGGCCTGTGCCAGCAGTGTTCATCTAGAGCCTCCATCATCCACGGAATGTACTCAATCATGGTGGCCAGCTGTCGGGATATGCCCCGCAATGCTTCGATGAGCTGGTCACCAATGTCTACAGTCCTCCTGGACAACTGTACCATCTCTCCGCTCTCATGTAGCGTTCGTGGACCAGACCTCCCGCGTCCACGCGACCTCCGCGGGGTCGATGCCATCATGGGGTGCCCTGTGGCGATGTGCTTGGGGCCGGTACCTCCAGAGTGGAGGCGGGAATGACCGGAGGACCACTAGATGGCCTTGGGGTGGAATGGCTTCTGGAGCGTGGCGATGCAGGTTCCTCGAAGTTCGCACTCTCATCCGTAGAGAACAGACCCAGTGGATTGACCGGCGAGACTCAGATGAAGGATCGTCTGGAGAGTCGGGCCCCGCGCCCCACCTTCTGGTCTCTGTGGTCTTGCCAGGGGCCGCGCTGCTGGCTGAGCTGCAAAACACAAATGAGGTTATTAGAGGAGAAGTGGGTGCTAGGGTCACAAGATGAGTCCAGCGCTACACACAGCATATGCACGACAAAAGCACCACCGCTATCAAAATCATCACAGCCATCACATTTCATGACCATCAACACATTTGCATTGCAATGATTTTCATTCAGCCAGCATTATTTCTATGACACTTTTAGAAATCATCTATCATGTATGATTGTTCGAATATGAGTGGATGTAGCATCTATTGACTTTACATTATGCAATGGTGTAAGCTTTACTCATGTGGCATCACTTCAGAGTCTACAGATGCATCAGTGGCTGTCCGGGGGGTTGCTTCCTCACAACTGCAACCACCTGCTCCTCCATCTCAGTGATGTCGCTGACAACTGGTGGCCCCCCCACCCGTTCGCCTCTGCATGGTCCTCATCGTGGATAGCTTCTTCTGTAAAAGGTGACAGGACGACATGGCATGATATCATTGCATGATATCATTGCTAGGTACTGTCACAGACACTGATACAACACATAACCGACAGATGTAATCATGATTATTATGATAATTATCATTCTTTACCTAAAGACGTGCACCGTGACCGCAGGCTTTGAGTAAAACATTCCCAGTAAAAGTGAAAGACGTCATATCTGCTGACAGTCACTCATGACTGTTACAAATCAAATTATATAAATACATAAGTCCATGTAAATCAATGTAATACTTACAATTGCAGATCCCACAAGGTTGTTCCATCGTTTGCGGCATTGGTTGCCGTCATGCACCTCGTTGGTCACCGACAAGACCACCTCTGCTATCTCGGTGCATATCTTCTGGTAGGCCTTTGGGGTGGGCTTCCCACGCCCTCCCTGTGTCAAATCACCCCAGCGTAACTTGACCTCCTGCAGGAGGGAGGCATTTGCCTCATCCAAGAACCTCCTCGCTCTTTTGAGCTTTCCGACCTCACTGCTCTCGCCAGCGTCAGTCTCCACAGCGTGCTGTGATGTCTCCTCCTCTCCCTCCATTATAGGCCAAATTCGGGCAAATATGTGACTGGTAACAGCTAATTTTTGTTTCCCTATTTGCCCTAAAGCTCTAAACTCTCCCTCCTTCCTCCCAAAGCAGCCACACCACACCCAGACACGCCTTCAGTCCCTCTCAGCTCCCTCTCTCTCTGTCTCCTCTTCTGCACATGTCATGATGACCCTTGACCTCCTGAATCGCAGGAATCGAGTGTTGCCATGCCGTTGCTAAAGACGGCGACACTTTACAGCAGAAGGTCAGTGAGGTTTAACGCTACTGCCCATTTCATATCGCTCGTGGTAATGCCCAATTTCAAAAATTGAGACTAGGTACTTTGAGAATGGGTGAGAAGCCGACGATCTGAAAACCTATTTTAACCGCCCACGCCGGAAATATCGCCCAAACAAAAGTGTAAAATCTAGCCCAAAATTTTTTGAATAAACAATCCCTCACCATCCAACCTGCCAACATATCGACCTCCAACCATCATTCTCATTGCCTCTCCCCCACCCCCCCACCACCTCAACCCCCATTGTTTTTTTCCATTACCCCTACCCCTGACCCAGTTGGGACCAATGCGTTGTGTAGCAGGGTGCCTCAAGCGCTGCTGCTGTGGGCGGGGGGGATGCTGGCAGCGCTGTGTGTGAGGAATCTGGAGAAGAGGGAGGGTCTGACAACCTATCTTCAGAGTCAGAAGTATTGCCATGCTCCTGACTCCCATGTGCTGTCGGCAGTGGTGGTACGACCCCTTGGGATTCAGTGCCATAGACCGATTCCAGCGTCTGCCACATGGTATCAATGGAATCGGCGGTTTGCCACACCACCGCAATCAGCGCCGCCGTGTCCTCCGATTGGCTTGCTGACTGCGTGGCAATGTTTCCGTCTAATCCACCTATTGCCTGGAGAAGCTCTCGACCAATGTCGACGTTCACCCTAGACAGCACAACCATGTCCAGGTCGACGTCTGCCTGACTTCGAGCAAGCCTCTCCTGCCGAATGAGCATCCGTGGATTAGGCACGGAGGCTGTACCACTCAGTGTGCCCTGCTGGACAGCGCTTTGTCCCGCCACTTCCTCAGAGCCGAATCCATGAAATGGTCACAGGTATTACGGAGTTGCCGGCACCCTTCTTCAACATTCAATGGCACATCTTGGCGGGGGGGGGTTGGGGGGGTGTCGGAAAGTCAGATGGTTTCGTCATCATCAGCATCTTCCTTTTCGGTGTTCTCTCTGGTCAAAAGTAGATGTACTACAATCGGCGCTATATGCTGAAGCTCCTGGTTAGCCAGAAAACATAACAGAAGAGGTAAGCAGAAGGGGAAGGGAGGGAGGGTCAGGGTAACATTTTAATGCTTACATTGCGCAGACATATGTAGAGGAGCAACATTAATGCATTATATATCGCTTCTCGGCCTTTTGGCTAAGATCATGCGTAACTGACCATAACCCCAAGGTGGTTCTCCCTGGATCAGAAAGGTATATGCTTGCTTTTTTGGAAATAGGAGGTGGGTGGGATGGCTTGACCCATCCACCTCCACGGAAGTGTGTGGGGGACCTGACCCATCCACCTCCATGGCACGAACCTGGTATTGCAGTACTTCCAGGAACGGTGCAGTGGCTCTAGGCCTTTTGGCTAAGAGCATTGGCGCAGAGTGATCCTTGAATGGGCCCAAGGTGACCTCTGGCGTTTGTGATTTGACAAAGAATTGGAACGATTGGCTACGAATTTCAAAAAAAAAAAAATTAATGCATTATATATCACCGAGAGACGCTACATGCAATGAACATGAACAGAATTTACAGGGACTGCATGGCATTATAATAAGATTTCATGATGGTTCCAGCATTACATTACATCACTTGGCATCATTTACAAATTATGTTCACATGACTATATTACATGAACGCTGCACGGCCCAGGGATTATGTGTGACTTACGTGGCGCCAACACTGGATCTGCACCCCCACGGATGGCCAAGCGATCATGTGTCCCTGTGAGGGCTGCGGCCTGCTCTTCCAGATCCGTAAGCTCTTCCAGCTCTGCCGGCCCTCTTCCAGTGCGCTGATGCTCACCTCTATTCAAAGCGATTTTTTTCTGAAAAGATGACAATAGCATAGTATAAGACAATAACAGGCACTAGTACCCACCCCCAATGCCTTTCAACACTGTCCCATTAATGCATCATTAGCATGCAAGTGATGCTGCACATAGATAGACATCCACAATACCCACCCTCAGTGCCTTTCAGCACTGTCCCATTAATGCACCGCTAGCATTCAAGTGATGTATGATGACTGCACCTTATTAATTACAGGGAAACAATATATCATCGGTTATAGTCATAATGTGTAACACCAAGTTTACCAAGATTAACAAAATCACAATATGGCAGTGTTACATTTTAAGTAATGAATCAGTGTATGATTAAAGTTATTAAAGTTATTACTTACTCTCACGGCAGAAACAAGGTCGTTCCAGCGCTTACGGCACTGGACTGGCCCCCAACGGACCTGGGCAACCAAGCACACCACCTCAGCAATCTCGCTGATATACAAGTGGGCTGGGTTTTCCACGACCATCCTGGGTCAATTGGTTCCACTGTGCCTCCACTTTGAGGATCAAGGCAGCTTGGGCGTCCATGGTGAATCTCTTTGCCCTCTTCCTCCCTGCTACCTTTGCCTTGACCATCAACTGATCTTCAATATCTATTTTATAATATTTGTTATTATTAATAATATTATTTTTTATGTATAATAGTATAATAGTATGGATAGTATAGTATAGAATCAAAAAAATAGGCACACAAGAACTGCAAACAGATGCTTTTCAAACAGGCTGCTAGACAATTTTTTCTCCCCCTCTCTCTCTCCCCCTCCCTTCTTCATCTGCGCATGCATGGGCTGACCCCTGACCCCCAAATTGCGGGGGAAAAAACGCGCATGCGCAGTGAGGCCGTTATCAAGGATGCCAGCCTTACAAGAGGAAAAACTACTGTTCCCACCCGTCCACTACCGCTACCATCAGGGAAAAAAGCCCAAACCATATTCGGGCGGTATTGAAAAGTCGAGAAGTGTATACCGCCGAAACATTATAAATGGAAAGTCTAGCCTATGAAACTTCAAAAAAATGTAAAAGAGTTTTTTGGAAAAGTTTCTTTAAAAATTTTATTTTTATTAAAATGGACAAATTTCACACTACACAAAATTAAAATTGGTTTCCCAGACCTTTAAACTTTGATTAGCAGAAATAACGCTGTTAAAACCCTAGTTACACATAATCCCTTTGGGTCTAACTTTTAGTAGGCAATTAAACAGTGTACTTACTGCAGGCGAGCCAAAGTTTGTCAGTTTCAATGATTTGCAAGGTTTCACTGGTGCGCGTGGGAGAGCACAGCATAGTCAGTTTCAGAGCTGCCACTTTAAGTTTCAAAGGTGGTATGACTAACTGCAAATTCAGGGACATACTGAATTCATCTAAAGTCTAGATCCCACAATGACTCAACCCAAAGTAACTATTTTTCAAAGTCATTTTTGCCTAATCCATGAAATTTGTATGATTAGATTGCAATTGTTGGGCAAAGAATGAGTTGTTTACAGTAATTCTTTTTCTATATATATAAGCATTGACTGAGAAAGGTTTGTTTAATATGAGTCAATCAGACATTACACACAGTGAGTTAGGACAATGTAGTCCTCAGGTAAAGCAGGTTGGAGGGTGCCAGAAGGAACGGGAGCAGAGTGGAATAAATAGAGTGGGGCGACAGGAGGCCCGAGACCAGAAGGAGCAGGAGCGAGAGCAGCGAGAATTCAATTCAGAAACAACAACAAAAATCAAAGAAGGATGTCACAGGAGAGCAGATAGGTCATTGGCTGGTGAGTATTACAGCTTTTCTTTGCTGTCTAAGTTAGGGAAGGGGATTAAATTAAGAGATGAGAAACTATAGCTTGCTAGTACAGGTTGGACCTCTCTAGTCCAGCACCTTCGGGACCTGACCGGTGCCGGAACAGAGAATTTTCCAAACCACGGGAGGTCACACTTACCGGTACCTGTCGACAGCACGTGAGCTCCTATGTGTGTGTGTGCGTGCTGGCAGCCTGTGGGCAGCGCCCTCAGCACCCGCGCACACACTCACTGACTGACAGCGGCTCCAGCCAATTCCCGAACACACTCATTGACTAACCGCTGCTCCAGCCAATCGAAACTTTTTTTTATATACCCTCCTCTTCCTCAGGACCAGCTGATGCAGAACTACAGATGTTTCCGGACCAGAGAGTCCTGGACCAGAGAGGTCCAACCTTTACTTATTAAATTAATAACTTAAAAGATAAAGTAATTAAACAATAAAACTAAATAATCAATTGAATCAAAGATTTAACTCATTAATTAATAAATAAAACAAAGTTAGAGATGGCAGAGCAGGTGGTGTCTCATAACTGCAGCATGTGGGTGTTGGCAGTGAGCATTGTGATCTCGAGCAACCACATCTGCAATAAGTGTCTGGAACTTGAGGAACTTCGGCTCAGAATGGTTGAGCTGGAGTACGAGCTGCAGACATTGCGATGCATCAGTGAGGGGGAGAGTTACCTGGACACTTTGCTCCAGGAGGCAGTCACATCCTTAATGTTAAATAGTACTTTAGTGTTAATCAATGGTCAGGGACAGGAGGGTGGTGACTGCGAGTCAGGAAGGTATGGGGACCTAAGATGCCGTGATGGAGGAGCCTTAGCCCTTCACCCTGTCCAATAGATACCCAGTACTTGCTCTCTGCATGGATGAGGAAAAGGACTGCAGGAAGGATGGGCAAACTGACCATGGCACAGGAGGCCATTCAAGTGCGGTGGGAGAAGGAAGGAATGTGATAGTGGTAGGGGACAGTATATACAGGAGGATAGATACTGTTCTCTGCAGTCACGACAAGGGGTTCCGGAGTTTGTGTTGCTTGCCCAGTGCCTGGGTTAAAGATATCTCCTTGTGGCTGGAGAAGAACTTAGAGTGGGAGTGGGAGATTCCAGTTATCATGGTCCATGTAGGAACCAATTACATAGGTAGAACTATAAAAATATAGAACTAAGAGTTAGGTTTGCTGAGGGAGTTTGAGGAGATAGGGTCTAAATTAATAAACAGAACCTCAAGGGTAATAATCTCTGGATTACTACCTGAGCCACGCGCAAATTGGCATAGAGTCATGCAGATCAGAGAGTTAAATGTGTGGCTCAAAGAGTGGTGTGGGAAGAAGGAGTTTCAATTTATGGGGCACTGGCACCAGTACTGGGGAAAGATGGAGTTGTTCCGTTGGGACGGGCTCCACTTAAACCGGGTTGGGATCAGCGTCCTGGTGAATCGAATAACTAGGGCAGTAGATTAGGCTTTAAACTAAAAAATTGGAGTGGGGGGGGGGGGTCAGTTAAGGGAAATTTAGATACTTAAAAGAGAAAGGTCAATGCAATAGAGCAGTGTAGCGATTTGAGTAATACTAAGCAGAGTGTGACAGGAAAGGACAAAGAGTTTATTGATAGCAGTGTAGCAGAGAATAAGGTCAAAGCAGGGAATAATTAAATTAAAGGCTCTTTATCTGAATGCATGAAGCATTTGGCATTTGTAACAAGATAGACGAACTAATGGCACAAATAGAGATAAATGGGTTTGATTTAATAGCCATTACAGAGACATGATTGCAAGGTGACCAATGTTGGGAAATAAATGTTCCAGGGTACTTGACAGTTCAAAAGACAGGCAGAATAGTAAAGGAATCGGGTATCCCTCATAATAAAGAATGACATAAGGTCATTATAGAGAAAGGATCTTGGCTCCGAAGAGCAGGAAGTAAAATCAGTGGCGATAAGGAATAGTAATGGGCAGAAAACACTGGTGGAAGTATATAGACCTGCTAATGGTAGCTATGCCGTTGGACAGAATATTAATCAAGAAATAGCAGGAACTTGTAACAAAGGTAATACAATAATCATGGGGGACAATAACCTTCATATAGACTGGACAAATCAAATTGGCAAATGTAGTCTGGAGGATGAGTTAATGGAATGCATTCGGGACAGTTTCCTAGAACAATATGTCATGGAACCAACCAGGAAACAGGTTATTTTTGTTCTTGTATTGTGTAATGAGACAGGGTTAATTAGCAACCTCATAGTAAAAGATTCTCTGGAGCAGATGATCATAATACGATAGAATTTCATGTTACATTTGAGAGTGACTTGCCTAAGTACTAAACTAGAGTCTTAAACTTAAATGAAGCCAATTACATAGGTATGAAGGGTGAGTTGGCTAAGTAGATTGGAAACATAAATTAAAAGGTATGGCAGTAGATAATCAGCAGCTAGCATTTAAAGAAATATTTCATAATTCTCAACAAAATACATTCCATGAGAAACAAAAACAACACAGGAAATGTAAGATCTGTAAGATCTGTCAGAAGAGACCTGTCCATGACCACAACAATCACACTGGGTACAGGTATATTGTAAATACGTACAACAGATTTTATTAAGTGGTTTACTTCCAGTACAAGGCAATAGTCAACAGTCTGTTTCTTGGAACCTCAACAGATGCCAACTGTGTGGCATGGTCTCTTGCTGTGTTCTGTTGACTGTAGTTCTCCACCAGTCTTCCTCTGTGTTCACGCTGCCTTCAGGTTTCAATGGCTGCTACTCTTATACATTTTCCCCTTTCAAGTGCTGTGATAGCTTGCAGCTGTCTGGGCCTCACATGTCATTACAATTCTCTCGTTGTTAACTTAAACATCCATCGACCTTCAACATGTTATCTCGCTATCTTCCCTTTTTGCGGAAGGAGCCATCTTTCTCTGAGAACGTCTACACAGACAATCTCGTATTATTTAGCTTTAGCGATAAGAAATGCATTGTAGACCTTTGTTCTGTTTCATGGCTAATTAATATTCTGACTTTGACCACCATAGCTCTAACAAAGCTGTCTCAGCAGTTAAAAAATGGTTAACATAATAGTGGCTCAATCTACCATCATGCTTTGCTAAAAATGGTTGGCTAAGCTTACACACATTTTAGTTAATTTTATCATATAATAGTTAAATAACATGCATCCTTCATCTTACAGAAAAGTAATCGATCTATGGCTAACTAAATAAATTAATTATCGCATTAGATTGAAAGAAGAAGCTTACAATGTTATGAAGAATAATAGTAAGCCTGAGCATTGGGAGAGTTTCAGAAACCAGCAAAGGATGACCAATAAATTGATAAAAAAGGAAAAAAATAGACTATGAGAGAAAACTAGTAAGAAATATAGAAACAGATTGTAAGAGTTTCTACAAGTATGTAAAAAGGAAGAGAGTACCAAAAGTAAAAACTGGTCCCTTAGAGACTGAGGCAGGAGAAACTATTATGGGGAAAAAGGAAATGGCAGAAACGTTAAAGAAATATTTTGTACCTGTCTTCACAGTAGAATATGCAAAAAGCATAACTAAAATGGTGGGGAACCAAAGGTCTTATGAGGGTGAGGAACTTTATGCAATTAATATAAGTAGAGAAGAAGTACTAGAGAAAGTAATGGGACTGAACGTTGCCAAATCCCCTGGACCCGATGGCCTACATCCTAGGGTTCTAAAAGAGGTGGCTGCAAAGATAGTGGATGTCTTGGTTTTGATCTTCCAAAATTCCATAGATTCTAGAACGGTCCCAGCGAATTGAAATGTTGCAAATGTAACACCGCTATTCAAGAAAGGAGGGAGAGAGAAAACTGGGAACTACAGACCAGTTAGCCTGACATCAATCGTTGGAAAAATGCTGGAATTCATTGTTAAGGAAGTGGTATCAGGGCACTTAGAAAATCATAACATGATTAGGTTTAGTTAACATGGTTTTATGAAACGGAAATCATGTTTGAAAAATTTATTGGAGTTTTTTGAGGATGTAACTAGCAGGGTAGATAAAGGGGAACCAGTGGATGTAGTATATTTGGATTTCTAAAAGGCATTTGATAAGGTACCGTATAAAAGGTTATTACACAAGATAACGGATCATGGAGTTGGAGGTAATACATTAGCATGGATAGAGGATTGGTTAATGGACAGAAAACAGAGAGTAGGGATACCCGCAAGAATATGACCAGAGGAGCAGCGGCAGCGGGGATAAAAGGAGCAGTGCCCGAGGCCCGAGACTAGCAGTGAGAGCGAGACCAGAGGAGCGGCAACGGGGATAAAAGGAGCAGTGCCTGAGGCCCAAAACCTGAGACCAGTGCCGAAAGTGAGACCAGAGGAGTGGTGGCGGGGATAAAAGGAGCTTGCTGGGAGTGAGAGCAATTCAACAGAAGCAAAAATTGAAAGTGTGACATCAGAGTGACATCGGCTTAAGGGAAACAATTGATTGGTGAGTAGCCGGTGAGTGGTTTTGTCTTCTAGTTTTAAGTTTATTTCATAGTCATATAGTTCATAGTCAAATAACTAGAGGCATGGCAGGGCAACTCAGTCCCGTGGAGAGCACATCCTGTGCCATGTGAGAATTCCTCGATGCTTCACGTAGCCTGGACGACCACATCTGCCGAAAGTGTTACCAGCTACAGCAACTCAAACTCCAGGTTTCAAAGCATGAGTGGCGGCTGGAGTCACTGCGGTCCATCCGCGAGGCTAAGAACTTCATGGATAGTACTTTTCTAGAGGTGTCCATCCCGCAGCTTAAGACTGTGCAGGGAGAGAGGAAATGGGTGACCGCCAGACAGAAGAGGAGTACCAGGCAGGAGCCCCTGAGTGCATCTCGTTCTCCAACCAGTGTTCTGTTCTGAGGACTGGTGAAGACGAAGGTTTCTCTGGGCTGTGTAGCCAGAGCCAAGTCCATGGCACCACGATTGGCTCAGCTGCACAGGGGTGGAGGAAGAACAGTGGAAACATAGAAACATAGAAAATAGGTGCAGGAGTAGGCCATTCGGCCCTTCGAGCCTGCACCGCCATTCAATGAGTTCATGGCTGAACATGCAACTTCAGTACCCCATTCCTGCTTTCTCGCCATACCCCTTATCCCCCCAAGTAGTAAGGACTACATCTAACTCCTTTTTGAATATATTTGGTGAATTGGCCTCAACAACTTTCTGTGGTAGAGAATTCCACAGGTTCACCACTCTCAGGGTGAAGAAGTTTCTCCTCATCTCGATCCTAAATGGCTTACCCCTTATCCTTAGACTGTGACCCCTGGTTCTGGACTTCCCCAACATTGGGAACATTCTTCCTGCATCTAACCTGTCTAACCCCGTCAGAATTTTAAACGTTTCTATGAGGTCCCCTCTCATTCTTCTGAACTCCAGTGAATACAAGCCCAGTTGATCCAGTCTTTCTTGATAGGTCAGTCCCGCCATAGCAATAGTGGAAGAGCAATAGTGTTAGGGGATTCGAAAGCTATGGGAGCAGACAGGCGTTTCTGTGAGTACAGACCTGCCTCCAGGATGGTAGGTTGTTTCCCTGGTGCCAGAGTCAAGGATGTCACAGAGCGGCTGCAGGGCATTCTGGGGAGAGAAGGTAAACAGCCAGAGGTCATGGTCCATATCAGTACCAATGACATAGATAGAAAGAAGGATCAGGTCCTGCAGGCAGATTTTAGGGAGCTAAAAAGCAGGACCTCAAAAGTAGTAATCTCTGGATTACTCCCGGTGCCACGTGCTAATGAGTACAGAAATAGGAGAGGACTGATGAGGGATGGTGCAGGAGCAGGGCTTTAGATTCCTGAGGCATTGGGACTGTTTCTGGGGGAGGTGGGACCTGTACAAGCCAGACAGGTTGCACCTCAACAGAGCCGGGATCAATATCCTCACCGGAGCGGCGGGGGAGCGGTTGCTAGTAGTTTTGGGGATGGTGTAAACTAGCTTGGCAGTGGGATAGGAATCTGGGAATAGATTCAGTAGGGAGAGAAACAAAGCTGGAATTGAAAAGCAAAAAAGTAAGAAGTGAATTTGGAAGACAGAGGAAACAAGGGCTCGAAAATAGATATCAAGGAAATATGGCATTGCTAAATTGTATATACTTCAATGCAAGGAGTATAGGGAAAAAGGCAGATGAGCAGAGAGCACAAATAGACACGTTGGAGTATGATATTATAGCTATTACTGATACATGGCTGAAAGAAGGACAGGTATGGCAGCTTAACATTCCTGGTTGCAGGATTTTCAGATGGTATAGAGAGGGGTGAAAAAAAGGAGGGGTGGGGGGGTCGCAGGATTGATTAAAGAAATAATTATAGCTGTGAGGAGGAATGATATTTTGGAAGGATCATCAAATGAGGCCATATGGGTCGAATTGAAGAACAAAAAAGGGGCGATCACACTGCTAGGAGTGTACTATAGATCCCCAAACAGTCAGAGAGAAATATGAGCAAATATGTAGCCAAATTTCTGAGAAGTGCAAAAACTATAGGGCAGTAATAGTAGGGGATTTCAACTACCCTAATATTAACTTGGATAAAATTAGTGGGAAAGATATAGAGGGTGCAGAATTCCTAAAATGCATTCAGGAGAACTTTTTTAGCCAGTATGTAGCGAGCCCAACAAGGGAGAGGGCGGTTCTGGACTTAGTTTTAGGGAATGAAGCTGGAAGGGGTATTAGTAGGAAAGTATATTGGTGCTAGTGATCATAATTCAGTTAGATTTAGGGTAGTTATGGAAAAGACAAAGATAGACCAGGAATAAAAGTTCTCACTTGGGGAAAAGCCAATTTTGCTAAGCTGAGAGGTGATTTAGCCAAAGTGGACTGGAAACAGCTACTTGTTGATAAATCAGTGTCAGAGCAATGGGAGGCATTCAAGGAGGAGATCCGGAGGTTTCAGAGCAAGCAGATTCCCTTAAAGAAAAAGGGTGGGACTAAAAAATCTAGAGCCCCCTAGGACGTCAAGGGACATACAGGGTAGGATAAAGAAAAAAAGGAAGGCTTATGACAGATATCGACAGCTCAATTCTGCAGAAACTCTGGAGGAGTATAGAAAGTGCAGGGGGTAAATTAAAAAGGAAATTAGAAAAGCATAGAGGGAGCATGAAAAAATGTTGGCAAGTAAATTCAAGGAAACTCAAAGGTGTTTTATAAATACATTAAGAGCAAAGAGGATAACTAAAGAAAGAGTAGGCCTTATTAGAGATCATAAAGGTAATGTGAGTGTGGAGGCAGAAGACATGGATATGGTTCTGAATGAATACTTTGCGTCTGTTTTCACAAAAGAGACGGGCAATGAAGACATTGCAATCAGGGAGGAGGAGTGTGAAATATTAGATGAAATAAACATAGTGAGAGAGGAAGTATTATGGGGATTAGCAGCTTTGAAAGTGGATAAATCCCCAGGCCTGGATGAAATGTATCCCAGGCTGTTAAGAGAAGCAAAAGAGAAAATAGCAGAGGCTCTGATCATCATTTTCCAATTCTCTCTGGCTACAGGTATGGTGCCGGAGGACTGGAGGACTGCTAACAGGGTACCTTGGTTTAAAAATGGAGAAAGGGATAGACTGAGCAATTACAGGCCAGTCAGCCTAATCTCGGTGGTGGGAAAATTATTGGAAAAATTCTGGAACAAGATATATCTTCATTTAGAAAGACACGGGTTAATCAAGGACAGTCGGCATGGATTTGTTATGGGAAGGTTGTGTCTGACTTGATTGAATTTTTTGAAGAGGTAACGAGGAGGATTGATGAGGGTAGTGCATTTAATGTAGTCTATATCGATTTTAGCAAGGTTTTTGATAAGGTCCCACATGGCAGACTTGTCATGAAAGTAAAAGCCAATGGGAACCAGGGCAAAGTGGCAAGTTGGATCCAAAATTGGCTAAGAGGCAGGAAGCAAAGGGTAATGGTCGATGGATGTTTTTGTGACTGGAAGGCAGTTTCCAGTAGGGTTCCGCAGGGCTCAGTATTCAGTCTCTTGCTTTTGTGGTATGTATCAATGTTTTAGGGCTAGAACCTCCACTTTTTTTGCCTGCTTAATGCCCACTTAATGCCCATTTTACCGCTGAAATGACATATAATGCCGATATATCGCCCATTTTGGCACCAAATGGAAACTGCCGGGCATTTTTCGGAAACTTATTGCTGAGCGTTACTTTCCCCATGTGGTTAATGCCGAAAAAAAATATTACCGCCCGCCCACTTTTTGGGGGCAAAATCAGCAGGATGGGCGAATTCAACGCCCATAATATCGCCCAGTGTTACTTTCCGCATGGAATTAACGCTGAGATTCAATATTAACCCCCGGCGACTGTTTTTTGTCAAAAAGAGCATATTTACCGAAACTGGCGGCCATGGAGATCGGCCATCGTCAATTGTACCACCTCGCACACATTTCGGCCACAATATCGCTCGCTCAAAAAACGCCCACAAGAAGTGGAACTAACTGGGACGAATTACAGCGTTATGGACGCCATGTTGTAGATCACATGACGCGTCCTTTAAAAGGCTGCTGTGCTTCAACCTCGGCGGAGTTCGGATGTACTCTGCAGGTCGTTGGAGTTGATGTGAACATCTCTAAAAACATCTTGACCACACTGTGACTAATTGGCATTGAAGAGGTGTGTCGGGACATTTCTTGTTTATGTGCAATCAGTGGAAAACAGAGAGCTACTGCAATGGGCTTGTCCTTTCGCACCCGCACTTGGTGACCAAATACATGCCTCAGTCTCGATATCGCCGAAGGAATGCTGCACTGCATTATGTGCCCAATGAACAAAGTGACAGACAGATGAGGAGTACCAGGCGTTACACCCCCCGCAAGTACAAGGAGAAGCATTCTTACCTCGACTTGCCCGACACCACCTGCCTTCGGAGACTGCGCTTCCACAAAGAGGCTATCACTGAGGTATGCCAGCTCATAAGGGCAGATCTGCAGCTTGCCAGCACCATCAGAACTGCACTTCCGTCGAGGTCAACGGCACTGTCATACTATGCCTCGGGTTCTTTTCAGGCCACAGCTGGTGACATTTGCGGACTTTCTCAGCATGCCACACATTGCTGCATTAGACAGGTCTCTGAAGCCCTGTACGCACGCAGGAGGGTCTTGATCAACTTCCCTATGACCAGGGAGGCACAGAGTGAGAGGGCTCTAGCTTTCTCCAGAATTGCAAACTTCCCCAAGGTGCAAGGAGCAATAGACTGTACACACATTGCGATGCGGGCACCTTTTCAGGATGCTGAGGTTTTCAGGAACCGCAAGGGATTCCACTCCGTGAATGTCCAGCTGGTTGTCGACCACCAGCAAATTATACTGGCAGTGAATGCTCAGTTTCTGGGCAGCATCCATGATGCACATATCCTGTGTGAGAGCACTGTATCTGACTTGTTTAACAATGAGCCACAAGGTCAATGCTGGATGCTTCAGGACAAAGGAGATGGCCTCGCCACCTGGCTGATGACCCCCCCTGCGTGACACCCACACCGAGGCCGAGAGGCAATATAATGAGAGCCATAGAGCAACTCGCAATATTGTTGCCAAAACCATTGGAGTGCTGAAGCAGTGCTTCAGATGTCTGGACCACTCAGGAGGCGAGCTCCAATACCACCCTGAGCAGGTAGTTCAATTCGTGGTGGTCTGCTCCATGCTACACAACTTGGCTATCAGGAGGGGGCAAGAATTGCCTGATGAGCCTGACTGTCCACCTCACCAGAGGGAGGAAAAGCAGGATGAGGAGGCGGACGCTGACATTGGGCCAGACAATCAGGCTGATGCTGCAGCCGTGCCCCTGCCCCGCTGTAGACTGCATGAAAGGGCCCATGGTGACACGATAGCGGTAAGAGCCTTGCGTCAGGAGCTCATCAATGATCGCTTTACCTGAAAGAACGTTGGTGTTATTTAAAAAGCTGACACACCGCTGGATGTGCAGGTCATACTTCAGTGGTGGACATCACCTTAATGACAGTTAAAGTTTAAGTTGATTGAAGTTAAGTGTGCTTATACCCTTTGATGTTAAGGAATCACCAGCGTGTAATGGTGCAGCTACCTGAACCAATGTGCTGCAAGGTTTTGTTAAATAAAAAGCAGTTAAACCGAAAATTAGTCTGAAATCATCAGTATTTCTGTACAAACCAACACTTCCCCTCCTGCCCCCCCAACACCCCCCTCCCCCAACCCCGATTCTCTTCCCCACCTCTGCCCCTTCCCCTTCCCCTCCTGACTCCAAGCCGCCTGGCCGAGGAGGTCCTCAGGCGATGCTTCATGGAGGGGGGGCGGTGATGGCCGAAGCACTACTTGGACAGATACGGGAGAGGACGGTGCCGAGGTATGAGCGTGCTCTGAGCCATAAGCAAGATGTTGCTGCTGGCTCTCATGTGTGGTTGGCAATTGGGGTGTGTCACCTTGGGGTGCAGTGCAGCGCTCCGGGACCACTGGGAGCGCTCTGCCACCAGTGTTCCTGGCTACCAGCTCTAGGGCCTCCTCCATCCCTTCATTTTATATGTTATTTGTTGCACAAAAACTCGGTGCCAACTATGTTCTTGGTGCTTAGTAGGCTTTTTGCTGCTGGTGAATCTCCGTCATTCCTCCCACAACAGCCAAACAAGCACGCACCACAGCCACACATGCTTTCAGTGCCTCTGAGCTCCCTCTCTCTGTCTCCTCTTCTGCGCATGTCATGGTGACCCTTGACCTCCAGAATCATGGGAATTGAGCGTTGCCATGCCATTGCTAAAGACAGCCACACTTGACAGCAGAAGGTCATAAAAATTTAACGCTACCGCCCATTTGATATTGCTCTCAGTAAGGCCCATTTTCAAAAATGTAAACTAGGTATCATGAGAATGGGCGAGAAGCCGGCGATCCAAAAACCATTTTTTAATGCCCAGGTCGGAAATAGCGCCCATTTTTGGACGATAAGCTCAAAAGTGGAAACGTAGAAAATAGGTGCAGAAGTAGGCCATTCGGCCCTTCGAGCCTGCACCACCATTCAATAAGATCATGGCTGATCATTCACCTCAGTACCCCTTTCCTGCTTTCTCTCCATACCTCTTGATCCCTTTAGCCGTAAAGGCCATGTCTAACTCCCTCTTGAATATATCCAATGAACTGGCATCAACACAACTCTCTGCGGTAGGGAATTCCACAGGTTAACAACTCTCTGAGTGAAGAAGTTTCTCCTCATCTCAGTCCTAAATGGCTTATCCCTTAACCTTAGACTATATCCCCTGGTTCTGGACTTCCCCAACATCGGGAACATTCTTCCTGCATCTAACCTGTCCAGTCCCATCAGAATCTTATACGTTTCTATGAGATCCCCTCTCATCCTTCTAAACTCCAGTGAATAAAGGCCCAGTTGATCCAGTCTCTCCTCATATGTCAGTCCTGCCATCCCAGGAATCAGTCTGGTGAACCTTCGCTGCACTCCCTCAATAGCAAGAACGTCCTTCCTCAGATTAGGAGACCAAAACTGAACACAATATTCTAGGTGCGGCCTCACTAAGGCCTTGTACAACTGTAGTAAGACCTCCCTGCTCCTGTATTCAAATCCCCTCGCTATGAAGGCCAACATACCATTTGCCTTCTTCACCGCCTGCTATACCTGCATGCCAACTTTCAATGACTGATGTACCATGACACCCAGGCCTCGTTGCACCTCCCCTTTTTCTAATCTGCCGCCGTTCAGATAATATTCTGCCTTTGTGTTTTTGCCACCAAAGTGGATAACCTCACATTTATCCACATTACACTGCATTTGCCATGCGTTTGCCCACTCACCTAACCTGTCCAAGTCACCCTGCAGCCTCTTAGTGTCCCCCTCACAGCTCGCACCACCACCCAGCTTAGTGTCATCTGCAAACTTGGAGATATTACACTCAATTCCTTCATCTAAATCATTAATGTATATTGTAAATGGCTGGTGTCCCAGCACTGAACCCTGCGGCACCCTACTAGTCACTGCCTGTCATTCTGAAAAGGACCCGTTTATCCCGACCAGTTCTCTATCCACATCAGTACATTACCCCCAATACCATGTGCTTTAATTTTGCACACCAATCTCTTGTGTGGGACCTTGTCAAAAGCCTTTTGTATGTCCAAATACATCACATCCACTGGTTCTCCCTTGTCCACTCTACCAGTTACATTCGCAAAAATTCTAGAAGATTTATCAAGCATGATTTCCCTTTCATAAATCCATGCTGACTTGGACCGATCCTGACACTGCTTTCCAAATGCGCTGCTATTTCATCTTTAATAATTGATTCCAACATTTTCCCCACTACTGATGTCAGGCTAACTGGTCTATAATTCTCCATTTTCTCTCTTCCTCCTTTCTTAAAAAGTGGTGTTACATTAGCTACCCTCCAGTCCATAGGAACTGATCCAGAGTCGATAGACTGTTGGAAAATGATCACCAATGTATCACTATTTCTAGGGCCACTTCCTAAGTACTCTGGGATGCAGACTATCAGGCCCCAGAGATTTATCGGCCTTCAATCTCATCAATTTCCCTAACACAATTTCCCGTCTAGTAAAGATTTCCTTTAGTTCCTCCTTCTCACTAGACCCTCGGTCCCCTACTATTTCCAGAAGGTTATTTGTATCTTCCTTCGTGAAGACAGAACCAAAGTATTTGTTTAACTGGTCTGCCATTTCTTTGTTCCCCATTATAAATTCACCTGAATCTGACTGCAAGGGACCTACATTTGTCTTCACTAATCATTTTCTCTTCACATATCTATAGAAGCTTTTGCAGTCAGTTTTTATATTTCCAGCAAGCTTCCTCTCATACTCTAAGTCCCCCCTCCTAATTAAGTCCTTTGTCCTCCTCTGCTGAATTATAAAATTCTCCCAGTCCTCAGGTTTGCTGCTTTTTCTGGCCAATTTATATGCCTCTTCCTTAAATTTAACACTATCCTTAATTTCCCTTGTTAGCCACGGTTGAGCCACCTTCCCCATTTTATTTTTACTCCAGACAGGGATGTACAATTATTGAAGTTCATCCATGTGATTTTAAATGTTTGCCATTGCCTATCCACCGTCAAACCTTTAAGTATCACTCGCCAGTCTATTCTAGCCAATTCACGTCTCATACCATCGACGTTACCTTTCCTTAAGTTCAGGACCCTAGTCTAGCCCTTAGACTTTAATGTAGGAGGTATGATTAAGAAGTTTGCAGATGATACTAAAATCGGTTGTGTGGTGGTTGAAGCTGTAGACTGCAGGGAAATATCAATGAACTGGTCAGGTGGGCAGAACAGTGGCAAATGGAATTAAATCCGGAGAAGTATGAGGTAATGCATTTGGGAAGGGTTAACAAGGCAAGGGAATACTCATTAAATGGTAGGGCACTGATAAGCGTAGAGGACCAAAGCGACCTTGTAGTGCATGTCCACAGATCCCAGAAGGTAGCAGGCCAGGTAGATAAGGTGGTTAAGAAGACATGCGGAATACTTGCCTTTATTAGCCGAGGCATAGAATATAAGAGCAGGGAGGTTATGCTTGAACTGTATAAAACACTAGTTAGGTCACAGCTAGAATACTGTGTGCAGTTCAGGAAAGATGTGATTGCACTCGCGAGGGTGCAGAGGAAATTTAGGAGGATGTTGCCTGGACTGGAGAATTTTGGCGATGAGGAAAGATTTGATAGGCTGGGTTTGTTTTCTTTGGAACAGAGGAGGCTGAGGGGAGACCTCATTGAGTGTATAAAATTCTGAGGAGCCTAGATAGAGTGGATAGGAAGGACCTATTTCCCTTAGCAAAGAGGTCAACAACAGGGGCATAGATTTAAAGTAATTGGTAGAAGGTTTAGATTGAATTTGAGGAGAAATGTCTTCACCCAGACAGTTCAGGGGTCTGGAACTCACTGCCTGAAAAGTAGAGGCAAAAATTCTCATCCCATTTAAAAAGCACTTTGAAGTACAGGGCTACGGACCAAGAGCTGGAAAGTGGGTTTAGGCTGGATAACTCTTTGTTGACTGGTGTGGATATGATGGGCTGAAATGGCCTCCTTCCGTGCTGTAAATTTCTATGATTCTATGATAGGGATAAATGGGACTTTTTCAGGTTGGCAAGCTGTAACTAGTGGGGTGACGCAAGGATCAGTGCTGGGGCCTGAAACACAGATTTACAATCTATATTAATGACCTAGATGAAGGACCAAGTGTAATGTATCCAAGTTTGCTGATGATACAAGCTAGATGGGACAATAAGATGTGAGCACAAAGCATCCGCAAAGTAATATAGATAGACTAAGTGAGTGGGCAGCAAGGTGGCCGATGTAGGGAAATCATAATGGGGAATAAGGAAATGGCAGAGAAATTAAACAAATACTTTGGGCTGGAAATTCGGTTGAACGTTTTTTAAGGCGCTAATGTTGGGCGGTTGCTAAATTTAGCGCCGGAAAATCATTTGTGATGGCAACCAAAAAATTCAGTGGTTGCGCCCTGACAGTGGAGTGAAGCGCTTCTCTTAGGGCGATAGGTCGGGTGAGCAACAGAATATGCCCTGCTAAAGAACCGGCTTCGTGGCGCCCTCAGAGGGGCATCCCTGCAAAAAAAAAGGAACGAAAAACATTCCCTATATATTACTCACCCCAAATAAATTTAAATCGCAAAAAAAAATTAATCACACTTATCTCATGCAGTCATTCCTTCCCTTAGCACCCTGGGACAGCTCTGCATGCCAGCTTTCACTGGTGGGGTCACTACGGAGCGCTACAGGGTGCAGTGCAAAACAAATTTTGCATCCGTGCCAATACCGGCGATGTTGCACACCGGAGCTATGCTCCCTGGCGATACTCCTCAGCACCGGTACGGGCACATTGAATTTGCTGAGCGGTGCGAATGCCGGCGCTCGCGGCTGCAAACCCTTTACCACCCTTGTTCTGATTTAAGTGGGGTCGCCATCCAAACGAAGTTCTGGACCTGTGTGTCTGTCTTCACGGAAGAAGATGCAAAAAACCCTCTAGAAATAGTGGAGCAACTGAAAGAAATTAGTATTAGTAATAAAGTAGTACTGGAGAAATTATCCTAGGGTTTTGAAAGAGGTGGCTATAGAGATTGTGGATGCATTGGTTGTCATCTCCAAAGTTCCATAGATTGGAAGGTAGCAAATATAATCATACTATGTAAGAAAGGAGAGAGAGAGAAAACGGGGGAACTACAGACCAGTTAGCCTGACATCAGTAGTAGGGAAAATGCTAGAATCTATATTAAGAACGTGGTAACAGGGCACATAGAAAATAATAATAGGATTGGGCAGAGTTAATACGATTTATGAAAGGGAAATAATGTTTGACAAATCTATTAGAGTTGTTTGAGGTTGTAATTAGCAGAATAGATAAGGGGGAGCCAGTAGATGTGGTGTATTTGGATTTTCAGAAGGCATTCAATAAGGTGCACACAAGAGGTAATTTATTAAACAAAATTAGGGCTCATGGGATTGGGGGTAATATATTAGCATGGATTGAGGATTGGTTAACGGACAGAAAACAGAGAGTAGGAATAAATAGGTCATTTTCTGGTTGTCAGGCTGTAACTAGTGGAGTACCGCAAGGACCAGTGCTTAGGCCTCAGCTATTCACAATCTTTCTCAAGGATTTGGATAAGGGGACTAAATGTAATATATCCAAGTTTACTGATGATACAAAGCTAGGTGGGAGGAGGATGCAGAGAGGATTCAAGGAGATATAGACAGGCTAAGTGAGTGGGCAAGAACATGGCAAATGGAATATAATGTGGAGAAATGTGAAGTTATCCACTTTGGTAGGAAAGATAGAAAAGCAGAATATTTTTTAAATGGTGAGAGATTGAGAAATGTTGGTGTTCAGAGGGACTTGGGTGTCCTTGTACAAGAATCGTTGAAAGTTAACAGCAAGGAATCAAGATATCAAATGGTATGTTGGCCCATATTACAAGAGGATTTGAGTGTAAGAGTAAAGATGTCTTACTGCAATTATATAGGGCGCTGGTGAGACATACCTGGAGTATTGTGTAGAGTTTTGGGGGCCAAAATTGCCCCTTCCCTTAAGGCCTGTTACCGTCGGAAAGCGGCGGCCATGTAGCGGAGTGGAATGGCCGCCGATTTTTCGTGTAATGGCTGCCTTTTTGAAAATTGTCCTCCTGCAGTATCGTGGTGGTGACCCACTCCCCCCATTACCGTTCCGCTGCTGCCGATCCGTTCTAAGTGCATCATCAGAGCGTGCACTGGCGATGTCCCCCCCCCCACCCCCCGAACGTGAAATTCCGCCGAGAAAATCTTGCTGCCGCCGCTCGGTGTCTCCAACAGCTTTTTTTGCTGGTGCACTGTGCTTGTAAAATGTCGGTACATCTGCCATTAAAGGGGAGGGTGCACTGCTGCGGCCATCATCTTTTTTTTTTGTCGGCCGCCTGTCAGGTCAGCCTGACAATTATGGCCCCTGGTTCGGCTGGGCTACAAACAGGCAATCTGGCTCTCCGTCTTGGGTGCCACGCTGCTGGCCCGGCCGAAACCCTCCCTGGCAGCCCAGTGGACCTAACTGAAAAAGATGCAGAGCTCGCAGCGGCCCTTCCCTTTAACTGAAGGGGAGAGGCGTGGTGACACACCAGCGTGATGCCGCCATCAGTGCTACGCTAATGAGTGACAGCGGCAGACAGTCCATCCGTCCCACTTCCGCCCCTCTAGCGACTGACTTCCGCTCTCCTCCCCACTTCTATCGCACATTATGATCGACTTCCGGCCCGCTCGAAATAAAAAGCCAAAGAGTGGAATTTCACGCAAGAGGCCACCACGGCGGTGAAAACAGTGCAAACACGGTAGGTGTGCTACGTGTCTGGTGGGGGGGGCAATTTCGGCCCCTTAGTGTCCTTACCGAAGGAAGGTTATACTTGCCAGAGAGGGAATGCATCGAAGGTTCACCAGACTGATTCCTGGGATGAGGGGATTGTCCTATGAGGAGAGATTGAGTAGACTAGGCCTATATTCTCTTGAGTTTAGAAGAATGAGAGATGATCTCATTGAAACATACAAAATTCTTACAGGGCTTGACAGGGTAGATTCAGGGAGGATGTTTCCTCTAGCTAGGGAGTCTAGAACCAGGGCTCACCATCTCAGAATAAGGGGTCGGCCATTTAGGTCTAAGATAAGGAGAAATGTCTTCACTCAGAGGGTGGTGAATCTTTGGAATTTTCTATTCCAGAGGGTTGTGGCGGCTCAGTCGTTGAATATATTCGAGACAGAAATCGATAGTTTTTTGGATATTAAGGGAATCAAGGGATATGGAAATAGTGCAGGAAAGTGGAGTTGAGGTAGAAGATCAGCCATGATCTTATTGAATGGCCGAACAAGCTCGAGGGGCCAAATGGCCTGCTCCTGTTGCTATTTCTTATGGTCATCAACACCTTCTTGTATTTTGTTGCAGTTTTCCCTCAGTATTAACTATACAAATGGGAGAGTCTTAAGGGGTAATTTCTTTTATACCATTTGGAGGCTGGTGGCAATTTCTAGTAGCCTCTAAGTAAAATTAACAGTTAAATATTTAGGGTTCTTTCAGGCTGAAGTAGAGACAACGGAGGAGGCGGGGGTCCCCAATGGAGTGCTCTCTATGCTGGAGTCCTTCCTTTATTTATTGAGGACTTGGCCTGGAGGGTGTTGTACGGTCCGCGCAATAAGTTTTTAAGTTGGTTCGCGGACTCCCAGGCCGCCTGCAATTTCTGTGGTCTGGAGGAGTCTGTGTTATATGTATATGTCGAATGTGCGAGGTTGCAACCCCTGTTCCATTATTTGAAGGAGCCGCTCCTCAAATTCTGGTTGCACTTCAGTCCCACACTCCTGATCTTTGGGCAACCTGTGCAGAGGGAAATGGGCAGGTCAGAAGGCCTCCTCGTAGGACATAGAAACATAGAAACATAGAAAATAGGTGCAGGAGCAGGCCATTCAGCCCTTCTAGCCTGCACCGCCATTCAATGAGTTCATGGCTGAACATGCAACTTCAGTACCCCTTCCTGCTTTCTCGCCAT
Organism: Pristiophorus japonicus; assembly: GCF_044704955.1. Taxonomy (NCBI): domain Eukaryota; kingdom Metazoa; phylum Chordata; class Chondrichthyes; family Pristiophoridae; genus Pristiophorus; species Pristiophorus japonicus. The sequence goes on along the minus strand of NC_091987.1, from coordinate 80,193,461 downwards.
ACCCCTTGATCCCCCGAGTAGTAAGGACTTCATCTAACTCCCTTTTGAATATATTTAGTGAATTGGCCTCAACTACTTTCTGTGGTAGAGAATTCCACAGGTTCACCACTCTCTGGGTGAAGAAGTTTCTCCTCATCTCGGTCGTAAATGGCTTACCCCTTATCCTTAGACTGTGACCCCTGGTTCTGGACTTCCCCAACATTGGCAACATTCTTCCTGCATCTAACCTGTCTAAACCCGTCAGAATTTTAAACGTTTCTATGAGGTCCCCTCTCATTCTTCTGTTGATCCAGTCTTTCTTGATAGGTCAGTCCCACCAACCCGGGAATCAGTCTGGTGAATCTTCGCTGCACTCCCTCAATAGCAAGAATGTCCTTCCTCAAGTTAGGAAACCAAAACTGTACACAATACTCCAGGTGTGGCCTCACCAAGGCCCTGTACAACTGCAGCAACACCTCCCTGCCCCTGTACTCAAATCCCCTCGCTATGAAGGCCAACATGCCATTTGCTTTCTTAACCGCCTGCTGTACCTGCATGCCAACCTTCAATGACTGATGTACCATGACACCCAGGTCTCGTTGCACCTTCCCTTTTCCTAATCTGTCACCATTCAGATAGTAGTCTGTCTCTCTGTTTTTACCACCAAAGTGGATAACCTCACATTTATCCACATTATACTTCATCTGCCATTTATTTGCCCACTCACCTAACCTATCCAAGTCACTCTGCAGCCTCATAGCATCCTCCTCGCAGCTCCTGGGCACGGCCAAGGTGGCCATCAACCGGTCCAGGCAGCGGGCGGTCAAGGGAGTCGTTCAGCCCGACTGCCTGCCTCTCTTCCGCGGGTACATTCGAGACGGAGTGTCCCTGGAGATGGAGCACGGGGTGTCCACCGTTACGCTCGCGGCCTTCCGCGAGAGGTGGGCATCGGAGGGACTGGAGTGCTTCATCACCCCTGGCAACCAAATTTTAATTTGATCCAAGTTTACCGTTAAAAGGTTGATTTGTTTAATTTGTCGGTTTCAGTGCCTCCCTTTAATCAGGGAGCACTTGATTATTGTTTGCAACAAAATAGTTGAAGTAGAAACAAACGAGCTAGCTAGCTCTCCAGCAGTCTGCTAAATTGCCAGTTGGTTAAAACTAGTTTAAACCGGTTCTTTGAGCAGCTGACAAGTGGTGTCTCATCTGAGACACAAGCAGTTTAAAGTCCCAGAGCTAGTGCTGTTAGCTCAGAGTGCATCAGCTCAGAGTGAGAAAACAAGAGTTTGGCAAGTGGGAGAGTTTTATGGGTTAATTTCTTTTATAACATTTGGAGGCAGGTGGCAATTGCTAGAAGCCTCTAAGTAAAATTAACGGTTAAATATTTAGGATTCTTTCAGGCTGAAGTAGAGACAAACTAGCTAGCTCTCTATCGTAGCATCATAGGCAGTCCTTCAGAATCCACTCGTAAAAAAAGAGTCTTAGGTGTCTGAACCTAAGTCCCCGTCACAGGTGGGACAGGTAGTCGTTGAGGGAAAGGGTGGGTGGGACAGGTTTTTCTGCATGCTCTCAGCGATGAGACTCGAGGTGCTCAGTGCCTTCCTGGCTGCACTTCCTCCACTTAGGCCGCCCTAGGTGGAGAAAGTGCATCCGGAAGGGAGACAAACTCTTCGAATCTCAACGCTGCGAGCATGAAGTGGTCAGGCGCAGGCAGCGGAAGGAGCATGTGGTAAATAAGTGCTACCCCCCCTTCCTCCAACAAATATCTGTCCCACCTGTGACAAGGTCTGTGGCTCTCGTGTTGGACTGTTCAGCCACCAAAGAACTCATTTTAGGAGTGGAAGAAAGTCTTCCTCGACTCCGAGAGACTGCCTATAATGACTTAAGGCAGTCTTTGGCCAGGGACTCCCATTTGTCGGTGGGCATGTTGCACTTTATCAAAGTGGTTTTGAGGGTGTCCTTGAAACATTTCTTCTGCCCACCTTTGGCTCGATTGCCATGAAGGAGTTCCGATTAGAGCGCTTGCTTTGGGAGTCTCGTGTCTCACATGCGAACAATGTGGCCTGCCCAGCGGAGCTGATCAAATGTGGTCAGTGCTTCAATGCTGGGGATGTTGGCCTGGTTGAGGATGCTAATGTTGGTGCATCTGTCCTTCCAGGGGTTTTGTAGGATCTTGCGAAGACATCGTTGGTGGTATTTCTCCAACGACTTGAGATGTCTACTGTACATGGTCCATGTCTCTGAGCCATACAGGAGGGCGGGTATTACTACAGCCCTATAGACCATGAACTTGGTGACAGATTTGAGGGCCTGGTCTTCAAACACTCTTTTCCTCAGGCGGCCAAAGGCTGCACTGGAGGCAGTGTTGAATCTTGTCGTCAATGTCTGCTCTTGTTGATAAGAGGCTCCCGAGGTATGGGAAATGGTCCACGTTGTCCAGGGCCACACCGTGGCTCTTGATGACTGGGGGGCGGTGCTGTGCGGCAAGGACAGGCTGGTGGAGGACCTTTGTCTTATGGATGTTTAGCGTAAGGCCCATGCTTTTGTACGCCTCAGTAAATACGTCAACTATGTCCTGGAGTTCAGCCTCTGTATGTGCGCAGACTCAGGCATCGTCCGCGTACTGTAGCTCGACGACAGAGGTTGGTGTGGTCTTGGACCTGGCTTGGAGACAACGAAGGTTGAACAGATTCCCACTGGTTCTGTATTTTAGTTCCACTCCAGCGGGGAGCTTATTGACTATGAGGTGACGCATGGCACCGAGGAAGATTGAGAAGAGGGTTGGGGCGATGACGCAGCCTTGTTTGACCCCGGTCCAGATGTGGATTGGGTCTTAGTCCCACTTTGTCCAGACGATGTAGAACCTCTTCCAGGTTGTTCAGATGTTCCTCGGAGTCATGACCTTTGATCAGGATGTCATCTTGGAACACGATGGTTCTGGGAACGGACTTCAGTAGACTCTCCGTGTTCCTCTGAAATATTGCTGCAGCTGAACGAATTCCAAAAGGGCTTTATGCGTGTTAATGCATGTAAGTCTCTTCGACGTCTCGACCAGTTCCTGTGTCATGTAGTCCGACGTCAAGTCCAGTTTGGTGAACGACTTCCCCCCGGCTTGCGTTGCAAACAGGTCATCAGTCTTCAGTAATGGGTACTGATCCTGTTTGAAATCTTGTTGATCGTAGCCTTGTAGTCTCCACAGATTCGGACTGTGCCATCACTTTTCGGCACAGGAACAATGGGGCTGGCCTATTAATTAAATTCAACTGGTGTTATGATCCCTTCATGCTGGAGTCTGTCCAGTTCGATTTCGACCTTCTCCATCATGTACGGAACTGCCCGAGCTTTATGATGGACGGGTCTTGCATCCGAGTCCACGTGGATCTGCACCGTGGCTCCCATGATGTTGCCGATGCCTCGTTCGAACAGCGAGGGGAGCTTGCTCAGTACTTGGGCACATGTATCTTTCTCAGACAACAACGCCTTGATGTCGTTCCAATCGCATCTGATTTTTTTCAAGCCAGTTCCTGCCTAACAGCGTTGGACCATTGCCTGGGACAATCCATAGCGGTAACTCGTGAACCGCACCGTCATACAACACTTTAATTGTGGCACTGCCAATCACCGTTATGAGTTCTTTGGTGTACGTGCGCAACTTGGCATTGACTGGACTCAGCCTGGGCCTCACAGCCTTAGTATCCCACAGCTTGTCAAATGCCCTCTGGCTCATTATCGATTGACTCACCCCGTGTCCAGTTCCATCGATAACAGCACCCCATTAAATTTCAGGTTGATCATTATCAGTTTGCTCTTAGTTAGGAATGAGTACAGTCCATACACTTCCTCCTCTGGTTTCTCGGATTGCGTACCGGATCCACACTAGTCTGACCATCATCCTCCACGTGGTGTATCACAGCATACTTGCTCATCTGCGGACACTTGCGCTGGAGATGCCCCATTCTCAGACAGCCTTTGCAACTATATTGCTTAAATCGGCACTGCTGGTGCCGGTGATTTTCCCCACAACGCTAACACGGAGAGATCGGATGCATTCCCGCTGGCGGACTTTGGGCAGCCACAGGTTTCACGTATGTAATCGGGTAGGCCCTGCCCCGTGCTGCTCTGCCAAACGCCGAATCAATCATATTGACAGTACTTGCCACTTTCACTGATATCTGCTTTAGACTTCTATCCATCGTCATGCATGACTGAGCGATCGTGATGGCTCTGTTCAAGTCCAACGTCCCCACCGCCAGTAGTTTACGCAGGATCACCTCGTGGTTGATGCCGATTACAAAGAAGTCCCGCAGCACGTCTGCCAACACAGCCCCGAACTTACACGGTCCCGCTAGACGTCTCAGGTCGGCAACGAATTTCGCCGCATTCTGGCCATCTGAGCGAACGTGCGTATAAAATCTGTTTCTCGAGATGATGAGGCCTTCGTCTAGCTTAAGGTGGTCCTGTACCAGTGTACACAATTCTTCATACATCTTCTCTGTTGGACTCACAGGCAGGAGTAGATTCTTTATCAGACCATAAATTTTTGGACCGCAAACAGTGAGGAACACCGCCCAGCGCCGATCTGCGTCGCTGACCTCCTCCATTTTGTTAGCCACAAAGAACTGGCTCAAACTGTCATGTATGTAACCACAACGTAACACCACTGTATTACTGTATACACACAACCAAGATGCACACCTTGACCACAAGGGGTGAACTTGTGGGAGACACTCCTTACCTGATCACACAGGTATAAAGAGGGAGGTCCCACGCAGGGTCATCGTCTTTGGAGTCCTGTGAATAAAGAGTTAAGGTCACAGAGTGATCTTGTCCCCAGAATGTGCCTTGATTGGTTTCATACTGTAGAGTAAGGACTTTACATTGGCGACAAGAAACGGGAATTCATGACTAACGAGAATGACCACTACTAGCACAGAGGAACGGTACTGTGTTGGGGAAGACTGGGACGATTTTGTCGAGAGGCTTCGGCAAAGCTTCGTTACGAAAGAATGGCTGGGGGATGCAGCGACCAACAGCTGTGGACCAAGGACTTACGCGCTCATGAAGGACTTACTAGCACCCGAAAAGCCGGCGGACGAAACCTTTGAAGAACTTAGCAAATTGATCGGGGGGCACCTCAAACCGGCGGGTAGCATACATATGGCCCGACACAGATTCTACACCCACTGACGTCGTGAAGGCGTTTGGCCAGCTTCTGTAAGTTCACAGGCGCCTACAGGGGGGAGTTGCTAAGGGTCTTCTTTATCGAGGGCATCAGTCATGCAGCAATTTTCCGCAAATTAATTGAGACCAAGAATTTGACCTTGGGAGCGGCAGCGTTGATGGCTCAAACTTTCATGGCGGGGGAGGAAGAGACGAAAATAATATACGTGCGCAATTCTGCCTCTAACGCAGCAATGGATCAGGGAGTCAACATCATCAATGCAACTCAGAGCCCTGCAGGCAGGCAGGGGCAGTCCGACACTCCCCAGGCAGCAATAGACACCAGAGTAGGACTTCAACAGAGACAATGGCAGGCTGAACGGGCATTCACGCCATCACAGTGGACAATGCAGCCCGGGATGGGGCCATTGACACCCACCAATAGGGTACTGAAGAGCAGTCAAAGGGACAGTCAGCGCGGAATGCCTGACCATAGTCCTTTTGTTCCCAACAATGGAAACTTTAACTCATGCTGGAGGTGTGGGGGAAAACACCCAGCTAGACCTTGCAGATTTCAACAGTTTGTCTGCAGGACTTGCAATCTCAGTGGCCACTTAGCTCGAATGTGCAGGAAGTCTGCAACCAGACTAATATATGAGGTGGATGAACCAGAAGAGGGTTCTTTGAGGCAGGATGACTTTTGGGGTAAATCGATGGACGCCAAGGTTCAGCGGGCCCATGTGGTGAATATTCACAGTTCATACACCAAAACGCCACCAATGATGATGAGGGTTTTATTAAACGGTATCCCAGTACGCATGAAGCCAGCCAGTCACTCATGGGCGTTCAGCAATTTGAGAAGCTATGGCCACTTAAAGCCAGTAGACCCAAATTAGCACGTATTGAGACACAATTACGGACTTAGACTAAAGAAATCATTCCGGTGCTAGGCAGTGCAATGTTGGCTGTCACACACAATGGGTCAGTGAAGCGGCTGCCGCTCTGGATTGTCCCGGGCAATGGTCCCGCACTGTTGGGGAGGAGCTGGTTAGCCGAGATGAACTGGAAATGGGGGGGGGATGTTCACGCAATGTCATCTGTGGAGCGAAGTTCGTGCTCACCAGTCCTACAACAATTCGATTCACTATTTCAACCTGGCGTCGGGTCTTTCAAAGGCACTAAAGTAGTGATACACATCACCCTGGACGCCAGGCCAGTGCACCATAAAGCCAGAGCGGTGCCGTATGTGATGCGGGAAAAGATCGAGAGTGAATTGGACTGGCTGTTGAGAGAGGGCATCATCTCGCCTGTTGAATTCAGCGACTGGGCGAGCCTCATCGTTTCCGTCCTAAAAGCGGATGGCTCTGTCAGGATCTGTGGCGACTACAAGGCCACCATCAATCAGGTGTCCCTACAAGATCAATACCCGCTCCCGAGAGCAGAGGACCTCTTCCCGAGAGCAGCGGCAAGCTGTTCACCAAGTTGGACCTCACTTCAGCCTATATGACCTAGGAACTGGCCGACGAATCTAAACTACTGACCACCATTACCACACACAAGGGACTGTTTGCATATAACAGGTGCCCTCTTGGCATTCGATCAGCGGCCGCGATTTTTCAACGAAACATGGAAAGCCTGCTTAAATCCATTCCTGGAACGATCATATTCCAGGACGACATCCTCGTCACGGGTCGAGACACCGAGGAACATCTCCACAACCTGGAGGAGCTGCTACGGCGACTGGACCTGGTAGGCCTGTGACTCAAGAAGTCTAAATGTGTGTTCTTAGCTCCTGAGGTTGAGTTTCTGGGCAGGAGGGTTGCTGCTGATGGGATTCGGCCCATCGAATCCAAAAAGAGGCGGTTCGACGAGCACCCAGGCCCTGCAACACATCGGAGTTGCGTTCATTCCTGGGACTGTTGGAACTATTTCGGGAACTTTCTGCCGAACTTGAGCACTTTGTTGGAGCCGCTTCACATGCTCCTGCGTAAGGGTTGTGTTTGGTGTTGGGGGGACTGTCAGGAACGGGCTTTTGATCGGGCGCGAAACCTACTGTGTTCAAACAAATTGTTGGCCCTGTACGACCCCTGTGAAAAAATGGTTCTGACATGTGATGCATCGTCCTATGGCGTTGGGTGCATGTTGCAGCAGGGCAATGCTGAGGGTCAACTAAATAGAAACATAGAAACATAGAAAATAGTTGCAGGAGTAGGCTATTCGGCCCTTCGAGCCTGCACCGCCATTCAATGAGTTCATGGCTGAACATGCAACTTCAGTACCCCATTCCTGCTTTCTCGCCATACCCCTTGATCCCCCTAGTAGTAAGGACTTCATCTAACTCCCTTTTGAATATATTTAGTGAATTGGCCTCAACAACTTTCTGTGGTAGAGAATTCCACAGGTTCACCACTCTCTGGGTGAAGAAGTGTCTCCTCATCTCGGTCCTAAATGGCTTACCCTTTATCCTTAGACTGTGCCCCCTGGTTCTGGACTTCCCCAACATTGAGAACAATGTTCCTGCATCTAACCTGTCTAAACCCGTCAGAATTTTAAACGTTTCTATGAGATCCCCTCTCATTCTTCTGAACTCCAGTGAATACAAGCCCAGTTGATCCAGTCTTTCTTGATATGTCAGTCCCACCATCCCGGGAATCAGTCTGGTGAACCTTTGCTACACTCCCTCAATAGCAAGAATGTACTTCCTCAAGTTAGGAGACCAAAACTGTACACAATACTCCAGGTGTGGCCTCACCAAGGCCCTGTACAACTGTAGCAACACCTCCCTGCCCCTGTACTCAAATCCCCTCGCTATGAAGGCCAACATGCCATTTGCTTTCTTAACGCCTGCTGTACCTGCATGCCAATCTTCAATGACTGACGTACCATGACACCCAGGTCTCTTTGCACCTCCCCTTTTCCTAATCTGTCACCATTCAGATAATAGTCTGTCTCTCTGTTTTTACAACCAAAGTGGACAACCTCACATTTATGCCTCCAGATCGCTCTCTCAAGAGAACAGGGATATGGGATGGTTGAGAAGGAAGTGCTTGCATGTATCTATGGTGTAAAAAAAATGCATCAGTACCTCTTTGGTAGGAAGTTTGAATTAGAGATGGACCACAAGCCATTAACATTCCTGTTGTCAGACAGCAAGGCTATCAATGCCAACACATCAACTCGCATACAGCGATGGGCTCTCACGCTGGCTGCTTATGACTACTCCATCCGGCACCGGCCCGGCATTGAAAATTGCTCTGATGCGCTCAGCAGGCTTCCACTGGCCACCACTGAGGGGGCAGCGGAGCAAAGCGTCGAGATGGTCATGGTTGTCGATGCCTTTGACAGCACAGGATCCCCCATCACAGCCCGCCAGATCAAAATCTGGACAAACAGAGATCCCCTCCTATCCCTGATTAAGAAATGTGTCCTGACTGGGGATTGGGCGCCCGCACACAGAGCATGCCCTGAGGAGGTCAGACCGTTCCACAGACGGATGGATGAGCTCTCCATCCAAGCCAACTGCCTACTATGGGGCAGCCGGGTAGTTATGCCCCAGAAGGGCAGGGAGGCATTCATCTGGGAATTCCACAGCGAGCACCCAGGCATTGTGCTGATGAAGGCCATTGCCCGGTCACACGTTTGGTGGCCTGGAATTGATTCAGACCTGGAACACTGTGTTCGCAGGTGCATGACGTGTGCCCAGCTGGGTAATGCCCCCAGGGAGGACCCGCTTAGCCTGTGACCCTGGATCACCAGGCCATGGTCATGCATTCATGTTGACTACGCGGGCCCGTTCATGGGTAAGATGTTCCTTATCGTGGTAGATGCATACTCGAAATGGATTGAGTGCATCAGTCTGAATTCATCACCGTGGAAAGCCTACGTGCGATCTTTGCAACCCATGGCTTGCCAGACATCCTGGTTAGTGATAATGGCCCATGTTTCACAAGCTACGAATTCCGAGAGTGTATGTCGGGCAATGGCATCAACCACGTCAGGACTGTGCCGTTCAAGCCAGCCTCCAATGGCCAGGTGGAACGTGCGGTCCAAATCATTGAGCAAGGTATGCTCAGGATTCAAGGACCCTCCCTACAATGCCGCCTATCGCGTCTCCTGCTGGCCTATAGATCCCGACCGCATTCGCTCACGGGAGTCCCGCCTGCAGAGCTACTAATGAAACGGACACTCAAAACTCGGTTGTCCCTCATTCACCCAGTCCTGACCGACATAGTTGAGGGCAAGCGCAAGTCACAAAACGAGTACCATGATTGTAATTCGAGGGTGAGATGTATAGAAATAAATGATCCTGTATTCATCCTCAATCACGCCATAGGGCCCAAATGGCTTGAGGGCATTGTAATTGACAAAGAGGGGAATAGGGTCATAGTGGTAAAACTCAACAATGGTCAGATATGCCGTAAGCATCTGGACCAAGTAAAAAAAAGGTTCAACATCGACACGGAGGAACCTGAAGAAGACCATGAGATGGAGCTTACAACACCGCCAGTGAACGAGCAACAAGAGCAATCAGAAGAATGCACAGTCCCTGCGGTCAGCCCGGACAGGCCGGAATCACCACAGGTGACAGACACTCATGTCAGTGTCCAACAACCAGAGCCCCAACTGCGGCGCTTCACGAGGGAGTGTAGACCACCTGAAAGACTAAACCTATGATCCCAATAAGACTTTGGGGGGGGGGGAAGGTGATGTCATGTATGTAACCACAATGTAACACCACTGTATTACTGTATACACACAACCTAGATACACACCTTGACCATAAGGGATGAACTTGTGGGAGACACTCATTACCTGATCACACAGGTATAAAAAGGGAGGTCCCACGCAGGGTCATCGTCTTTGGAGTCCTGTGAATAAAAAGTTAAGGTCACAGAGTGACCTTGTCCCCAGAATGTGCCTCATGTGGTTTCATACTGTAGAGTAAGGACTTTACACAAATGGCTCACAAAGTCTGCCCAATCTTCTCATTCCACAAATTGCTCCAACAATCCAGTTATGCTCATTTTTGCATGCAAAAGTTCTTGTTGTCTCGTCGCCAAATGTTGTGTATGCAATAACTGTTAGACTGAGTACTGTTTAATTCCAAGAGGTATGACCTTAGCTCTGCTTTATTAAGGCCCAAAGTGACTAATATACAAAATGGCTGGCCTATTATACTTGGGCTGCAAACATGTGCGTGCAGCCCAATGGCTCCACTAGTGAACGCCATCTAGTGGCTAGTGAACCCAAAAGTACATACATGCAGGGTCACAGTCTCAGGTTACGGGGTAGGAAATTTAGGACCGAGATGAGGAGACATTTTTCCACTCCGAGGGTGGTGAACCTGTGGAATTCTCTACCACAGAAGGCTGTGGAGGCCAAGTCACTGAATATATTTAAGAGGGAGCTAGATAGATTTCTAGAAACATAAGACATCAAGGGGTATGGGGAAAAGTGGGAATATGGTATTGAGATAGAGGATCAGCCATGATCATATTGAATGGGGTGCAGACTCGAAGGGCCGAATGGCCTACTACTGCTCCTATTTTCTATTATACTATCTCAGCTTAGTGTAACTGCACACTTTGAAATTGTACTTCTGATTCCCGAGTCAGAATCGATTATGTAAATGAACAACATTGGTCCCCGCACTTTTGAACTTACTCGACATGGTTTCTAACGCGTTCTCTCTTGCTCGATGGTATCAGTAACTGAAATTACTCCGCCCATACTCAGCCTGTCGGTTCCTTTGTGCTGAAAAACACATGGGTATAGGAATTGAATTTAATACACGTTTCTCTTTCAAATCATCTTGTGGGCTTTATGGCAGTTTTAAAGTTAAATGTTTATTCACGAATTTAGATTGTTTCCGATTCACTTACTTCAATTTGTAATCTTGTCAGTTTTACTTTCGATTCTACTTTAATTGCGACTGTGGTTATGTTTCATCCGCATGGTAAATCTCATGTATGCGTCGTATCGTTCCGTGCTGTAGTGATCGGAGAGGCTATTTCTGGATTACCTGCAGATTAGTCTGGGACTGTGGGACTATATTTAATACCAGTGCATTTATCTGTTTAACCACCTGAATATAGAGCAGGGAAAGACAGATCAGCCAAGTAATGGCGGAGTATGGACATTAAACAGAACAAAAACGTGGAAGTAATATTTAAAATTTAGAGTTTTGAATACGCGGTGTCTCTTCTGTCAAAATGAACGAGTCACATTTTCTTCCAAATGTTTCGAAATTGATGGTTAAACGAGTAGAAACATTCACTGGTGCTAAGTATTGCACAACGGAGCGGCAGGACAATCTCCGGGTGTTAAAAGGCTAAGTTACTTTATTATCCGCGGTAATTGGGCGAGGTGGGAAACTCTGGGCTTGAATTTTTTATTCAGTACTGACCATTCAGACCTCATTCAATATGGCACACTTATAGGAGGCAGCTGGTTGGTTCAAACTAGTTACACAGGAAAACCAAACTATAGTACATAAACTTGGACCTTTTACCAAATAATTTAAAAAAAACATACACTACTAAAACCATCTGAGTCAAATAATTTTGAGAATGAGTTAGTTCAATCAGGTAAACTCAAGGTTGAGGGATCTACTTCTCTCGTGTCTTCAGGGTGCTGCTCCCTGTCTTTCATTTCATCAACAACTTGCATTTATATAGCGCTGAAGTGGGAATTAAAGAGTTAAACACGTTTTGGATTAGGAAGGCAAAAACACAATTTGCTGAAGTGAAATTAGCAGTGCAACTAGGACAATGGTGCAATTCCTGTTATTCAGAGCTAATATCGTAGGTCTAGGAAGTGGCTTCCTGTTGTTATTCAGAACTAAGAAATAGATTCCTGTTAAGTGGCAGGATGCATGATATATATGTTCATACCTGTCATGTATTTAACTGTCATTGTAACCCATGTATAAACTGACCAGTTGTATACTGTGAGAACATTGACCACTAGGTGGTGAACTTGTGGGAGACACTCCTAATCTGGTCTTTCAGGTATAAAAGGGGAAGCTTCACCCACCTTCATCACTTCAGTGCTGGCAAATAAAGGTTACAGGTCACAGAGTGATCTTCTCTCAAGCATGGGCCTCGTGTGCATTCATACTGTATAGTAAGGACTTATCAGTCGTGATGAGAAACTGGGATTTAAACCACGCGAGCATGGCCACTAGCAGCACAGATGAGCGGTACTGTGTTGGGGACGATTGGGACAATTTTATTGAGAGACTACAGCAAAGTTTCATCACTCAGGAATGGTTGGGACAGGAGTCGGCCGACAAACGCAGGGCTCATCTCCTGACGGTTTGTGGATCCAGGATATACTCCCTGATGAAGGATCTTCTAGCGCCCGAGAAGCCGGCGGACAAGACGTTTGAAGAGCTTAGTAAGTTAAACTGGCGAGCAGCATGCACATGGCAAGACACCGGTTTTATACACACCGGAGGCGAGAAGGGCAAAGCGTTCCAGACTTCTTGGCAGATCTCCGGTGCCTGGCAAGCCTATGTAAGTTCTCAGATACATGCAGAGCGGAGATGCTGTGAGACTTTTTTATTGAGGGCATCGGGCACGCTGGGGTTTTCAGGAAACTGATTAAGACCAAAGACTTGACTCTGGAAACGGCGGCCTTGATGGCCCAGACATTTATCTCAGGGGAGGAAGAGACCAGAATGATGTTTGACAAAATTCTGGGCTCAAATGCAGCAAATGGACAGGGAGTCAACATTGTTAAAGCGGCACACAGTTCTCCAGGCAGACAAGGGCAATCGGACATGCCCCAACATGTAGTCGAAGCCAGAGGGGGAATTCAACAGAGACAATGGCTATCTGAATGGCGATGCACGCCATCGGAAGGGACAATGCGGCCAGTAATGGGGCCATCAACACCTGTTAATGGTGCATTTAAGGGCAGTCACAGAGACAGTCAGAGGAGATCGACTGGTAATGGACCTTTTGTTTCCAACAACGGCTCATGTTGGAGGTGTGGAGGCACACATCCAGCCAGAGTTTGCAGGTATCAGCAATATACCTGCTTACATTGCAACGTCAGCGGTCACTTGGCGCGTATGTGCAGGAAGCTTGCAGCCAGGCTGATGAGGAGGGGCCCGATGTAAGCCCTACGAGGCCAAATGGACACTGGGGAAAATCGCTGGAAGCTGAAGTTCAGCGAGTTCATGTGAAGCTTCTCGGCCTTTTGGCTAAGATCTGCATAACTAACCTGACCAGCCACCATGACTTCCGGGTGGTTTCTCCCTGGTCAGGAAGGTATATGCTTACATTTTTGTAAACAGGAGGTGGGTGGGATGGCTTGACCCATCCACCTCCACGGAGGTGTGTGGGGGACCTGACCCATCCACCTCCATGGCACGAACCTGGTATTGCAGTACTTCCAGGAACGGTGCAGTGGCTCTAGGCCTTTTGGCTAAGAGCATTGGCGCAGAGTGATCCTTGACTGGTGCAGGGTGACCTCTGGCGTTTGTGACTTGACAAAGAATTGGAAACGATTGGCTACGAATTTATAAAAAAAAAAAAAAATATGCAAACGCAATCGCTTCTCGGCCTTTTGGCTAAGATCTGCATAACTAACCTGACCAGCCACCATGACCTCCGGGTGGTTTCTCCCTGGTCAGGAAGGTATATGCTTACATTTTTGTAAACAGGAGGTGGATGGGTCAAGCCATCCACCTCCACGGAGGTGTGTGGGGGACCTGACCCATCCACCTCCATGGCACGAACCTGGTATTGCAGTACTTCCAGGAACGGTGCAGTGGCTCTAGGCCTTTTGGCTAAGAGCATTGGCGCAGAGTGATCCTTGACTGGTGCAGGGTGACCTCTGGCGTTTGTGACTTGACAAAGAATTGGAAACGATTGGCTACGAATTTATGAAAAAAAAAAAAAATATGCAAACGCAATCGCTTCTCGGCCTTTTGGCTAAGATCTGCATAACTAACCTGACCAGCCACCATGACTTCCGGGTGGTTCCTCCCTGGTCAGGAAGGTATATGCTTACATTTTTGTAAACAGGAGGTGGGTGGGATGGCTTGACCCATCCACCTCTACGGAGGTGTGTGGGGGACCTGACCCATCCACCTCCATGGCACGAACCTGGTATTGCAGTACTTCCAGGAACGGTGCAGTGGCTCTAGGCCTTTTGGCTAAGAGCATTGGCGCAGAGTGATCCTTGGCGTGTGCAAGGTGACCTCTGGCGTTTGTGATTTGACAAAGAATTGGAACGATTGGCTACGAATTTAAAAAAAAAATAAAAAAAATATGCAAACGCATCAGTATCGAGCCCTTTGCCGAGTCCATCAGGAAGGATGCGGGCATCAGAGGGGTGACGATCCCAGGCAGCGGAGGCGCCCAGGTCAAAACCTCCCTGTACATGGACGACGTCACCGTCTTTTGCTCGGACCCGCAGTCGGTCCGCAGATTGCTCGCAATCTGCGACCAGTTTGAACTGGCCTCGGGAGCAAAGGTCAACCGCACCAAAAGCGATGCCATGCTCTTTGGTCACTGGACCGACCGAGCCTCCATTCCCTTCACCGTCAAGCCAGATTTCCTGAAGGTGCTGGGAATATGGTTCGGAGCGGACGGGGCGTGCGCCAAAAACTGGGACGAGCGCATTGCCAAGGTCAGACAGAAACTGGCATTTTGGGAGCAGCGCTCCCTTTCCATCACAGACAAGAACCTGGTCATCAGGAGTGAGGTGCTCTCGGTGTTGTTGTACGTGGCGCAGGTCTGGCCCATCTCACGCTCCTGCGCCGCGGCAGTCACCCGAGCCGTCTTCCACTTTGTCTGGAGATCCAAAATGGACCGTGTCCGCAGAGACACGATGTACAAATCTCTGGACAGTGGAGGAAAGGACGTTCCGAATGTGGCCCTCATCCTGATGGCCACCTTTGTGTGCGGTTGCATCAAGCTATGCACAGCCCCCCAGTACGCAAACACCAAGTGTCACTACGTGCTGAGGTTCTACCTGTCCCCATTGTTGAGAAGGATGGGTCTGGCCACGCTGCCGCGAAACGCCCCCACCAGTTGGACCATGCCTGTCCACCTGTCCTTCGTGGAAAAGTTCTTCAAAAGAAACCCCTTTGACCACAAGGCCATCAAACAGTGGTCAGCACGTAAGGTCCTGGACGCCCTCCGAAAGAAGGAGACGGTGGACCCTGTCGGGTGGTTCCCTGAGCGGACTGTCGAACTTGTTTGGCAGAACGTCTCATCGCCAAAGCTTACACACAAGCACCAAGACGTA
The DNA here is from genome assembly GCF_044704955.1 of Pristiophorus japonicus. Classification (NCBI taxonomy): domain Eukaryota; kingdom Metazoa; phylum Chordata; class Chondrichthyes; family Pristiophoridae; genus Pristiophorus; species Pristiophorus japonicus. Next base: position 80,178,059 of record NC_091987.1, on the reverse strand, counting down.
GCTTGGTTGGCGGTGAGGGGGGCCCTACCCGTCAGAGTGTTCATGCACAGCCGACGCCTCAGCAGCACGGCACGGTGCCCCCGGGCCGGCTGCGGGGCGGACGAGACTGTCACCCATCTCCTTCAGGATTGCGCCTTTGCAACGCAGATCTGGAAAGAGATGCAGTGGTTGCTGTCGAGGTTCATCCCAAGCAGCTCCGTAACACAGGACTCTGTGCTCTACGGGCTGTTCCCAGGGACACACACCGAGACAGACATCACCTGCTGCTGGAGGGCCATCAACTCGGTCAAAGACGCTCTTTGGTCTTGCCGAAACTTGCTCCAGAACAAGGAGATGACCACGTCCGCATGTTGCAGACTGGCGCAATCCAAGATCCAGGAATACGTGCTGAGGGACGCACTGAAAATTGGTGCAGTCGCCGCAAAGGCATGGTGGGGAAGGGCCACAGTCTAAAGCCCTTCCGCCACGGAAAACCCGGGGGCAGAAATCAGCACCAAACTCCCTCGGGCTGTATTTGTAATTTACACTTTGTGTACATAGAGCACCAAATCTGTAAACATCAATGTAGTGCCATGTACAATGCAAGGTGTGTTATGAAATGCATGTTTGAAAAGAAAAAATGTAAATGTACCGTCACCCATTCCGGGCACTGTATTGTAACACATGAAATGTAATTTGTGTAAATGTACCACAATGTACCCTGTTTATTGTACTGAATCGCAGTTGAACAGAAAAACGAGAAATGTAACGAACGGAACTGCCGTCAGCACCCAGATGTATTGTATGGGATTGCTGACCGCAGCGAAATGTAATGAAATGCTATTGAATGTACTGTACAGATTCTTTTTATGAATAAAGTATATTTTGAAATAAAAAAAAAAATATGCAAACGCATCAGCCCACATACAGAGGTGGGCACTCACCTTAGTCGCCTATGACTATACAATTCGGCACAGACTGGGCACTGAAAACTGCGCCGATGCACTCAGCAGGTTCCCACTAGCCACCACTGAGGGGGCTACCGAGCATGCTGCAAAGATGGTCATGGCTGTTGAAGCTTTCGAAAGCGAAGGCTCAGCCGTGACAGCCCGTCAGATTAAAGCCTGGACAAATAGGGACCCGCTATTGTCTCTAGTCAAGAAATGTCTCCTGAATGGGGACTGGGCAGCCAGGTACGGGGCATGCCCTGAGAAATTTAAACCATTTCACAGGCGCAGGGATGAACTCTCGATTCAGGCCGATTGTCTTTTGTGGGGAAACCGTGTAGTCATGCCCCAGGTGGGCAGAGAGGTGTTCATCAGAGAACTCCACAATGAGCACCTGGGCATTGTCTTGATGAAGGTAATTGCTAGGTCACACAGTTTGGTGACCAGGGATAGATGCAGACCTGGAACTTGGCGTTCACAGGTGCAACACGTGTGCCCAGTTGGGCAATGCGCCCAAGGAAGCCCCCCTTAGCCCCTGGTCCTGGCGCGCCAAGCCTTGGTCACGCATCCATGTGGACTATGCAGGTCCTTTCATGGGAAAAATGTTTTTGGTTGTAGTAGACGCCTACTCCAAATGGATCGAGTGTGACATTTTAAATTCAAGCCCATCCTCTGCCATGGTAGAAAGTCTACGAGCAATGTTCGCCGCCCATGGTCTACCAGATGTCTTGGTCAGTGACAATGGCCCGTGCTTCACAAGCACTGAATTCCAGGATTACATGGCAGGCAATGGAATTAACCATGTCAGAACGGCACTGTTCAAGCAGGCCTCAAGCGGCCAGGTGGAACGAGCAGTGCAGATAATCAAACAGGGGATGCTCAGAATCCAAGGGGGTTCCCTATAAAGCCGCCTATCACGCCTCCTGTTGGCCTACAGATCCCAACCACACTCGCTCACGGGGGTTCCACCCACAGAGCTGCTAATGAAAAGGACGCTCAAAACCAGGTTATCCCTTATACACCCCACCATGAAAGAAATTGTCGAGAGCAGGCGTCAGTCACAATGTGACTACCATGACAGGAATGCGAGGGCGCGAGATAGCGATGTCAATGACCCTGTCTTTGTCCTCAACTACGCTGCAGGGCCCAAATGGCTCGCAGGCACTGTGATTGCCAAAGAGGGGAATAGGATTCTGGTAGTTAAACTTACCAATGGACAAATCTGCTGCAAACCCATGGATCAAACAAAAAAGAAGTTCAGCAAACCCATAGAAGAAGCAGAGGAAGAACACGATGTAGATTTCACTCCACCACAGGTGAATGAACACCGGAACCAAGTGGAGGAGAGCCCAGTCACTGTGGGCAATACGGACAGGCCTGAGGCACCGCAAACAGCAGACACTCAGGCCAGCGCACAACAACCGGAGCCCCAACTCAGGCGCTCTACAAGGGAGCGTAAACCACCAGAGAGATTCAACCTGTGATCCCAGTAAGACTTTGGGAGGGGAGGTGATGTCATGTATTTAACTGTCATTGTAACCCATGTATAAACTGACCAGTTGTAATCTGTGAGAACATTGACCACTAGGTGGTGAACTTGTGGGAGACACTCCTAACTTGGTCTTTCAGATATAAAAGGGGAAGATCCACCCACCTTCATCACTTCAGTGCTGGCGAATAAAGGTTACTGGTCACAGAGTGACCTTCTCTCAAGCATAAGCCTCGTGTGCATTTATACTGTATAGTAACGACTTATCAATACCCAAGGATGACGTTGAAAAAATTGTCACGCAGTAGAAAGACTGACCAATGATAATGTAAATGATGACTTTGCAAAGAATTCTGGATAAAAGAAGCAGCTCCTGAAGTGTTAGACGAGAACGGTGGGAAGGTATCCAGTTAAGGAACTGGTGTAGACCGTGTCTCCCTTGATCAAGCAATTAAACAATTCTTTTCTCCACAACAGGCCTGTGTTGAGTGTCTTTGTCATACTCCACATCAGTGCCTTTAAAGTAGTAAAACTTCCCAAGGCACTTCAGAGGAACATTATCAGAAACCATTTGACACCGAGCCACATAGATATTAGAACAGATGACCAAAAGCTTGGTCGAAGAGGTAGATTTGAAGGAGCGTCTTAATGTTCCCTGTAAGCTCCGCTTTGTTTTGTGTGGCCTGTTTCAATGCACTGTCAATTTAAATTTCTGTGCATGCGCGTTATTTACAATGTAAAAGCCAGTGAAGAGGTCTGCGTAAGACCTTGCAGATGACTGTGAGGCCGCGTGCGAAGCTTAATGGGAACATTAGTCTTAAAGGAGAAAAGAGATGTAGAGAGGTGGAGAGGTTTAGGGATAAAATTTCAGAACTTAGGTCCTTGGCAGCTGAAGGCACGGCCTCCTATGGTGGAGCGATTAAATATGGGGATGTGAAAAAGGCCAGAATTTGAGTTGCGCAGATATCTTGGAGGGTTGTAGGGCCAGAGGAGGTTACAGAGATAAGGAGGGATTTGAAAACAAGGCTGATAATTTTAAAATCAAGGACTGCCCAACTAGACCGCATGGATGAACTACAACAATTGTACATCCCTGTCTGGCGTAAAAATAAAAAAGGGGTTAGCTTTGCATTCCAGGATGATCCTGGAATAGTGAGCAGTTTTTGCAGAGGACAGCAGGACCCAATAGTGCTTTATATGGTCCAGCCAGATCTGGCGATGTATGGTCATCCACGATATATGTTCCAAGTCTGCTTCCCTTGGACTTGAGGGAGCAGAGATGAGGGCCGCACCTGGGGAACGTCTGGGCGAGAGAGTAATGAGGACTGGGGCATCAAAAGTGGAAGTGAGGTTAGGGTTGAACAGATCGGTGCAGCTGCAGAAATGGTGAATGGAAGACCAAAGGACAGTTGGGATTTTGAAAGTGCTGTTTTAAGTGAATTGGGAGAGAGTTTTTTCGAGGGGCAGACAGAAGAATTGGGTTGGGAGGGTGGTGAGCAATACAAGGAAGTGATTAGATATTGCCATCTCTGTGATTGACATGATGGGAGTCGTGAGGCCACGTGAGATGGTAAGGTCAAGGGGGTGGATGTGAATATTGATACGAGAGGAAGAGATTAACGGAGGATAGGAAGCTAGTGAACTCCGAGGAGCGAGAGCATGATGAATTGTATCGGAAGTTGAAATCACCAAGGATGAGAAGTTGTTCATCGCAGATGCTGAAGGCAGAAAGCAGTGAAGATATCTTGGTGAGAAAACTGACATGGTGCTCGGGTAAGCGGTAGACAAGGAGGATTTTAAATGAGAGGCGAGAGGGATGGCACAAGGTGAGATGCTTAAAGGAGGAGAAGGTGTCAGAGGAGTAGGGAGACAGAGCAAGATGCGATTTGATGATAATAGGCACATTGTCACTGCAGCGGTTTGGGTGGGCAAGTGGTGGTAGTTATACCCAAGCGGGGAGCTTCATTGAGGGGGAAGGTGTCACCCTTCAGCCTGGTTGAGATCAGGGCCATGATGGCAATGCAATCATCCAAAATAAGCTCATGGATGGCAAGGGCCTTGTTCACATGTGAACGGACATTCTGGAGGGAAACGCGGAGAGTGACAGTGATAGCTGATCCGCGGGCAGAGTCCACAGGATCAGCGTGGGGGGTGGGGAGGGTGGGGGTAGGTGAGTGGGATGGGAAGGAGATTGGAAAGATTAACACCAGTGGGCACGCTGGGCAAGGAGGCTGACGAGAGAGTAGGATAGGGCAGTTGGGGTTGCTGCTCCTAAGGAGATAAGGAATAAAGTTGACGGGGGTGGAATCAGCTTGGCGCATCGACAAGCTGACTCCAGGTTCGGAGACAAGTGTGGAGGGCAAATGAGCCAGAAACTATACAAAGGGTAACGTATCGGAGGACTCGCTGTTGCAGGCATTTCCGTAGGAATGAACAGTCAGGTAATGTGCAGAATTGATCACAGGACGGAAGGACAGTGGCAAAGTTGGAAGCCACCGTAAGATCTAGAGGCAGTGAAGAAATTGACTTCAGCCTGGGAGAATGAAATTCTGGCCAGGAACCAGACAGCAGCTGAAGCACCAGCAGGACAGGCTCAGCAACAGCAGAGGTGGGGGATGGGCTGTGGCTTTGTTCCCTCTACGCTGCGCGGGTGAGTGGTCGCGCAACGATCTTTGAGGTCTCCCGTGCTCAGATTCACATTGAGCTCGAGAGCAGGAGCGGGAGATGGGCCTAATGCCCAATAGCCCGGAATCCACACAGAGAGTCGTTCGTGGTCTCATAGAGCCGATCCGAATTGGAACATTTGGGAAGATACGGAGATCTGAAACCCGGCAAGAGTTGTCTGTTTGACTGTTAATTAACTCTCTAGACTGTACAAAAATATAAAATATTCAAGAAATCATTGACTCGTCTTTTGAACTATTCTTGCATGTGGCTGTGCCAACAATGACAAAACCACTGCAAATTCTTTTAAATTATACTTTGGCGTGTATTTTCTCTGTTCTCTGGAGACACGTGTAATGAACATTTTACGGATTCTGGACAACCCTGCCACCGATCGGTCCAGATTCCGGAACATTCCGGATTCCGGAACTCTGGATTTTCGACGCTGCACCTATACCACAAAAAGCAAGAGACCCAGCACTGAGCCTTCCGGAACCCACTGGATAAGCCTTCCAGTCACAAACACCCATCAACCATTACACTTTGCTTCCTGCCTCTGAGCCAATTTTGGATTCAACTTGTCACTTTGCCCTTGATCCCATGGGCTTTTACCTTCGTGACCAATCTGCCATGTGGGACCTTATCAAAAGCTTTGCTAAAGTTCATACGCACTACCCTCATCGACCCTCCTGGTTACCTCCTCGAAAAATCCAATCAAGTTATTCAGACATGACCTTCCCTCAACTAATCCATGCTGACTGTCCTTGATTAATCCATGTTTTCCAAGTGAAGATTTATCATGTCCCTCAGGAATTTTCCAATAATTTTCCCACCACTGAGGTTAGGCTGACTGGCCTGTAATTACTTGGTCTATCCCTTTCACCCTTTTTAAACAAAGGTACAACATTAGTAGTCCTCCAGAGAGGACTGGAAAATGATGGCCAGAGCCTCTGCTATTTACTCTTTTGCTTCTCTTAACAGCCTGGGATACATTTCATCCAGGCTTGGGAAGCTTGTTAAAGTTGAGATGAAGCACTGCAGTGAGGAAGATTGAGAAGAGCGTTTCGGTCTGCACTTGTATTGGGTCTGTGGTGGATCCTTTGGTAAAAATCACGGCTTGCATGTCATCGTGAAGCAGGCCGAGGATGGTGACAAGTTTTTGAGGACAGCCGAATTTGAGAAGGACGCTCCATAATCCCTCACATTTGACAGGCAAAGGCCTTTGTGAGGTCAAAGAAAGCCATGTACAGAGGTTGATGCTACTCCCTACATTTTTCTTGGATTTGTTGCGCGGTGAAGATTATGTCCGTTGTGCCCCTTAGTGGGCGGAATTCACATTGCGAGTCTGGGAAGAGCTCTTCAGTCACTGGAAGGAGACAATTGAGGAGGATTCTTGTGGTGATTTCTCCTGCGGCAGACAGCTGGGAAACTTCTCTGTAATTACCGTAGTCAGACTTGTCACCTTTCTTGAAGATGGCCATGATTACACCGTTTCTGAGATTCTCTGGCATGCTCTCCTCCTTCCAGATAAGAGAGATGAAGTCATGGATTCGCGGCAAGTACTTCTCCACCATGCTTTAGTACTTCGGCAGGGATTCCATCTGCTCCTGAGGTCTTGTTTTTTAGTTATCAGATGGCCTTTTCAAACTCATGTCGGGCTGGAATTATGCCAAGGTGGTGATGGGTAGCAAGATTGTAAATCAACTATTTACAATCTATATTAATGACTTGGATGAAGGGACCGAGTGTAATATAGTCTAATTTGCTGATACAAAAATAGGTGGGAAAGCAAATTGTAAGGAGGATGCAAAGAATCTGCAAAGGGATATAGAAAGGTTATGTGAGATGGAATACAACGTGGGAAACTGTGGTTATCCATTTTGGTAGAAAAATAAAAAAGCAAATTATTATTTAAATGCGGAGTGAATATAAAGTGCTGCCATATAGAGGGATCCGGGGGTACATGAAACACATAAAAGTTAGCATGCAGGTACAGCAAGTAATTAGGAAAGCAAATGGATTGTTGGCCTTTATTGCAAGGGGGATGGAATATTAAAGTAAGGTAGGCCTGCTACAACTGTACAGGGCGTTGGTGAGATCACACCTGGAGTACTGTGTATTTATTTAAGGAAGGATATACTTGCATTGGAGGCAGTTCAGAGAATATTCACGAGGTTGATTTCTGAGATGAAGGGGCTATCTTTTAAAGAAATATTGAGCAGGTTGGGCCTATACTCATTGGAGTTTAGAAGAATGAGAGGTGATCTTAGTGAAACGTATAAGATTCTGAGGGGGCTTGACAGGGTAGATGCAGAGAGGATGTTTCCCCTCGTGGGGGAATCTTGGACTAGGGGGCATAGTTCCAGCATAAGGGGTCGCCCATTTAAAATGGATTTTAGGAGGAATTTCTTCTGAGTTGTGAATCTTTGGAATTCTCTACCCCGGAGAGCTGTGAAGGCTGGGTCATTGAATATATTTTAAAGTGGAGATAGACAGATTTTTGAACGATAAGGGAGTCAAGGGTTATGGAGAGCGGGCAGGAAAGTGGAGTTGAGGCCAAAATCCGATCAGTCATGATCTTATTGAATGGCGGGGTAGGCTCGAGGAGCCAAATGGCCTACCCCTGCTCCTATTTCTTATGTTCTTGTGTACAGTTTGGTTTCTGGCCAGAATTTAATTCTCCCGGGCCGAAGTCCATTTCTTCACCACCTCTGGATCTTAAGGTGACCTCCAATTTCGCCATAGCCTTTCTGCCCTGTGATCAATTCTGTACATCACCGAGCTCTTCACTCCCACGGAATTACCTCCAGCAGTGTGTCCTCCAAACGGAACATAAACAACTTTTACGCCCACCTGAGAGAGCAGACAGGGCCTCGGTTTAATGTCTCATCTGAAAGACAGCACCTCCGACAGTGCAGCGCTCCCTTAACATTGCACTGGGTGTTCGGTGGACTTCTTGGTGCGGTTTTTGTAGAATTTGGGGAAATTATAGCGGTCAGTTTCGAAGGAGGTACTGGGTGATACCAGATGGGAATTTCAGTTTATCAGAATCACGGTGTAGTAACTTCAAGATGAGGTATTAAACACTTATGATTAACATTTATGATTATGATAGTCTGCCTTAGTACAAGGAGCTGCTTGGATTTGTACAGCTCATTGAAACCGCCTTTGCCCCGCCTTGCTTCTGTAAGAGGAAGCTGAGAACGAAAGTGCGAGAACGAAACTGCAACACGGAATCCTGTCTGAAAATCCAGTGGAGTCGCGATAATGTCTGGGAAAGGTGAGTTCAGCCAGTCTTTCAGGTCTGTGTAGTGTGAGGTGCAACTTCTGGACGTTTAGCGGCATCCAGTCAAGTATTTAATACGTGTGGCCGAAAATGCTGATTTTAAACCACCGGAACCGTTTATTTTGTCAATGAGCCAACATTTTTCCTTCCGCAATTCTACAAATGTTGCTGGTTTATTTGTTGCTTCTTTTCGGTTACGAACTTAAATTAATTCAGGGCGGTGGGTCGAGTTGCGTAACTGGCCCACACTTCCTGCACTCTCCCCCGACAGCTTGAAATACAGGAGCTACATTCCCAGCACACGGGCTCACTTCGCCCCGCGGTTAGTTTGGGCCTTCCGACCAGATCAGCACAACTTCAGCCGTGGTGTCGAGCCAAATCCTATAAATGGTGATTTTAGAAAAGGAGGTGATGTTGGAAATAATCAACACACGATTTAAAATGTAATTCAACATAATCCCTCCTGAAAAATTTGTCTCTAGTTCCCTCCAGAGTTGATTGTGGGTTGACCTTAAGAACATATTGGACCGTAAATTGCGGCCTCTCCGGGTGCGTACGATGTGCACATGCCCGAAGAGGCCCCGCAAGTTCCGGGTTTAGGCGCGCTAACCCCACGCGCCGAGACCCGGTACTTGCGAACTGTCAAAATGTCTTTTGACAGATCCAACGCATACGTAGCTACACTGTTGGACAGAGTGTAAATCAAGAAATAATGGAGGCTTGTACTAAAGGAACGGCAATAATCAAGGGCAATTTTAACCTTCATATTGATTGGACAAAGCAAATTGGCCAAGGTAGCCTTGAGGAGGAGTTCATAGAGTGTATCCGGATAGTTTCCTTGAACAGTATGTTGCAGAACCAACCAGGGAGCAGGCTATCTTAGATCTGAGGCAGGATTAATAAATGATCTCGTAGTAAAAGATCCTCTAGGAATGAGTGACCATAATATGGTTGAATTTCAAATTCAGTTGGAGGGTGAGAAAGTTGGTTCTCAAACCAGGGTCTTAAGCTTAAATAAAGGAGACTACAAAGGTATGAGGGCAGAGTTCGTTAAAATGGATTGGGAAAATAGACTAAAGAATGGGATGGTTGATGAGCAGTGGCAGACATTTAAGGAGGTATTTCATAACTTGCAACAAAAATATAACCCAATGAGAAGGAAAGACCGTAAGAGAAGGGATAACCATCCGTGGCTAACTAAGGAAATAAGGGAGTATATCAAATTGAAAACCAAGGGATACAATGTGACCAAGATGAGTGGGAGGCCAGAGGATTGGGAAATATTTTTAAGCCAGCAGAGAATGACTAAAAAAATGATTGAGAGGGAAAATAAATTATGAAAGTAAACTAGCAAGAAATATAAAAACAGGTGCATAAAAAGGAAAAGAGTGGCTAAAGTAAATGTTGGTCTGCTGGAGGATGAGACTGGGGAATTAATAATGCAGAACAGGGTAATGGCAGAGATGTTGAACAAATATTTTGTATCGGTCTTCAAAGTAGAAGGCACTAAGAACATTCCAATAATGGATAATCAAGGTTGCTATAGATAGGGAGGAATAATCATTATCACTAATGAAGTAGTACTAGGTAAAATAATGGGACTAAAGGCAGACAAGTCCCCTGGACCTGATGGCTTACATCCTAGGGTCTTAAGAGAAGTGGCTGCAGAGATAGTGGATGCATTGGTTGTGATCTACCAAAATTCTCTGGATTCTGGGGCGGTCTCAGCTTATTGGAAAACTGCGAATGTAACGCCCCCTATTTAAAAAAAGGAGGCTGACAAAAAGCAGGAAACTGTAGACCAGTTAGCCTAACGTCTGTCGTTGGGAAAATGCTTGAGTCCATTATTAAGGAAGCAGTAGCGGGACATTTGGAAAAGCATTTCCTCTTTTACTTTGCTCAACAACCTGGGATGCATTTCATCCGGGCCTGGGGACTAATCTACTTTCAAAGCTGCTAAACCCCTTAATACTTCCTCTATCGCTATATTTATTTAATCCAGAATATCATGGTAGACTGGTCATGAAGGTTAAAGCCCATGGGATCCAGGGCAAAGTGGCAAGTTGGATCCAAAATTGGCTTGGAGGTAGGAAGTAAAGTGTAATGATTGATGGATGTTTTTGTGACTAGAAGGATGTTTCCAATGGGGTTCCGCAGGGCTCAGTACAGGGTCCCTTGCTTTTTGTGGTATATATCAACGATTTAGATTTGAATATGGGGAGTATGATTAAGAAGTTTGCAGACGACACTAAAATTGGCTGTGTTGCTGATAATGAAGAGGAAAGTCATTGGCTGCAGGAGGATATCAATCTACTGGTCAGGTGGGCAGAGCAGTGGCAAATGGAATTTAATTCAGAGAAGTGTGAGGTGATGCCCTTTGGGAGGGCTAATAAGGAAAGGGTATACACATTAAGCGTAGGCCACTTAATAGTGTAGATGAACAAAGGGACCTTGGAGTGCTTGTCCACAGATCCTGAAAGTAGCAGGCCAGGTGGATAAGGTGGTTAAGAAGGCATACGGAATGCTTGCCTTTACTGGCCAAGGCATAAAATATAAGAGCAGGGAGGTTATGCTTAGATTGTATAATACTTTGGTTAGGCCACAGCTGGAGTACTGCGTGCAGTTCTGGTCGCTGTATTATAGGAAGAACATGAATGCACTAGAGAGGGTGCAGAGGAGATTTACTAGGATGCTGCCTGGAATGGAGAAACTTAATTATGAGGACAGATTGGATAGGCTGGGTTTGTTCTCATTGGAACAGAGGAGGTTGAGAGGAGACCTCATCAAGGTGTACAAAATATTGAGGGGCCTGGATATAATGGATAGTAAGGGTCTATTTCCATTGGTGGAGAGGGCTATTACGAGGGGGCATAGTTTTAAGGTAGTTGGTGGAAGGTTTAGAGGGTATTTGAGGGGGGGCTTCTTTACGCAGAGGGTTGTGAGGATCTGGAACTCGCTGCCTGGAAGAGTGGTGGATGCAGAGACTCTCACCACTTTTAAGAGATGGTTAGATGGGCGCTTAAAGTGCAGTAACCTGCAGGGTTATGGACCTAGAGCTGGTAATTGGGATTAGACTAGATGACCTTTTGTTGGTTGGCGCAGATATAATGGCGCAGCTATAAAGTACTGCAGAGAATAGAATATGGCCAGGGTGATGATCTGGACTAGTTTCAATCGCCTGGATGGATCGGAGAGGAATTTTCCCAGATTTTTTCTCCCTAAATTGGCCTGGGGTTTTATCTGTTTTTTGCCTCTCCCAAGAGATCACATGGCTCCGGTTGGGGTGGAGTGTAGATGTTTTTAGTATAAGGGGTGTTGCAGTGGTGTGGGGCAGAATGGTTGGGCTGGGTGCTCTTTGCCTTTCCGTCATTGTTCATGGGTTTGTATGTAACCTTTAAGGCTGCTGACGAAGGGCCATGCGGCTCCATAATGTCATACTCCCAAGTGTCTACCTGTGCACTTAGCTCATCCGCCTTATTCGCTATACTCCTTGCATTAAAGTATATACCATTCAGCACAGGAGTGAGAGAGTCGAGATAAACGGGTCATATTCCAGTTGGCAAACAGTAACTAGTGGGATGCCGCAGGGATCGGTGCTGGGTCCCCAACTATTTACAATCTATATTAATGACGTGGATGAAGGGACCGAGTGTAATGTAGCCAAGTTTGCTGATGATACAAAGAGGGTGGGAAAGAAAATTGCGAGGAGGACACAAAATCTACAAAGGGATATAAACAGGCTAAGTGAGTAGGCAAAAATTTGGCAGATGGAGTATAATGTGGGAAAATGTGAGTTTTTCCACTTTGGTAGAAATAATAGAAAAGCAAATTTATAATTTAAATGGAGAAAAATTGCAAAGTGCTGCAGGACAGAGAGACCTGGGGATCTTTGTGCATAAAACACAAAAAGTTAGTATGCAGGTACAGCAAGTAATCAGGAAGGCAAATGGATTGTTGGCCTTTATTGCAAGGGGGATAGAGTATAAAAGCAGAGAAGTCCTGCTACGACTGTACAGAGTATTGGTGAGGTCACACCTGGAGTACTGCGTACAGTTTTGGTCTCTGTATTTAAGGAAGGATCATCATCATAGGCGGTCCCTTGAATGAGGATGACTTGCTTCCACACGAGTTCACAGATGTTTCAGTGGAAGGACCCGATGTTCCAGTCCTGGACTCCAATTGAAGGGGTGGAAGATGCCTGTGTGTGGATTTTTTTAACATGTGGTGACTGTTGCACATCAGCCACCACATGGGCTTGACAGAGCTAGGCTTTTATCCAGTGGCAAAGGTTAACCAGGACGACTGGAAACCTGCTCTGCTGCACTGACCTAAGTGCGCGCACATATCGCATGTGGGCTGCCCATGCTGCCCCTGGGCCCTCGGCTCTTCTGGGCCCCGTACCCTCATTCGCTGCACCTTCGCCCACGATGTCCCAGGGTCCAGCTCTTTTTATAGCCCCGACCTGTGGTGGTGTTCTCACACAGGTCGGGACAGCCCATGATGTTCTAGGAAGACCATTGCAATGCTGGAGGACCAACGTTTGGAGACGCCTCTGAAGACCATTGCAATGCTGGAGGACCAGAGTTTGCTCCAAGCCTGTGTTGGTGTGTCAGTGAAGCAGTTCTGGCAGCGTTCATACTGGCAGGGAAGAGGAGGAGCTGGCGAAACCGCCGTGTTTCGCCAGCTTAAAGAAGGATATACTTGCATTGGAGGCTGTACAGAGAAGGTTCACTAGGTTGATTTCGGAGATGAGGGGGTTGACTTATGAGGATAGGTTGGACCTATACACATTGGCGTTCTGAAGAATGAGAGATGATCTTATTAAAAACTTATAAGATAATGAGGGGGCTTGACAAGGTGGATGCAGAGAGGATATTTCCACTCATAGAGGAACCTAAAACTAGGGGACATAGTCTTAGAATAAGGGGCCGCCCATTTGAAACTGAGATGAGGAGAAATTTCTTCTCTCGGAGGGTTGTAAATCTATGGAATTCTCTGCCCCAGAAAGCTATGGAGGCTGGGTCATTGAATATATTTCAGGCGGAGATAGACAGATTTTTGAACGAAAAGGGAGTAAAGGGTTACGGGGAGCGGGCAGGGAAGTGGAGCTGAGTCCATGATCAGATCATCCATGATCTTATTGAATGGTAAAGCAGGCTCGAGGGGCGTATGGCCTACACCTGTTCCTATTTCTTATGTTCTTAGGTTCTAAATGTGAGGTTATTCATTTTGGTAGGAAGAATAGGTAAACAGAATATTTTTTAAATGTTGAGAACTATTAAATGTTGATGTTCAGAGAGATTTAAGTGTCCTCGTACAGGAAACACAGAAAGTTACCATGCAGGTACAGCAAACAATTAGAAAAGCAAATGGAATATTGGCCTTTATTGAAAGGGAGTTGGCGAACAAGTGTAAGGGAGTCTTACCACAATTGTACATGGCTTTGGAGAGAACACGGGACACACTGGTGCACAGTTTTGGCCTCCTTATCTGAGGAAGGACATACTTGCCTGTAGGTGTTGAAATGAAGCTCCACTAGATTGATCCCTGGGATGAGAGGATTTTCCTATAAGGACAGATTGAGTAGATTCGGCCTATACTCTCTGGAGTTTAGAAAAATGAGAGGTGATCTCATTGAAACATATAAGATTCTGAGGGTGGTTGACAGGGTAGATGCTGAGAGTTTGTTTCCCCTGGCTGGAGAGTCTAGAACGAGGGGGCAAAGTCTCAGGATAAGGGGTCGGCCATTTAAGGAGGAGGATGAGGAGGAATTTCTTCACTCAGGGTTGTGAATTCTCTGCCACAAAGTGCTTTGGATGCTCAGTCTTTGAATATATTCTAGGCTGAAATACAGATTTTTGGACTCTAGGGGAATCAAGAGATATGGGGACTGGGCGGGAAAGTGGAATTATATAATCAAAGAATGGTTATAGCACAGGAGGCCGCCATTTGGCCTGTTGAGCCCGTGCCGGCTCTCTGTAAGAGCACTTCAGCTAGACCAACTCCCCCGCCCTTTCTCCGCAGCCCTGCAAATTATTTTCCTTCAGGTACTTATCCAATTCCCTTTTGAAAGCCACGATTGAGTCTGCCTCCACTACCCTTTCAGGCAGTGCATTCCAGATCCTAACCACTCGATGCGTAAAAAGGTTTTCCCTCATGTCGTCAATTGTCCTTTTGCCAATCACCTTAAATGTGTCCCATCTGGTTCTCAACCCTTCGGCCAATGGGAACGGTTTCTCTCTTTTTACTCTGTCTCGACCCCTTATGATTTTGAACAACTCTATCGAATCTCCTCTCAACCTTCTCTGCTCTAAGGAGAACAATCCCAGCTTCTCCAGCCTATCCACATAACTGAAGTCCCTCATCCCTGGAATCATTCCCGTAAATCTTTTCTGCATCATCTCTAAGGCCTTCACATCCTTCCTAAAGTGCGCTGTGCAGAATTGGACACAACTCTAGTTGAGGCCGAACCAGTGTTGTATAAAGGTTCATCAGAACTTCCTTGCTTTTGACTATATGCCTCTATTTATGAAGCCCAGGATCCTGTATGCTCTTTTAGCTGCTTTCTCAATGAATTGTACACAAATACACCCTGGTCTCTCTGTTCATGCAACCCCTTTAGAATTGCTATCTTTAGTTTATATTCCTTCTCCTCATTCTTCCTACCAAAATGTATCACTTTGCACTTTTCTGCGTTAATCTGCCACCTGTCTGACCATTCCACCAGCCTGTCTATGTCCTCTTGAAGTCTATCACTCTCCTCCTCACTATTCACTCTACTTCCAAGTTTTGTGTCATCTGCAAATTTTGAAATTGTGCCCTGTACACCCACGTCCAAGTCATGGAAACATAGAAATTAGGTGCAGGAACAGGCCCTTCGAGCCTGCACCGTCATTCAATAAGATCATGGCTGATCA
Organism: Pristiophorus japonicus; assembly: GCF_044704955.1. NCBI lineage: Eukaryota > Metazoa > Chordata > Chondrichthyes > Pristiophoridae > Pristiophorus > Pristiophorus japonicus. Next base: position 80,162,777 of record NC_091987.1, on the reverse strand, counting down.
TTCAACCTTAGTACCCCTTTCCTGCTTTCTCTCCATACCCCTTGATCCCTTTGGCCGTAAGGGCCATATCTCACTCCCCTTTGAATATATCTAACGAACTGGCCTCAACAACTTTCTGCGGTAGAGAATTCCACAGGTTAACCACTCTTTGAGTGAAGAAGTTTCTCCTCATCTCGGTCCTAAATGGCTTACCCCTTATCCTTAGACTGTGACCCCTGGTTCTGGACTTCCCCCAACATCGGGAACATTCTTCCTGCCTCTAACCTGTCCAATCCCGTCAGAATTTTATATGTTTCTATGAGATCCCCATCATTCTTCTAAACTCCAGTGGATAAAAGCCCAGTTGATCCAGTCTCTCCTCATATGTCAGTCCTGCCATCCCGGGAATCAATCTGGTGAACCTTCGCTGTTCTTCCTCAATAGCAAGAACGTCCTTCCTCAGATTAGGAGACCAAAACTGAACACAATATTCCAGGTGTGGCCTCACCAAGGCTCTGTACAACTGCAGTAAGACCTCCCTGCTCCTATACTCAAATCCCCTAGCTATGAAGGCCAACATGCCATTTGCCGCCTTCACCGCCTGCTGTACCTGCATGCCAAACTTCAATGACTGATGTACCATTACACCCAGGTTTCGTTGCACCTCCCCTTTTCCTAATCTGTCACCATTCAGATAATATTCTGTCTTCCTGTTTTTGACACCAAAGTGGATAATCTCACATTTATCCATATTATACTGCATCTGCCATGCATTTGCCCACTCACCTAACCTGTCCAAGTCACCCTGCAGTCTCTTAGCATCTTCCTCACAACTCACACCGCCACCCAGCTTAGTGTCATCTGCAAACTTGGAGATATTACATTCAATTCCTTCATCTAAATCATTGATGTATATTGTAAATAGCTGGGACCCCAGCACTGAACCCTGCGGCACCCCACTGGTCACTGTCTCCCATTCTGAAAAGGACCCGTTTATTCCGACTCTCTGCTTCCTGTCTGCCAACCAGTTCTCTATCCACATTGCCCCCAATACCATGTGCTTTAATTTTGCACACTAATCTCTTGTGTGGGACCTTGTCAAAAGCCTTTTGAAAGTCGAAATACACCACATCCACTGGTTCTCCCTTGTCCACTCTACTAGTTACATCCTCAAAAAATTCTAGAAGATTTGTCAAGCAGGATTTCCCTTTTATAAATCCATGCTGACTTGGACCGATCCCGTCACTGCTTTCCAAATGTGCTGCTATTTCATCTTTAACAATTGATTCCAACATTTTCCCCACTACTGATGTCAGGCTAACCGGTCTATAATTACCCGTTTTCTCTCTCCTTCCTTCCTTTCTTAAAAAGTGGTGTTACATTAGCTACCCTTCAGTCCATAGGAACTGATCCAGCGTCGATAGACTGTTCGAAAGTGATCACCAATGCATCCACTATTTCTAGGGCCACTTCCTTAAGTACTCTGGGATGCAGACTATCAGACCCCGGGGATTTATTGGCCTTCAATCTCATCAATTTCCCATCTAATAAGGATTTCCTTCAGTTCCTCCTTCTCACTAGACCCTTGGTCCCCTAGTATTTCCGGAAGGTTATTTGAGTCTTCCTTCGTGAAGACAGAACCAAAGTATTTGTTTAACTGGTTCGCCATTTCTTTGTTCCCCATTATAAATTCACCTGAATCTGACTGCAAGGAACCTACGTTTGTTTTCACTAATCTTTTTCTCTTCACAAACATCTCTTTTTTAAATGGGCGGCCCCTTATTCTAAGATCATGCCCTCTAATTCTAGTCTCCCCCATCAGTGGAAACATCCTCTTTGCATCCACCTTGTCAAGCCCCCTCATAATCTTATACGTTTTGATAAGATCACCTCTCATTCTTCTGAATTCGAATGAGTAGAGGCCCAACCTACTCAACCTTTCCTCATAAGTCAACCCTCTCATCCCCGGAACCAACCTAGTGAACTTTCTCTGAACTGCCTCCAAAGCAAGTATATTCTTTTGTAAATATGAAAACCAAAACTGCACGCAGTATTCCAGGTGTGGCCTCAACAATACCTTTATATAGCTGTAACAAGACTTCCCTGCTTTTATATTCCATCCCCTTTGCAATAAAGGCCAAGATACCATTGGCCTTCCTGATCACTTGCTGTAACTGCATACTATCCTTTTGTGTTTCATGCACAAGTACCCCACATTACACTTCTGTGAGAGTATTGCTCACTCACTTAACGGCTGGACTTTTCCGGGGTGTCAGCGGGTGGGATTGTTGGCGGTTCGGGTGGGAAAGTTTTTTTTTGACAGCTGGTCGGGAACCCTATGTCAATCCGCCACAACGCGCCTTTCCTGATGCCGGGCCTGTCAGCGCTGAGATGGTAATGGGACAAGTAAAGAAACAAAAGATGGGTCTAGTGGAGGTGTAAATGGGAATATCAGAATCATCAGCAACAGCTGCCTTCTAAAAAAAATGGGGGCACTGGTTATAATGTTGAGTTCGGAAGGTTGTCAAGTGCCTAATTGAAAGATGAAGTGCTGTTTCTCGAGCTTCTGTTCAGCTTCATTAAAACAGTGTAGGAGGCCGAGGTCAGAGTGGGAGTCGGACAGAGAATTAAAATAACAGGCCACTGGAAGCTCGATTACACTTGCTGACTGAACGGAGGTGTTCAACAAAGCAATGACCCAATCTGCATTTGGTCTCCCCAATGTAGAGGAAACCATAACGGGAGCAGCGAATACAGTATACTAAATTGAAAGAAGTACAAATAAACCACTGTTTCACCTGGAAGGAGTGTTTGGGGTCCGGGATGATCGGAAGGGCAGGTATTGCATCTTTTGCGCTTGCACGGGATGGTGCCATGGGAAGGGGAGTGGGTGTTGGGCATGATTGAAGAATCGACCAGGGTGTCATAGAGGGGACAGTCTCTTCAGAATGCTGAAAGGGGAGGGGAAGATGTGTTTGGTGGTGGTATGGCACTGGATGTGGTGGAAATGGTGGAGGATGATCCGTTGAAGTTGGAGGCTGGTGGGGTGCAAGGTGCGAACAAGGGGAACCCTATTGTGGTTTTGGGAGGAAGGGGAAGGGGTGAGAGCAGAAGTGGGCTAAATGGAACCACCATGGTCAAGGGCCCTATCAACCACGATAGAAAAGAATCCTTGGTTGAGCAAAAAGGAAAGCATCATTGGAAGCACTGGTATGGAAGGTGGCATTGTCAAAACAGATGCGCCAGAGAAACTGGGAAAATGGAATAGCGTTCTTACAACAACCAGGGTGGGGTAGGGGAGGTATAGTCAAGGTAGCTGTGGGAGTTAGTGGGCTTATCATAGACATTGGTCAATAGCCATCTCCAGAAATAAGGTCGAGGCAAGGAAGATTTGGAGGTAGACCATGTGAAGGCGAGGGAGGGGTGGCAATCAGAAGCAAAGTAAATTAAAACATTTCCAGTTTGGGGCGAGAGCAGGAAACTGCACCGCTACAGTCATCACTACTGGAAAAAAAGATAAGGTATGAGATTGTCTAAAATCTTTTACGATTCATGTAATATTTTAAAAAAGAAAGCCTTGCATTTATATAGCGCCTTTCACGACCACTGAACATCTCAAAGCCCTTTACAGCCAATTAAGTACTTTTCAAATGTAGACTCTGTTGCAATGTGAGAAACGCGGCAGCCAATTTGCACACAGCAAACTCCCCAAAACAGCAACATGATAATGACTAGATAATCTGTTTTTGTCATGTTGATTGAGGGATAAATATTGGCCAGGGCACTGGGGATAATTCCCCTGCTCTTCTTCAAAATAGTGCCATGGGATCTTTTGCATCCACCTGCGAGGACAGACGGGGGCCTTGATTTAACGTCACATCTGAAAGACGGCACTTCCGATTCAGCACTGCACTGAGATTTATGTGCTCAAGTCCCTGGAGTGGGAATTAAAATTCACTGCATGTTGGCCGGGATTCTGATTGGGAGCCATTATAATTTTGACAAGAATGCAGGTGTGCTGTGTGTTTACCAAACCTCGGCTCACTGTCTCCAGGTTGGCCAGTGGATATTTCAAAATTACAATTCTGGATATTTCCAACCTCTATATTTCCAACCTGTATTTTTCCAATCAGGTGGCTGGAACATTCCTACAGCTGCCAGGAAGTTGAAATAATCCACCCTTGCTCTGTACTCTAATATGCTATGAATAGAATAGATTTTTTTAATCATTTCATAGTATTTTTTCACTTTAGATGTTAGTCTGTATGTACTATGGATATAAGTATCCACTGGTCCCCAGGGCCGGATGGACTGCATCCCAGAGTACTTAAGGAGGTGGCCTTGGAAATAGCGGATGCATTGACAGTCATTTTCCAACATTCCATTGACTCTGGATCAGTTCCTATCGAGTGGAGGGCAGCCAATGTAACCTCACATTTTAAAAAAGGAGGGAGAGAGAAAACACGGAATTATAGACCGGTCAGCCTGACCTCAGTAGTGGGTAAAATGATGGAATCAATTATTAAGGATGTCATAGCAGCGCATTTGGAAAGAGATGACATGATAGGTCCAAGTCAGCATGGATTTGTGAAAGGGAAATCATGCTTGACAAATCTTCTGGAATTTTTTGAGGATGTTTCCAGTAGAGTGGACAAGGGAGAACCAGTTGATGTGGTATATTTGGACTTTCAGAAGGCTTTCGACAAGGTCCCACACAAGAGATTAATGTGAAAAGTTAAAGCACATGGGATTGGGGGTAGTGTGCTGACATGGATTGAGAACTGGTTGTCAGACAGGAAGCAAAGAGTAGGAGTAAATGGGTACTTTTCAGAATGGCAGGCGGTGACTAGTGGGGTACCGCAAGGTTCTGTGCTGGGGCCCCAGCTGTTTACACTGTACATTAATGATTTAGACGAGGAGATTAAATGTAGTATCTCCAAATTTGCGGATGACACTAAGTTGGATGGCAGTGTGAGCTGCGAGGAGGATGCTATTAGGCTGCAGAGTGACTTGGATAGGTTAGGTGAGTGGGCAAATGCATGGCAGATGAAGTATAATGTGGATAAATGTGAGGTTATCCACTTTGGTGGTAAAAACAGAGAGACAGACTATTATCTGAATGGTGACAGATTAGGAAAAGGGGAGGTGCAACAAGACCTGGGTGTCATGGTACATCAGTCATTGAAGGTTGGCATGCAGGTACAGCAGGCAGTTAAGAAAGCAAATGGCATGTTGGCCTTCATAGCGAGGGGATTTGAGTACAGGGGCAGGGGGGTGTTGCTGCAGTTGTGCAGGGCCTTGGTGAGGCCACACCTGGAGTATTGTGTACAGTTTTGGTCTCCTAACTTGAGGAAGGACATTCTTGCTATTGAGGGAGTGCAGCGAAGGTTCACCAGACTGATTCCCGGGATGGCTGGACTGACCTATCAAGAAAGACTGGATCAACTGGGCTTGTATTCACTGGAGTTCAGAAGAATGAGAGGGGACCTCAGAGAAACGTTTAAAATTCTGATGGGTTCAGACAGGTTAGATGCAGGAAGAATGTTCCCAATGTTGGGGAAGTCCAGAACCAGGGGTCACAGTCTAAGGATAAGGGGTCAGCCATTTAGGACCGAGATGAGGAGAAACTTCTTCACCCAGAGAGTGGTGAACCTGTGGAATTCTCGACCACAGAAAGTTGTTGAGGCCAATTCACTAAATATATTCAAAAAGGAGTTAGATGAAGTCCTCACTACTAGGGGGATCAAGGGGTATGGCGAGAAAGCAGGAATGGGGTACTGAAGTTGCATGTTCAGCCATGAACTCATTGAATGGCGGTGCAGGCTAGAAGGGTCGAATGGCCTACTCTTGCACCTATTTTCTATGGTTGCATGTGTAGGTTATACAAAGCTTTAATTCACTCAGTTATTAAAATCAACCCTTTGCATGTGTAGCAAAGTAAAGCACATTTCAACAGTGACTGCATTCCAAAAGTACTTCCTTGGCTGTAAAGCACTTTGAGACGTCCAGTGGTTGTGAAAGGCGCGATATAAATGCAAGACTTTTATGTAAAAGAAAGACTGTGTAATAGCTTTGCAGTAATGCACTATGTTCCCAGAGGCTCTGTGTTCCTCCAGCCTCTTGCTGTGAGTTTCATGCTACGTCAGACTTCCTACATTGCAAACATTTGGGATAAATTCAGCACATATTCTTGGTTCGCTATCTTCAGGCATTAGACCGGCTCTTGTCTATTCTGCTGTGTGTAAAATCCAGGCCCATTTAAAAAAAAACCCTGTGCTAAATGACCAGTACTAGCACCAGAAGGTATAGAGTGATATTCGGAAAGATAGACAAGAAATTCGGAAAGATAGACAAGAAGGGAAAGGAGGTGGGGTAGCTCTGATAATAAAGGATGATATCAGGGCAGTTGTGAGAGACGATATTGGCTCTAATGAACAAAATGTTGAATCATTGTGGGTGGAGATTAGAGATATTAAGGGGAAAAAGTCACTGGTGGGCGTAGTTTATAGGCCCCCAAATAATAACTTCACGGTGGGGCGGACAATAATCAAGGGAATAATGGAGGCATGTGAAGAAGGAACGGCAGTAATCATAGGGGATTTTAACCTACATATCGATTGGTCAAATCAAATCGCACTGGGTAGCCTTGAGGAGGAATTCATAGAATGCATACGGGATTGTTTCTTAGAACAGTATGTTACAGAACATACAAGGGAGCAAGCTATCTTAGATCTGGTCCTGTGTAATGAGACAGGAATAATAAACGATCTCCTCGTAAAAGATCCTCTCGGTATGAGTGATCACAGTATGGTTGAATTTGTAATACAGATTGAGGGTGAGGAAGTAGTGTCTCAAACGAGCGTACTATGCTTAAACAAAGGGGACTACAGTGGGATGAGGGCAGAGTTGGCTAAAGTAGACTGGGAACACAGACTAAACGGTGGCACAATTGAGGAACAGTGGAGGACTTTTAACGAACTCTTTCATAGTGCTCAACAAAAATATATTCCAGTGAAAAAGAAGGGCGGTAAGCGAAGGGATAACCAGCCGGGGATAACCAAGGAAATAAAGGAGAGTATCAAATTAAAAAACAATATGTATAAGGTGGCCAAGGTTAGTGGGAAAATAGAAGATTGGGAACATTTTAAACGGCAGCAAAGAATGACTAAGAAAGCAATAAAGAAGGGGAAGATAGATTACGAATGTAAACTTGCGTAAAACATAAAAACAGAGAGTAAAAGCTTTTACCGATATATAAAATGGAAAAGAGTGACTAAAGTAAATGTTGGTCCCTTAGAAGATGAGAAGGGGGATTTAATAATGGGAAATGTGGAAATGGCTGAAACCTTAAACAATTATTTTGCTTCGGTCTTCACAGTGGAAGACACAAAAACCATGCCAAAAATTACTGGTCACGGGAATGTGGGAAGGGAGGACCTTGAGACAATCACTATCACTAGGGGGGTAGTGCTGGACAGGCTAATGGGACTCAAGGTAGACAAGTCCCCTGGTCCTGATGAAATGCATCCCAGGGTATTAAAAGAGATGGCGGAAGTTATAGCAGATGCATTCGTTATAATCTACCAAAATTCTCTGGACTCTGGGGAGGTACCATCGGATTGGAAAGTAGCTAATGTAACGACTCTGTTTAAAAAAGGGGGCAGACAAAAGGCAGATAACTATAGGCCGGTTAGTTTAACATCTGTAGTGGGGAAAATGCTTGAAGTTATCATTAAGGAAGAAATAGCAGGACATCTAGATAGGAATAGTGCAATCAAGCAGACGCAACATGGATTCATGAGGGGGAAATCATGTGTAACTAATTTACAGGAATTCTTTGAGGATATAACGAGCATGGTGGATAGAGGTGTACCGATGGATGTGGTGTATTTAGATTTCCAAAAGGCATTCGATAAGGTGCCACACAAAAGGTTACTGCAGAAGATAAAGGTACGTGGAGTCAGAGGAAATGTATTAGCATGGATCGAGAATTGGCTGGCTAACAGAAAGCAGAGAGTCGGGATAAATGGGTCCTTTTTGGGTTGGAAATCGGTGGTTAGTGGTGTGCCACAGGGATCGGTGCTGGGACCACAACTGTTTACAATATACATAGATGACCTGGAAGAGGGGACAGAATGTAGTGTAACAAAATTTGCAGATGACACAAAGATTAGTGGGAAAGCGGGTTGTGTAGAGGACTCAGAGAGGCTGCAAGGAGATTTGGATAGGTTAAGCGAATGGGCTAAGGTTTGGCAGATGGAATACAATGTCGGAAAATGTGAGGTCATCCACCTTGGGGGGGGTGGGGGGGGGGAAACAGTAAAAGGGAATATTATTTGAATGGGGAGAAATTACAACATGCTGAGGTGCAGAGGGACCTGGGGGTCCTTGTGCATGAATCCCAAAAAGTTAGTTTGCAGGTGCAGCAGGTAATCAGGAAGGCGAATGGAATGTTGGCCTTCATTGCGAGAGGGATGGAGTACAAAAGCAGGGAGGTCCTGCTGCAACTGTACAGGGTATTGGTGAGGCCACACCTGGAGTACTGCGTGCAGTTTTGGTCACCTTACTTAAGGAAGGATATACTCGCTTTGGAAGGGGTACAGAGACGATTCACTAGGCTGTTTGCAGAGATGAGGGTGTTAACTTTTGATGATAGATTGAGGAGACTGGGTCTTTACTCGTTGGAGTTCAGAAGGATGAGGGGTGATCTTATAGAAACATTTAAAATAATGAAGGGGATAGACAGGATAGAGGCAAAGAGGTTGTTTCCACTGGTCGGGGAGACTAGAACTAGGGGGCACAGCCTCAAAATACGAGGGAGCCAATTTAAAACCGAGTTGAGAAGGAATTTCTTCTCCCAGAGGGTTGTGAATTTGTGGAATTCTCTGCCCAAGGAAGCAGTTGAGGCTAGCTCATTGAATATATTCAAATCACAGATAGATTTTTAACCAATAAGGGAATTAAGGGTTATGGGGAGCGGGCGGGTAAGTGGAGCTGAGTCCACGGCCAGATCAGCCATGATCTTGTTGGGTGGCGGAGCAGGCTCGAGGGGCTAGATGGCCTACTCCTGTTCCTAATTCTTATGTTCTTATGTTCTTTATTAATGTTGGGGAAGTCCAGAACCAGGGGTCACAGTCTAAGCATAAGGGTTAAGCCATTTAGGACCGAGATGAGGAGAAACTTCTTCACCCAGAGAGTGGTGAACCTGTAGAATTCTCTACCACAGAAAGTTGTTGAGGCCAATTCACTAAATATATTCAAAAAGGAGTTAGATGTAGTCCTTACTACTAGGGGGATCAAGGGGTATGGTGAGAAAGCAGGAATGGGGTACTGAAGTTGCATGTTCAGCCATGAACTCATGAATGGCGGTGCAGGATCGAAGGGCCGAATGGCCTACTCCTGCACCTATTTTCTATGTTTCTATATACAGAGTAACTACATTCTCAGTATTTTAAAATATGACCAATAACTGGGTATCGGCTTTAGTCACAAACCTCTTCACTTTTTTGAGCTAATGACTCACCTCAATATTTGCAATCTCCTCTTTCCAATTCTGTAGGGAAGAATTGGCTGCTCTTTTATAATGGATACTAGTACTCATTACAGATGTCCCTTCATAGTTCAGTGGTCTTTTTGTGCTTATTTTCCCTTGTTTTGGTCGCGTCACCTTTTGAAGGGCTTTTAAGCTCCTGAATTGGATACCTTTGTTTATTGTTAATGGAAAGCTACAGTGTTTTTTTGTTACATTAACAACTTGCATTTATATAACGCCTTTAACTTAGTAAAACGTCGCAAGGCGTTTCACAGGAGCGTTATCAAACAAAATTTGGCACAAAGCCACATGAGATGTTAGGACAGGTGACAGGTAGCTTTTAAGGAGTATTGTAAAGAAGGTGAGAGAGAGAGCTAAAGAGGCCGAGAGGTTTAGGGAGGGAAACCACATTAAACCATGATTGCTATGATTTAGGTGCTTTCCAGATACTTCCTGCTGGCCAGAGCCAAAGATCACTTCCACATGGACTGCTGGTAAAGCTGCTCATCATTTAGTACAAATGGATGGAGCGAGTGTCATAGGACTTCATTTGCATATTACAAGTGGTCTTCCGCATGAAATAAGTAGATAGCTGCCAATCTCAGGACCTTTCCGAAGCCATTTTTTGGCTGCTGTCACTCTGCTAAAGTTAGGAGGTAGAAGTTGTCATTGGCCCTAATAAATCTGCTTTCTTGAGAAGTAAATTGGAAACGAGAACAGATTTCACTGGTTTATTTTATTTCTCAACCTTACTTCAAATCCATTTCAATACAATAAACATTTCATAATCCTTGTAACAAAAGTCCTAGGAAAAGCTTTTTTAAAACAAAAAAATAAACTTGCACTTGTATATGGCCTTTGATGACTTCAGGATGGCCCAAGTGAGTACTTTTGAAGTGTAGTCATTGTTATAATGTAGGAAACACGGTAGCCAATTTGCGCGTGACAAGTTCCCACAAGTAGCAATGAAATAAATGACCAGATCATGATGGTGTAGATCATGAGGATAAATGTTGCCCAGACCATGGAGAATTCCCTTGCTCTTCTTCGACTAGTGCTGTGGGATCCTTTACAACCACTTGAGAGGGGAGATTGAGCTTTGGTTTAACGTCTCATGTGAAAGACAGAACCTCCGACAGTGCAGAACTCCTTCTTTACGGCAAGGAAGTGTTGGCAGGTTAAACCTACAACCTTCTGATTCGGGGGCGAGAGTGCTCTCAGTGAGACGAGGCTGACATCTTACTTGAAGCCAGATATTCAGACTGTTTCTAGTAGCCCCGATTCATTTGCAACATTAAAAAACACATTTCTCTGATCCATTACAATAATTTCTGTTCTAAAATTGATGCACTCATACTATTAGTTTAAAAATGAAAATATAAGGTTTAAGCAATAAAAGATAGTACATTTTGAGAAATTCAGTCATGTTGTCAGTTGTAGAACTGGATAATAGCATTAGAACATGGCTCTAAAATGTAATCTTCAGTAGTTTTTATGAAGATTTTCAATTTATTTTTGGTGAATTTACTGGAGTGTGAATGTAATTTTTATGCTGCTTACTTATGCCACGTGGTAAAAGATCTTGAGTTATATGACAGGACAGCATGAGTGCTGACGATAAATTTAGATGGTTTGTAAGGAAATATATTTGCATTCATATGTCCCAATTTAGCTTGGGTTTTTTTGCATCAATTTCATGTCATCAGTCTACAGATTACACAGCAACTTTAGGATTACATTTTAAGACACACTTCCTTTCTATGGAATGAATCGATTTATAAAAAATTAAAAAACTGTCACTGAATTGTTTAATTGGAATCTAGGATTGAGTCCCATGATGGCACAGTAGGTAAGTACACTGTGCAGTACAGATTAGAAAGGTCGTTGGTTCAATTTATTTTTCATACTACATTATCTGTTCTCAGCCAAGTAATGGTGAAGGCTCCCACTCTTGCTGGAAAGTGCTTATGTGTGGATACTGAGTGAGATTACGATGGGGAACAACTGTGATGACCCACATGATGACCCAATGCATAAGGGATGGTTTTCTAGACCAATATGTCGAGGAACCAACTAGGGGGGAGGCCATCTTAGACTGGGTGTTGTGTAATGAGAGAGGATTAATTAGCAATCTCATTGTGCGAGGCCCCTTGGGGAAGAGTGACCATAATATGGTGGAATTCTGCATTAGGATGGAGAATGAAACAGTTAATTCAGAGACCATGGTCCAGAACTTAAAGAAAGGTAACTTTGAAGGTATGAGGCATGAATTGGCTAAGATAGATTGGCTAATGATACTTAAGGGGTTGACTGTGGATGGGCAATGGCAGACATTTAGAGAACGCATGGATGAATTACAACAATTGTACATTCCTGTCTGGCGTAAAAATAAAAAAGGGAAGGTGGCTCAACCGTGGCTATCTAGGGAAATCAGGGATAGTATTAAAGCCAAGGAAGTGGCATACAAATTGGCCAGAAATAGCAGCGAACCTGGGGACTGGGAGAAATTTAGAACTCAGCAGAGGAGGACAAAGGGTTTGATTAGGGTAGGGAAAATGGAGTACGAGAAGAAGCTTGCAGGGAACATTAAGGCGGATTGCAAAAGTTTCTATAGGTATGTAAAGAGAAAGAGGTTAGTAAAGACAAACGTAGGTCCCCTGCAGTCAGAATCAGGGGAAGTCATAACGGGGAACAAAGAAATGGCAGACCAATTGAACAAGTACTTTGGTTCAGTATTCACTAAGGAGGACACAAACAACCTTCCGGATATAAAAGTGGTCAGAGGGTCTATTAAGGAGGAGGAACTGAGGGAAATCTTTATTAGTCGGGAAATTGTGTTGGGGAAATTGATGGGATTGAAGGCCGATAAATCCCCAGGGCCTGATGGACTGCATCCCAGAGTACTTAAGGAGGTGGCCTTGGAAATAGCGGATGCATTGACAGTCATTTTCCAACATTCCATTGACTCTGGATCAGTTCCTATCGAGTGGAGGGTAGCCAATGTAACCCCACTTTTTAAAAAAGGAGGGAGAGAGAAAGCAGGGAATTATAGACCGGTCAGCCTGACCTCAGTAGTGGGTAAAATGATGGAATCAATTATTAAGGATGTCATAGCAGCGCATTTGGAAAATGGTGACATGATAGGTCCAAGTCAGCATGGATTTGTAAAAGGGAGATCATGCTTGACAAATCTTCTGGAATTTTTTGAGGATGTTTCCAATAAAGTGGACAAAGGAGTACCAGTTGATGTGGTATATTTGGACTTTCAGAAGGCTTTCGACAAGGTCCCACACAGGAGATTAATGTGCAAAGTTAAAGCACATGGGATTGGGGGTAGTGTGCTGACGTGGATTGAGAACTGGTTGTCAGACAGGAAGCAAAGAGTAGGAGTAAATGGGTACTTTTCGGAATGGCAGGCAGTGACTAGTGGGGTACCGCAGGGTTCTGTGCTGGGGCCCCAGCTGTTTACATTATACATTAATGATTTAGACGAAGGGATTAAATGTAGTATCTCCAAATTTGCGGATGACACTAAGTTGGGTGGCAGTGTGAGCTGCGAGGAGGATGCTATGAGGCTACAGAGTGACTTGGATAGGTTAGGTGAGTGGGCAAATGCGTGGCAGATGAAGTATAATGTGGATAAATGTGAGGTTATCCACTTTGGTGGTAAAAACAGAGAGACAGACTATTATCTGAATGGTGACAGATTAGGAAAAGGGAAGGTGCAACGAGACCTGGGTGTCATGGTACATCAGTCATTGAAGGTTGGCATGCAGGTACAGCAGGCGGTTAAGAAAGCAAATGGCATGTTGGCCTTCATAGCGAGGGGATTTGAGTACAGGGGCAGGGAGGTGTTGCTACAGTTGTACAGGGCCTTGGTGAGGCCACACCTGGAGTATTGTGTACAGTTTTGGTCTCCTAACTTGAGGAAGGACATACTTGCTGTTGAGGGAGTGCAGCGAAGATTCACCAGACTGATTCCCGGGATGGTGGGACTGACCTATCAAGAAAGACTGAATCAACTGGGCTTGTATTCACTGGAGTTCAGAAGAGTGAGAGGGGACCTCATAGAAACGTTTAAAATTCTGACGGGTTTGGACAGGTTGGATGCAGGAAGAATGTTCCCAATGTTGGGGAAGTCCAGAACCAGGGGTCACAGTCTAAGGATAAGGGGTAAGCCATTTAGGACCGAGATAAGGAGAAACTTCTTCACCCAGAGAGTGGTGAACCTGTGGAATTCTCTACCACGGGAAGTAGTTGAGGCCAATTCACTAAATATATTCAAAAGGGAGTTAGATGAAGTCCTTACTACTCGGGGGATCAAGGGGTATGGCGTGAAAGCAGGAAGTGGGTACTGAAGTTTCATGTTCAGCCATGAACTCGTTGAATGGCGGTGCAGGCTAGAAGGGCTGAATGGCCTGCTCCTGCACCTATTTTCTATGTTTCTATGTTTCTATGGTATGCCAGCACACTATCTAGGCTCACACATGAAGAATAGCCACTTGGGTGAGCTACTAGAGAGCTGCTGGTACTTATGGCACCATGCTCTCCTTCAGAAGAAGGGGAAGAAAAGGATGGGGAGGTAAAAGCAATTCCAGCAGGGAATCCGATTTACTGCTGAGCAATTTATCCCCCCATGATTCAACAAGTTAATAAATCAATTGTGTAAATTTCTATTATAAATTGTGAAAACTCATTTGTACCAGGAATTGAAAAAGACTTGACAAGACATATGCAAAACAAAAGTTATCTGGGGAAAGCAGTGGGGAATGTTTTTTTTAATTTAAGTATCATATGCCTTGTGTGCCAACACCATTTGATAGAAGAAGAAAGAATAGGCTGGTGTCTCAGTCTCCGTGCCCACTTACTGTTTCACCTAAGAAATTGGCAGGAAATTGGAGACTGTTGATAATTATATTCTACTCTGGAACTTCTCCATGCTCATAGGAATATAATTTCTATTAACGGTAGCAGTAGAATTGAGGTAGACTTTCACTGGGCTGTTTTTCCATCTCACAGATTGCATGAGCGCTGTAAATGTTGATGCTGTGGCAGGACAAGAAGAACACTCTGTAAAAATGGGACCCGAGGATGCTGGAGAAACATTTTGTTTCAAGGTAGATCAGATTTTCCATTTTCATTGTCAAAGCTTTATATTTCAAATGTCAGTCGACATCTGTAAAGATAAAAGACAGGTTTACGTTTCAAGTGTTAACATTTAGGAAAAGGCCTGATGAATGTACATACCTGAGATGTCAGTACCTGTGTTGCCCCTTTATCAGTACTGACTGACTTGCTATCGATTTCAGCAGTTTCTGTGCTTTTAAATCTCAGCTTTGCAATTTTTCATTTTTTTCACTATCTTAAAAGTGATTGGCTTTAAATTGCATTACTGATCATAAAAGGACTGTAGTAAACTATTCAAATGAATAACTGGCAATGCTGTTGATATTCTGCTCAAATCAGCAAAGTTCTACGTGCCTTAGTTTCAGTATTGCATGTTATGTGTTATTTCCAATGTCTACTCTAATTAGAGCTCGGCAATGATTTGCAGAATTCTCAGTTGCAAGTGCCTTGCAGTACAAATGGAAGATTTTGCTGTAAACAGTTTAATATTCTAGCACCTGGTCTGCTCTTGCGTCCTCAGTCTCCTCCTCTGCTGAGAAATTTAGAGGTCAAGTTTTGGGCTGCACCTAGAACAGCGCAGCCCTGTGAGCCATGCCTGATTTCCGCACTCAAAACCCCGCCGAAAACTTACCTCGGTATTCTCCACTCCCTCAGGTCGATCCAGGCCCTCAGCGCAGCGCATTACAAGCTTTGGGGCCGGAGCCAGGTCCCTGCACTGAAAACAGTGCCGGGACCTCTGCACATGCGCGCTACAGTGGGCACGCAAGTGCAGTAGCTCCAGGCGCCCGAAACTGTGTGGGAGGGGCCCGAAGCACGCCGCCCCCAGCCCGGGCCGAATGGGCTCACTGTGGCGGCGGTCAGGCTGCTCCCCCCCCCCCCCCAGCTCCTGCTCTGCTGCCCGACCCCCCCCTCAGCTCCCGCTCTGCTGCCCGACCCCCCCTCAGCTCCCGCTCTGCTGCCCGACTCCCCCCAGCTCCCGCTCCGCTGCCCGCCCCCCCCCCCCAGCTCCCGCTCCGCTGCCCGCCCACCCCAGCTCCCGCTCCGCTGCCTGCTCCCCCCCCCCCCAGCTCCTGCTCTGCTGCCCGACCCCCCCCCCCAGCTCCTGCTCTGCTGCCCGACCCCCCCCTCAGCTCCCGCTCCGCTGCCCGACTCCCCCCAGCTCCCGCTCCGCTGCCTGCCCCCCCCAGCTCCCGCTCCGCTGCCCGCTCTCCCCCCCCCCCCCCCCCCAGCTTCCGCTCCGCTGCCCGCGCGCCCCCAAGCTCCCGCTCTGCTGCACCCCCCCCAGCTCCTGCTCCACTCCGGCTCCGCTCCCTCTTCCTTCAGCGGGGCCCGCCCGCCTGGCATCTTGCTGAGGACGGGCCCTGCCCGAAGTCTTCAGCCCAGCATCTTCACGTCAGCCGGGCCCGTTCAGCCTCCTCCCTCTCCTCTTCTCCCCCCCTCCCCCCCCCCTGCTCCTCTTCTCCGCCCCTCTCCCTCTCCCCTCCCCATCCCTCTTCCCCTCCGTCCCTCTCCCTCTCCTCTCCATTTCCTCTCTGCCACCCCCTCCCTCCACCCTCCCCTCCCTCTCCTCTCCCACCCTCCCCTCTCCCCCCTCCCTCCCCTCACCCTCCCCCCTTCTCTCCCTCCCCTCACCCTCCCCCCGTCCGTCCCTCCCCCGTCCGTCCCTCCCCCCCTTCCCTCCCCCCCTTCCCTCCCCCCCTTCCCTCCCCCCCTTCCCTCCCCCCCTTCCCTCCCCCCCTTCCCTCCCCCCTTCCCTCCCCCCCTTCCCTCCCCCCCTTCCCTCCCCCCCTTCCCTCCCCCCCTTCCCTCCCCCCCTTCCCTCCCCCCATTCCCTCCCCCCCTTCCCTCCCCCCCTTCCCTCCCCCCCTTCCCTCCCCCCCTTCCCTCCCCCCCTTCCCTCCCCCCCTTCCCTCCCTCCCTTCCCTCCCTCCCCTCTCTCCCCCCCTCCTTCCCCTCTCTCCCCCCCCCCTCCTCTCCCTCCTCCCCCCCCACCTCCCCTCACTGTCAGAAACACATAGACACTGACAGACAGAGAGAGAGAGACACTGACAGACAGAGACAGAGAGAGGGGGGGTCCCGTCCCAGCACACTGTTGGAGGGCTCCCGGTGCTGCAGTCGGTGAATAGAAACTTAAATTTTTATTTATTGATTTTTAAATTTTTTATTAATTTTTTTTGATTGATTTATTGGTTGATTTATTGATTTATTTATCATTTATTATTGATGGCTCTTTATTTGTAAAAGTGATGTGTTTCATGTTTGTAAACTTCCCTTTCTCTCTTTCCTCCCCCTCCATCTCTCTTCCCTACTCCTGATTTGTAACCTATGCCTGATTTTCTAAGTGTGGGCAAGGTTTTTCTGAGAGTACAAAAATCTACACTTACTCCATTCTAAGTTAGTTTGGAGTAAGTTTTCGCTGCCTAAACTTTCAAAACAGGCGTAAGTGGCCGGACCCGCCCCCTTTTGAAAAAAAAATCTGTTCCAAAATGAAACTTTTCTAATTGACTTGAACTGGAGCAAACTAAATACCGAGAATTGCAATTTCTAAGATACTCCATTCTAAACCAGTTGCTCCAAAAAAATAGGAGCAACTCGGGCCGAAATTTGACTCCTTACACTCTACACTGCGCTAGCTTTGATTTGTTTCCCAGCCTTCTATGGATTCTGCTCCTTGACTGCGTTCCACTTGTTTCCCATAGCTGCCAACTCCACCATCCTTCAGAACTCCTCAATCACCTTTTGCTAGACTGGGTTGGACCAGCCTCTATTGCTGCTCCCGTTACTGTATGCTCCTCACGTCCCAGCTCTCTCATCAGTACTGATCCCGTGGATTTACCTTTCACCATTCACTAGTCTTGGTCCTTGGATTTCACTCCCACTGTTCCATGCTCCTCTGCTGGTATACTGGATCCACTGCTGTGCACGACTAACACCAAGGCTACTACTTGCCTCCATTGAGTAATGGCTTTGATGTTAGTAATGCAGATCCAACTCTGGATCAACCACTGCTAGCTCATGGTCGACTCTGCACGCCTCCTTGGCTCTCTGTTTTCCACTAGCAGTACACCCACTGATACTCTGCACCTCAATCTGCACCTGAACTCACTCACTCTCCAAAACTAGACATTAGTTCGTCAGTACAGCCTTAACCCTGTCCACAGGTCAACTTTAACCCACCACAGGAACTCAGATTTCAAATTTGGACTCCCTCGTGATTTCTCCCCATATTACACAGCATTACATAGTCTTCAGCACAGAACCAGGCTGTTCGGCCCAACTGGTCTATGCCAGTGCTTATGCTCTACACGAACTCCTCTTTATCTATATCTAACCCTATCAGTATATCCTTCTATTCCTTTCTCCCTCATTTGCTTATCTAACTTTCCTTTAAATGCATCTATGGTGTTTGCTTCAACCACTCCTTATGGTAGAAAGTTCCATGTTCTCTTTGGGTAAAGGGGTTTCTCCTGAATTCCCTATTGGATTTATTGGTGATTATTTTATACTCGTTTTGATCACTCCCACAAGTGGAAATATCATTTTTACATCTACCCTATCAAACAGAACGTATTCTGGGTGGGGGTCTTTAATGTCCATCACCAAGAGTGGCTGGGTAGCACCACAACTGATCGAGCTGGCCAAGTCCTGAAGGATATAGCTGCCAGACTGGACTTGCATCAGATGGTGAGAGAACCAACTCACCAGTCTATCTGTCGCAGGAATATCTGCCCATGACAGTATTGGTAGGAGCAACCACCGTAAAGTCCTTGTGGAGACGAATTTTCGCCATCACACCGAGGACACCCTCCATTGTGTTGTGTGGCAATACAATCGTGCTAAATGTGATAGATTCAGAACAGATCTAGCAGCTCAAAACTGGGCATCCATGAGGCGCTGTGGGCCATCAGCAGCAACAGAATTGTATTCCACCACAATCTACAACCTCATGGGCTGGCATAACCCTCACTCTACCATCACCATCAAGCCAGTGGTCCAACCCTGGTTCAATGAGTATAGAAGAGCATGCTAGGACCAGAACCAGGCGTACCTGAAAATTGGTTGCCAGCCTGGCGAAGCTACAACTCAGGCCTGCATGCTCGCTAAACAGCAGAAGAAGCATGCTATTGACAGAGCTAATCAAACCTAACAACCAATGGATCAGATCAAAGCTCTGCAGTCCTGCCACATCCAGTCGTGAATGATGGTGGACAATTAAAACAACTAACGGGAGAAGGAGGCTCCATGAACATCCCCATCCTCAATGATGGCGGAGCCCAACATGTGAGTGCAAAAGACAAGGCAGAACCGTTTGCAATCATCTTCAGCCAGAAGTGCCGAGTAGATGATTCATCTCTGCCTCCTCCTGAGGTCCCCACCATCACAGATTCGATTCGATTCACCCAACGTGATATCAAGAAGTGGCTGAGTGTACTGGCTACAGCAAAGGCTGTGGGCCCCTACAGGATCCTGAATGTAGTGCTAAAGAAATGTGCTCCAGAACTAGCCAAGCTGCTCCGGTACAGCTATAATACTGGCATCTACCCGACAATGTGGAAAATTTCCCAGGATTTGTCCTGTCCACAAAAAGCAGCACAAATCCAATCTGGCTAATTACCCTCCTATCAGCAAAGAGATGGAAGGTGTTATCGACAGTGCTATCAAGTGGCACTTGCTCACCAAAGTTTACTTTGGGCTCTGCTAAGCCTATTCAGCTCCAGATCTGATTACACCCTTGATTCAAACATTGACAAAAGAGCTGAATTCCAGAGGTGAGGTGAGAGTGACTGCCTTTGATATCAAGGCAGCATTTGACTGAATGTGGTGGCATCAAGGAGCCCGAGTAAAACTGAAGTCGATGAAAATCGGGGGAAAACTGTCCACTGGATGGAGTCATACCTAACACAAAGGAAATGGTTGTAGTTGTTGGAGGTCAATCATCACAGGACATCGCTGCAGGAGTTCATCATGGCAGTGTCCTAAGCCCAACCACCTTCTGTTGCTTCATCAATGACCTTCCCTCTCATCATAAGGTCAGAAGTGGGAATGTTTACCAATGACTGTTTAGTGGACCATATACAGTATTCACCTCAAAGTGCAGGAGAAGTATCATCAGCGCTGCTTCCGCAAGATCCCGCAAATCCATTGGGAGGATAGATGCACCAACGTCGGTGTTCTCACTCAGGCCAACATCCCCAGCATCGAAGCACTGACCACACTCGACCAGCTCCGTTGGGCGGGCCACATCGTCCGCATGCCGGACACGAGTCTCCCAAAGCAAGCGCTCTACTCGGAACTCCTACACGGCAAGCGAGCCCCAGGTGGGCAAAGGAAACATTTCCTTGATAAAGTGCAACACCCCACCGGCACCTAGTAACCCCTGGTCCAAGACCGCCTTAAGTGGAGGAAGAGCATCCGGGAGGGCGTTGAGCACCTTGAGTCTTGTCGCCGAGAGCATGCAGAAAACAAACGCAGGCAGCGGAAGGAGTGTGCGGCAAACCAGACTCCCCACCCACCCTTTCCTTCAACCACTGTTTGTCCCACCTGTGACAGAGACTGTAATTCCCATATTGGACTGTACAGTCACCTGATTACTCACTTTTAGAGTGGAAGCAAATCTTCCTCGATTTAGAGGGACTGCCTATGATGATGATGATGAAGATGAGTGTTTAGTTCAATTCGTAATTGCTCAGATAATGAAGCAGTCCGTGCCCGCATACAGCAAGACCGAGACAACAACCAGGCTTGGGCTGATAAATGGCAAGTAACATTCGCGCCACATAAGTGCCAGGCAATGATCAACTCCGAGAAAGTCTAACCACTTCCACTTGACATCCACTGGCATTACCATCGTCAAATTCTCCAGCCACCCCACCCAACCACCGGCATCCTGGGGTCATCATTGACCAGAAACTTAACTGGACCAACCACATAAATACTGCGGCTACAAGAGCAGGTCAGAGTCTGGGCATTCTGTGGCGAGTGACTCACCTCTTGACTCCCCAAAGCCTTTCCAACATCTTCAAGGCACAAGTCAGGAGTGTGATGGAATACTCTCCACATGCTTGGATGAGTGCAGCTCCAACAACACTCAAGAACCCCTACACCATCCAGGACAAAGCAGATCATCCACTACCTTAAACATTCACTCCATCCACCAGTGCACGGTAGCTTCAGTATGTACCACCTACAGCACTACAGCAACTCGCCAAGATTTCTGTGCCAGCTCCTCCCAAACCCACGACCTCTACTACCTAGAAGGACAAGGGCAGTGGATGCATGGCGACACCACCAGCTGCAGGTTCCCCTCCAAGTCACACATCATCCTGACTTGTAAATATATTGAATTTTCTTCATCGTTGCTGGATCAGAATCCTGGAACTATCCCTAACTACTATGTGTGCGGGAAGTGTGTCCAGCTGCAGCTCCTGACAGACCGCATGACGGCACTGGAGCTGCGGATGGACTCACTCTGGAGCGTGCGCGATGCTGAGAATGTTGTGGATAGCACATTTAGTGAGTTGGTCACACTGCAGGTAAGGGTTAGGACAGATAGTGAATGGGTGACCAAGAGACAAGGCAAGAGCAGGAAGGTAGTGCAGGAGTCCCCTGCGGTCATCTCCCTCCAAAACAGATATACCGTTTTGGATACTGTTGGGGGAGATGACTTACCAGGGGAAGGCACCAGCAGCCAGGTTCATGGCACCGTGGGTGGCTCTGCTGCACAGAAGGGCGGGAAAAAGAGTGGGAGAGCTATAGTGATTGGGGACTCTATTGTAAGGGGAATAGATAGGAGTTTCTGCGGCCGCGACCGAGACTCCAGGATGGTATGTTGCCTCCCTGGTGCAAGGGTCAAGGATGTCTCGGAGCGGCTCCAGAGCATTCTGGAGAGGGAGGGTGAACAGCCAGTTGTCGTG
Organism: Pristiophorus japonicus; assembly: GCF_044704955.1. Lineage (NCBI taxonomy): Eukaryota > Metazoa > Chordata > Chondrichthyes > Pristiophoridae > Pristiophorus > Pristiophorus japonicus. The sequence goes on along the minus strand of NC_091987.1, from coordinate 80,141,225 downwards.
GTACATGTAGGTACCAACGATATAGGTAAGAAGCAGGAAGAGGTCCTACAAGCTGAATTTAAGGAGCTAGGAGTTAAATTAAAAAGTAGGACCTCAAAGGTAGTAATCTCTGGATTGCTACCAGTGCCACGTGCTAATCAGAGTAGAGGGAGCAGGATAGTTAGAATAAATACTTGGCTTGAGCAGTGGTGCAAGAGGGAGTGATTCAAATTCCTGGGACATTGGAATCAGTTCTGGGGGAAGTGGGACCTGTACAAAAGGGACGGTCAGCACTTGGGCAGGACTGGAACTGATGTCCTAGGGGTAACATTTGCTAATGCAGTTCGGGAGTGTTTAAACTACTATGGTGGGGGGATGGTAACCTATGGAGCGAGATTGGGCGAAGTAATATGGAGTCAGAAACAGATGGTAGAAAGGTAAAAAGCAATAGTGGAAGGCCGAGTAAACAAAGGCAAGAAACAAAAAGGGCCACACTACATCATAATTCTAAAAGGGTGTTAAAAAAACAAGCCTGCAGGCTTTGTGTCTTAATGCAAGGAGTATCCATAATAAGGTGGATGAATTAACTGTGCAAATAGATGTTAACAGATATGATGTGATTGGGATTACAGAGACGTGGCTCCAGGATGATCAGGGTGGGAACTCAACATCCAAGGGTATTCAACATTCAGGAAGGATAGAATAAAAGGAAAAGGAGGTGGGGTAGCATTGCTGGTTATAGAGGCGATTAATGCAATAGTTAGGAAATACATTAGCTTCGATGATGTGGAATCTATATGGGTAGAGCTGCAGAACACCAAAGGGCAAAATACGTTAGTGGGAGTTGTGTACAGACCTCCAAACAGTAGTAGTGATGGGGAGGGCATCAAACAGGAAATTAGGGGTGCATGCAATAAGGGTGCAGCAGTTATCATGGGTGACTTTAATATGCACATAGATTGGGCTAACCAAACTGGAAGCAATACGGTGGAGTAGGATTTCCTGGAGTGCATAAGGGATGGTTTTCTAGACCAATATGTCGAGGGGGGAGGCCATCTTAGACTGGTTGTTGTGTAATGAGGGAGGATTAATTAGCAATCTCGTTGTGCGAAGCCCCTTGGGGAAGAGTGACCATAATATGGTGGAATTCTGCATTAGGATGGAGAATGAAACAGTTAATTCAGAGACCATGGTCCAAAACTTAAAGAAGGGTAACTTTGAAGATATGAGGCGTGAATTGGCTAGGATAGATTGGTGAATGATACTTAAGGGGTTGACTGTGGATGGGCAATGGCAGACATTTAGAGACCGCATGGATGAACTACAACAATTGTACATCCCTGTTCTGGTGTAAAAATAAAAAAGGGAAGGTGGCTCAACCGTGGCTATCAAGGGAAATCAGGGATAGTATTAAAGCCAAGGAAATGGCATACAAATTGGCCAAAAATAGCAGTGAACCTGGGGACTGGGAGAAATTTAGAACTCAGCAGAGGAGGACGAAGGGTTTGATTAGGGCAGGGAAAATAGAGTACGAGAGGAAGCTTGCAGGGAACATTAAGACGGACTGCAAAAGTTTCTATAGATATGTAAAGAGAAAAAAGTTAGTAAAGACAAATGTAGGTCCCCTGCAGTCAGAATCAGGGGAAGTCATAATGGGGAACAAAGAAATGGCGGACCAATTGAACAAGTACTTTGGTTCGGTATTCAACAAGGAGTACACAAACAACTTTCCGGATATAAAAGTGGTCAGAGGGTCTAGTAAGAAGGAGGAACTGAGGGAAATCCTTATTAGTCGGGAAATTGTGTTGGGGAAATTGATAAGATTGAAGGCCGATAAATCCCCAGGGCCCGATGGACTGCATCCCAGAGTACTTAAGGAGGTGGCCTTGGAAATAGCGGATGCATTGACAGTCATTTTCCAATATTCCATTGACTCTGGATCAGTTCCTATGGAGTAGAGGGTAGCCAATGTAACCCCACTTTTTAAAAAAGGAGGGAGAGAGAAAACAGGGAATTATAGACCGGTCAGCCTGACATCGGTAGTGGGCAAAATGATGGAATCAATTATTAAGGATGTCATAGCAGTGCATTTGGAAAGAGATGACATGATTGGTCCAAGTCAGCATGGATTTGTGAAAGGGAAATCATGCTTGACAAATCTTCTGGGATTTTTTGAGGATGTTTCCAGTAGAGTGGACAAGGGAGAACCAGTTGATGTGGTGTATTTGGACTTTCAGAAGGCTTTCGACAAGGTCCCACACAAGAGATTAATGTGCAAAGTTAAAGCACATGGGATTGGGGGTAGTGCGCTGATGTGGATTGAGAACTGGTTGGCAGACAGGAAGCAAAGAGTAGGAGTAAATGGGTACTTTTCAGAATGGCAGGCAGTGACTAGTGGGGTACCGCAAGGTTCTGTGCTGGGGCCCCAGCTGTTTACATTGTACATTCATGATTTAGACAAGGGGATTAAATGTAGTATCTCCAAATTTGCGGATGACACTAAGTTGGGTGGCAGTGTGAGCTGCGAGGAGGATGCTATGAGGCTGCAGAGTGACTTGGATAGGTTAGGTGAGTGGGCAAATGCATGGCAGATGAAGAATAATGTGGATAAATGTGAGGTTATCCACTTTGGTGGTAAAAACAGAGAGACAGACTATTATCTGAATGGTGACAGATTAGGAAAAGGGGAGGTGCAACGAGACCTAAGTGTCATGGTACATCAGTCATTGAAGGTTGGCATGCAGGTACAGCAGGCGGTTAAGAAAGCAAATGGCATGTTGGCCTTCATAGCGAGGGGATTTGAGTACAGGGGCAGGGAGGTGTTACTACAGTTGTACAGGGCCTTGGTGAGGCCACACCTGGAGTATTGTGTACAGTTTTGGTCTCCTAACTTGAGGAAGGACATTCTTGCTATTGAGGGAGTGCAGCGAAGGTTCACCAGACTGAATCCCGGGATGGCGGGACTGACATCAAGAAAGACTGGATCAACTGGGCTTGTATTCACTGGAGTTCAGAAGAATGAGAGGGGATCGCATTGAAATGTTTAAAATTCTGACGGGTTTAGACAAGTTAGATGCAGGAAGAATGTTCGGAATGTTTGGGAAGTCCAGAACTAGAGGTCACAGTCTAAGGATAAGGGGTAAGCCATTTAGGACTGAGATGAGGAGAAACTTCTTCACCCAGAGAGTGATGAACCTGTGGAATTCTCTACCACAGAAAGTTGTTGAGGCCAATTCACTAAATATATTCAAAAAGGAGTTAGATGTAGTCCTTACTACTAGGGGGATCAAGGGGTATGGCGAGAAAGCAGGTATGAGGTACTGAAGTTGCATGCTCAGCCATGAACTCATTGAATGGCGGTGCAGGCTCGAAGGGCCGAATGGCCTACTCCTGCACCTATTTTCTATGTTTCTATCTATGTTAACTCCCTATCTTATAGCACTGTGGGAGTACCTTCACCACACGGACTGCAGCGTGTCTCATCACACCTTCTCAACAACAATTAGGGATGGGCAATAAATGCTAGCCTTGCCAACTACACCGATATCCTGTAAATTAATAAATAAAAACAAAACCGTTGCCAAATCCTGTGACTAGCTAAATATAAAAGAACATATAATCTGAAAGATCTCTATCAGGTCACCCCTCAGCCTTCTCTTTCTGGAGAAAAGGCCCATACTGTTCAGCCTTTCCTGATAAGTATATCCTCTCAATTCTGGTCTTATCTTTGTGTACGTTTTTGCAGTCTCTCCAATGCCTCCTATATGCTTGGTGAGGAGAAACCAAGGTTCAGTACAAGTTTAACATAACTTCTCTGCTTTTCAGTTCTATCCCTCTAGAATTGAACCCCAGTGCTTGGTTTGCTTTTTTATGGCCTTATTAAGTTGTGTTGCTATTTTTAATGATTTGTGTATCTGTACCCCCAAATCCCTTTGCTCCGTTACCCCATTTAGACTCATATTATCCAAGCACTATGTGGTCTTCTTATTTTTCCTACCAAAATGAAACTAGAAGTTCCTCTGAATCCATTTCCATCCTGGGAAGCAAAGATAACTCTTGGCTTCCTTTCTCCATCACCAAACTATATCCACTACCATGCACCCTCCAGCCTCATCTCAAACAAATGTGAGGAACCCGTGGCCTCTTTGCCTCAATAGTAGAGACAATTAGTCCAGCCACCTCTACGGCAATCTTCCCCTTCCACTTGCTCACCTAGCTCTGAACCCACGTCTTTCACTAGTTTCTGAACTTATTCCCCTCATGCCCTCTCGTGTCCATGAGACCCACCTCCTGCTCCCTTGACCCTATTCCTACGAAACAGCTGACTATATTCTTGAGCCCAAAATGCTAGGTGAGATTGTAAATGGTTCGCTCTCCTGTTCCCCTCCCTTTTCAAAACCACTATCATCTCCCTCCTCTTCATAAAATTCACCCTCAACCTCTCTGTCCTTGCAAACTACCACCCCATCTCAAGCCTCACTTTGCTGTCCGAAGTCCTTGAATTTGTTGTTGCTTCTCAACTCCATGCCCATCTTTCCTGCAACTCCATGTTTGAATTTGTTCAATCAGGTTTTACTGCCACATTACTGAAATGCTTCTAATCAAAGTCACTAATTACATTCTTTGAGACCATGGTGCATGATCTCTCCTTGACCTTGTCGACCGGGTCAAAGGCTGCAGGGAGGTCACGAACACCATCCTCCTTCAATGCCTGTACTCCATTGCCAGCTTGATTCCCGCTTGCCTATCCAATCATAGCCACAGCATCTCCCAGCAATAGTGTTTCTTCCCACCCATTGCAGTTACTTCTGGAATCTGCCAAAGATCTGTCCTTGACCCCTTCCTCTTTCTCATCTACATAGGGCCCAAGTTTCGGGCCGCGCCTAGAACGGCGCAGCCCCGACCTGGACGCCCCTTTTTCGCGCCACAAAGTGCGCCTAAAAAAAACATAGTTTCTCCGGCTCCCTGCTGGTCCTCTGGAGTCGGGTGCAGCGCAGCACGAGCTGTGGGGGGCGGAGCTAGGTCCCTGCGCTGAAAACAGTGCCGGGACCTCTGCACATGCGCGCTACAGTGGGCGCGCATGTGCAGTAGCTCCAGGCGCCCAAAACTGTGTGGGAGGGGCCCGAAGCACGCAGTCCCTAGCCCTGGCCGAATGGCCTCACTGGGGCTGCGTGCACAAGGCTGCCTCCCACGCCCAGCTCCTGCTTCCTCCCGACCCGACGACTCCCGCTTCCCACCCCCGCCGGACCCGACCCCGACACCAACCCGACTCCCACTTCCCCGCCCTCGGACCCGACCCGACCCCCCGGACTGGACCCGACCCGCGCTCCCACCCCCACCCCCAGACCCGAACCGACCCCATCTCCTCCCCCCCTTCCCCTCCTCCTCCCCCCCTTCCCCTCCTCCATCTCCCTTCCCCATCTCCTCCCCCCTTCCCCTCCTCCTCCCCCCTTCCCCATCTCTTCCCCCCCCTTCCCCTCCTCCCTCCCCCCTTCCCCTCCTCCTCCCCCTTCCCCTCCTCCTGCCCCCCTTCCCCTCCTCCTGCCCCCCTTCCCCTCCTCCTGCCCCCCTTCCCCTCCTCCTGCCCCCCTTCCCCTCCTCCTGCCCCCCTTCCCCTCCTCCTGCCCCCCTTCCCCTCCTCCTGCCCCCCTTCCCCTCCTCCTGCCCCCCTTCCCCTCCTCCTGCCCCCCTTCCCCTCCTCCTGCCCCCCTTCCCCTCCTCCTGCCACCCTTTCCCTCCTCCTGCCCCCCTTCCCCTCCTCCTGCCCCCCTTCCCCTCCTCCTGCCCCCCTTCCCCTCCTCCTGCCCCCCTTCCCCTCCTCCTGCCCCCCTTCCCCTCCTCCTCCCCCCTTCCCCTCCTCCTCCCCCCCTTCCCCTCCTCCTCCCCCCCTTCCCCCCTCCTCCCCCCCTTCCCCTCCTCCTCCCCCCTTCCCCTCCTCCTCCCCCCCTTCCCCTCCTCCTCCCCCCCTTCCCCTCCTCCTCCCCCCTTCCCCTCCTCCTCCCCCCCTTCCCCTCCTCCTCCCCCCTTCCCCTCCTCCTCCCCCCCCTTCCCCCCTCCCTCCTCCCCCCCTTCCCCTCCTCCTCCCCCCCTTCCCCTCCTCCTCCCCCCCTTCCCCTCCTCCTCCCCCCCTTCCCCTCCTCCTCCCCCCCTTCCCCTCCTCCTCCCCCCTTCCCCTCCTCCTCCCCCCCTCCCTCCTCCTCCCCCCCTTCCCCTCCTCCTCCCCCCTTCCCCTCCTCCTCCCCCCCTTCCTCCCCCCCCTTCCCCCCCCTTCCCCCCCTCCCCCCCCCTCCTCCCCCCTTCCCCTCCTCCTCCCCCCTTCCCCTCCTCCTCCCCCCTTTCCCTCCTCCTCCCCCCTTCCCCTCCTCCTCCCCTCCGTCTCCTCCTCCTCCTCCCCCCCGTCCCCTCCTCTTTCCCCCCTTCCCCTCCTCCTCTCCCCTTCCCCTCCTCCTCCCCCCTTCCCCTCCTCCTCCCCCCTTCCCCTCCTCCTCCCCCCTTCCCCTCCTCCTCCCCCCTTCCCCTCCTCCTCCCCCTTCCCCTCTTCCTCCCTCTTCCCCTCCTCCTCCCCCCTTCCCCTCCTCCTCCCCCCTTCCCCTCCTCCTCCCCTCTTCCCCTTCTCCTCCCCCCCTTCTCTCCCCCTTCTCCCCCTTCCCTCACCCTTCTCCCCCTTCCCCCCCTTCCCTCACCCTTCTCCCCCTTCCCTCACCCTTCTCCCCCTTCCCTCACCCTTCTCCCCCTTCCCTCACCCTTCTCCCCTTCCCTCCCCCTTCTCCCCCTTCCCTCCCCCTCTGCCTCTCTCCCTCCCCTCCCCCTGCCCCCCCTCTCTCCCTCTACCCTCCTCCTCCCCCTCCCCTCGCTGTCAGAAACACAGACACTGACAGACAGAGAGTGAGAGACACACACAGACAGACAGAGATAGAGACACTGACAGAGACACACTGGGGGGGGCATCCCAGCACGCTGTTGGAGGGCTCCCAGTGCTGCAGTCGGTAAGTAGAAAATGTTTTATTTATCGATTTAAAAAAAAAAATTATTTCTTCTTAATTTTTTTTGATTGATTTATTGGTTGATTTATTGATGTTTTTATCATTTATTATTGATGATGGCTCTTTATTTGTAAAACTGAAGTGTTTAATGTTTGTAAACTTCCCTTTAAACCCCCCCCCCCCCCAATTCCCTACGTCTGATTTGTAACCTATGCCTGATTTTCTAAAGAGTAGACAAGGTTTTTTCGAGCGTACAAAAATCTTCACTTACTCCATTCAAAGTTAGTTTGGAGTAAGTTTTCACTGCCGAAACTTTGAAAACAGGCTTAAGTGGCCGGACACGCCCCCTTTTGGAAAAAAAAGTTCTGTTCCAAAGTCAAACTGTTCTAACTGACTAGAACTGGAGCAAACTAAATGCCGAGAATTTGAATTTCTAAGATACTCCGTTCTACACCAGTTGCTCCAAAAAATCAGGAGCAACTGAGGCCGAAACTTGGGCCCATAGTGTCAACAACATCCGAAGGTATGAGGCCAAGTTGCACATATACACTGACCCGGTATTGTCAGACTGCTTGTCCAACATCCAGTTTTCCTCCAGTTAAACATTGGGAGGACCAAAACTGTTGTCGTCGGCCCTTGCCACAAAATCCGTACCCTTACCATTGATTCCATTTCCCTCCTACGATCTTTTGGGTTGAAGCTGACTTGTTTACATTCTCGGTGTCCTATTTCACCCGAGCTGAGGTTCTGATCCCGTAACTTCTCCACCACAAAAACTGCTTTCTTCCACCTTCATACCATCACCGTCGTCTGTCCCACCTCAGCCCATCTGCTATTGAAACCCTCATCCATGCTTTTGTCACCTCCAGACTTTAGTATTCCAGTGCTCTACTGTTCAGCCTCCTACCCTCCATAAATCTGCTCATCCAAAACCCATATCCATTCCTTGACCAAGTCTGATTTACCTATCACCCCTATGCTCACTGACCTACATCTATTTTTGCCCCTCCCAACACTTCCACTTCAACAGAGGAGGTTGAGAGGAGATCCTCATGTTTAAATCTTTTCATGGCCTCATCCCTCCCTACCTTTGAAACCTTCTTCAGCTTTACAACCCTCCAAGAGTTGGTGTTCCTCCAACTCTGTTCTGTTGTTTATCCTCACGGTCCCACCCTTGGTGGCTATGCCTTCAACTTCGACCAAATGTTTAGTTCCCCATCCTAATATCTTCTTCTTTAGCTCGGCATCAATGTTTATCTGATTACGAAGAGACTTGGGATATTGTTGTTTTTGCAATAAAGTCCATAGCTTTGCAACTTTTAAGTTGTTGTATGCTTGCTGTATACTCAAGACCCATTTCACTTTATTTCATAAGATCTGTTTAGAATTGAAATACTTACTTTTGTATTGAATTTATTTAAATCCTATTGATTCTCAAAAAAGATGAGGACAGCTGTATTTGTTGATTCTGATACTCGATTTGTTTTCTCAGGTGGAGGGTGACCATGTTGAAGAGCTGCCCAGTCCATTGGACATAAACAAGAGGCTTAGTTTCTTCCCATCAATGAGTACTGATGAAAAGATTAAGCAGTTCCAAACCGTCCTCACAACTGTAATAAGAAATGATTTGGTGAGTATTAATATAATTTAAAAATCCTTTACCTACATTTACACTACCCAGAATGCCCAGTATGTGTATAATAAAATCTATCTGAAAGAGTTTGGTTCATGATAACCCAGAGTGTGCTTCTTTATCATATTGGCTTCTTGAACTATCTCATGGAGGAAAACCTAAAAAAATAAATGCCAAGCATAGGAAGTTCTTACAAAAGGAACAGCTAACCTAACTGCATGATATTCTCCCAGTCCCCCTCTGTCCATATAAAAAGTACAGTGGTGACAAAATAAAATCCTTAGATAGTTTGTGTTCAACAGCCACCAATACCATAACTGAATTAAATCCATGAAAATGTGAATGAATCATTCAGTTCATTTATTGTCCAATAGTCTACATCAATTGAAAAATATATCAGTACAGGTAATTTTTTTCACCAAGTCAAGTTGTTTTTGAATTCAATGCTCAAGCTAAAAGAGTGTTTGCTCTAGCACAGGACATGGCTATTAATGAACAGTAACCCTGTTCTTGGGCATGTTATTTTCAGAGTCCACCTCTTTCCCTGCCTCCCTGATTAACTAAATTGGTAGGTGAATGGCCAGTGTGGGGAACTGGGCCATACACACCAGGAATATCCCAGGTTTCATTCTTGTTAATACTCAGTTGGACCTTTTTGGTGGATTTATAACAATGTTTGGGCAGGAGGGAGGGAGCTAGTTTAGTGATATGTGATTGGTTTATTGATAGAGTATTCAAACAGGCTCATTCAGACAGACTGTGAAAATTCACAGACCCCCAAGTCAAGGCTGCTACGTGCTGCTCAGCATGTTGCATTAACTCATCAATCAACTTGACATTTTCGGACCTTGGGTAGCGAGCCAATAAAACGTTAAAAGACTTTCAATTGAGCCAATAAGGTCAAAGAAGGCGAGTTCTTTTCTGTAAATTGATCCAGGTATAAAGTACAGCCATTTTGACCATGTGTCTCAGGTAAGACAAAGAAACTGGCAATCAGCCAGCAGTTTGTTGCTCTCTGCCAGTATTAAAAAGTTAAAACTACCATCGGAGTTCGTATTTCATTGGAAATTAAGAGATCTAACAGTTGAGTCAGTTGGGAAAGTGATGACACTCATTTGTATTCATTCTACAAATAATTATAGTGCTGAAGCAATGCATGTATTTATATGTCTGTAGATAAGGATTTCTGGAGACTAGTAGATTTCTGTTTTGTCTAATTGTTGTTGCCAACAAAAGCAGCAATATCAGTAACCCTGCTCTTGGGCATGTTATTTTCAGAGTCCACCTCTTTCCCTGCCTCCCTGATTAATTAAATTGCCCAGTGTGGGGAACTGGGCCATACACACCAGGAATATCCCAGGTTTCATCCTTGTTAATAGTCAGCTGGTAGGGGTGCTCCAATTGAAACAGTGCTGTTCAATCAGCTGGGATTCCCTCTCCTGACCATTATCCAATGACCTCTGCTGGAAGTGTGAGTGAAGGCAGGATAATACCCACCTTGATCAAATAGTTTTCTGTTGCACATTGCCTGCGGAAAGATTTGCTACTTGGGCAAGGTAATGGAGAACAACCAGGGCTGGGGAATTGTCACCTGAAGGTTGGTGATGACTGAAGAAAATTAAAGTTTTTTTTTAAGTACCTTCTTTTCGATAAAACTATAAGCATTGAAGAGAGCAGGTGTCAACCATGGCTTAGTGGTATCACTCTTGCATCAAAGTCAGAAGGCTGTGGGTTCATGTCCCAATCCAGAGACTTGAGCACATAATCTAGGCTGACACTTCAGTCTTGTATTAATGGAGTGCTGCAACGTCAGAAATGCCATCTTTTGGATAAGACTTTAAATCGAATTCCCGTCTGCCCTCACAGGTGTATATAAAAGATCCCATAGCACTATTTGAAGAAGAGCAGTGAGTTTTCCCATGTATTCTGGCCAATATTTATCACTAAAGCAGATTATCTGATCATTATCTCATTGTTGTTGCCAATTAGCTGCCGTGTTTTCTACATTATAACAGTGAATACACTTCAAAAGTACTTCATTGGCTGAAAAGCACTTTGGGACGTCTTTTGGTCATGAAAGGCGCTATATAAATGATTTTCTTTTAGCAGAAGCTTGTAGAAAGGCAATCCTTCTGTAGATTTAATTCTGTATTTTCATGTTTCTTGCTCTTAGGTCCGCCAGACAAGTGAAGTACAGTATCTCTTACTATTGCATTACTTCGTTATGACTCTCTGCTCCAGAGGCCAGGCACAGGTACTTTTTTTTCATTTGTATTTTTAAAATTTGTTTGAAACTATTGTGGCTTTTATTAAACCCATCATCAGACTGTCGCTTCCAAATCCAAATGGTTTGTTGGATAGCATAGCATTCAAGATTTTGGGCAAGCTTTAACAAAGATTTGATAAAGACCCGCTACTTAGAGTAGCCAACATGATATTAACTGTTTGCGTTTTTACTGAAATATAAAGGGATTGTGTATTAAATTGTGTCAACATATCAGTCACCATAACTTCTTGAGTGAAAAAAAAATCCCAAGGCACTTCATTGATGGACAATAGGACATAAATGAATGCTGGACCAAAAGGAGATACTGGGAGGTGTGATCAAAAGCTTGACCGAAGAGGTGGGTTTTAAGGAGAGTTTTAATAGAGGAGGTGGAGCTGAAGAACTTTAGGAAGGGAATTCCAGAGCATAGGGGCTAGATGGCTAAAGGCATGGGGCTAGAAATTGCTCCTGGTCCTGTTTTCGGCACCCGCTTCCTTTGAGGGGCGCTCCCAGGGCGGTAACGTGACACTGAGTGTAGGGCCGCGCGGAGCAGGCCAGCACGACACAAATGCTCTGCATAGCGCTGACGCACTACAACACCCCTCACCTTCCATTAAAGGAGACGGCCGCTGCGCATTCTGCAGGCCCTTTGGTGGCCGCCACTGGGATACCAGGTACGCGATCGACCGGCTCAGCAGCCCGGCACCCAAAATGGAGTGTGCAGCCCGGTCAATGTGAGTGCCACCATTCTCGGGTCGACCCAAGAGTAGGCCTACAAATAAAGATGGCAGCCCGGGGCGCATTCAAAACTCTGCTGCCCTCATTCTAACTCATGCCAAGTCTTATTCTCCCATCATCCCTGTGCATGCTGACCTATATTGGCTTGGGATCCAGTAATGTCTCAGTTTAAAATTCTCATCCTTGTGTTCAAATTCTTCCTTGTTCTTGCCCCCTCCTTATCTCTGTAACTTCCTATATCACTCAGAGAACTGTTCCTCAAATTGTGGCCTTTTGTGCATCCCCCACTTAATTCATACCACCATTGGCAGCCATACCTTCAATTGTCTAGGCCAGAAGCTCTGGAACTGCCTCTCTATACCTCTCTCCCTTTAATATGCTCCTGAAAACCTACCTCTTCGGTCAAACTTTTGGTCACCTGTCCTAATATCTGCTTGTGTGGCTAGGTGTCAAATTTTGACTGATTAATGCTCCTCTCAAGCATCTTGGAACATTTTACTGTTTTAAAGGTGCTATATAAATGCAAGGTGTTGATATTGGATGAGGGTTTTTGCAGAAGATAGGCTGAGACAGACAGATGTGGGCAATTCAGATTTTGTAATATTGATAAAGATAGAATTTTACCAGAGACTTTGAATTTGTTTTTTAATAGTGTTGACATCGAGGAAGATGTTTTAAAACCATTTTTTAATGGTTAAGGAGTTGTCATGTCTCAATGGAGAGATGCAGTGACTGAAGACTGTGCAGAATATAACGGTCAGGAGCGCAGTTGTTCACTGACTATTCAGCTGTTCACTGACTACATCATCATTCGAGCAAGGATCCGCAAGGTCGTCCGTATCACCCGCGCCATGACTGGAGCTGACGTCTACTGGACTGACCACTGCCTAATCCGCTCTGTCATTTTCATCAATGTAGTCCCAAAACAGCAGCGGCAACAGAAACACTGCTGCAGGAAAATCAATGCTGGAGCACTCAAAGACCCTGCTAAAAAAGCCCTATTCAACCAGCGCCTCACAATCAACCTGACGACTTCCAGTGAACCGGAAACGCAGAGAGTCCACAGTGCCTAGTCTGCCCTCAAGGCCTCCATAATTAGCACCTATGAAGAGATGCTTAGTCACTCCATCAGGAAACATCAAGACTGGTTCGACGAGAACGACCAGGAAATCTAGGAGCTAATAAGCCGCAAGCGCAAGGCATTCTTGAACTGGAAATAGCAACACAACTCTAGAGCAAGAAAGCATGATGTGTGTGGATTCCTTAGCGCAGTCAAGACCACCTACGGCCCAAGCACCCAAGGTCCTATCCCACTGAGGGCCAAGAACAGAGAGGTACTCATCAAGGACAGAGAGGCAGTCAGTGCCAGCTGGAAGGAGCACTTTGAAGATCTCCTTAACTAAGACTCCGTCTTCGACGCGAGTGTCCTCGACTTCAGCCCGCAGCATGCTACCCACCACCACCTCAGCACAACCCCAGCCCCGCATGAGGTTGAAAAGGCCATCCGACAACTGAAGAACAATAAGGCCTCGGTAGCAGATGGAATCTCCGCCGAAGCACTAAAGCATGGCGTAGAAGCACTATTGGCGCGAATCCATGAATTAATTTCTCTTATTTGGAAGGAGGAGAATATGCCAGGGTTCTCAAAGACGCTTTAATCGTGACCATCTTCAAGAAAGGTGACAAGTCTGATTGCGGTAATTACAGAGGAGTTTCCCTGCTGTCTGCCACAAGAAAAGCCATCACAAGAATCCTCCTCAATCGCCTCCTCCCAGTGGCTGAAGAGCTCCTCCCAGAGTCGCAATGCGGATTCCGCCCACTAAGGGGCACAATGGACATGATAGTCACCGCGCGTCAAATTCAAGAAAAATGCAGGGAGCAGCACCAGCCTCTGTACATGGCCTTCTTTGACCTCACAAAGCCCTTCGACACTGTCAACTGGGAGGAATTATGGAGTGTCTTCCTCAAATTCGGCTGCCCTCAAAAGTTTGTCACGATCCTCCACCTGCTTCATGATGACATGCAAGCCGTGATCCTGACCAACAGATTCACCACAGACCCAATACACATACGAACCGGGGTCAAGCAAGGCTGTGTCATCGCATCAATGCTCTTCTTGATCTTCCTTGCTGGTATGTCTCGGGAGCCTACTGTCAACAAAGGCAGACATCGATGACGAAGTCCAACACTGCCTTCAGTGTGTCAGTACAGCCTTTGGTCACCTGAGGAAGAGGGTGTTTGAAGACCAGGACTTCAAACCCAGCACCAAGCTCATGGTCTACAGAGCAGTAGGTGATACCTGCCCTCTCACATGCTTCAGAGACATGGACTATGTACAGCAGGCACCTCAAAGCATTGGAGAAGTACTACCAACGCTGCCTTCGCAAGATCCTGCAAATTCATTGGCAGGATAGGCGCACCAACGTCAGTGTTCTCTCTCAGGCCAACATCCCCAGCATCGAAGCAATGACCACGCTCGATCAGCACCGTTGGATGGACCACGTTGTCCACATGCCCGATACTAGACTTTCAAAACATGCGTTCTACTGAGAGCTCCGACACAGCAAGCGAGCCCCAGGTGGGCAGAGGAAATGCTTCAAGGACACTCTCAAAGCCTCCTTGAAAAAGTGAAACATCCCCACCGACACCTGGGAATCTCTGGCCCAAGACCGCTCAAAGTGGAGGAGCAGCATCATCCGGGAAGGCGCCGAACACCTCGAGTCTCTCGCCAGGAGCCAAGCGGAAGGAGTGCACGACAACCCAAGCACCCCACCCACCCGTCCCTCCAACCACTGTCTGCCCCACCTGTGACAGAGACTGTAGGTCCCGCATTGGACTCCTCAGTCACCTGAGAACTCATTTTAGTGTAGAAGCAAGCCATCTTTGACTCTGAGGGACTGCCTAAGATTCTCGTGTTCAGATTCACTTCCCACATTTTGGGTATTATCATTGACCAGACGCTTAACTGTACCCGTCATACCAACACTGTAACTTGAAGAGGACAAGGGCTGGTTACTCTGACAAGTGGTCATCTGCTCCCCCAAAGTCTTTCCACCATCTACAAGGCACAAGGCAAGAGTGTACTGGAAAGCATGCCACTCATCTAGATGGATACAGTCACAGTACTAAGAAGCTCATCAGTCTGCATGATCAACATCTCTGTCACTGGATTTATTATCCATCCTGTACATCACTGGGGCACTGTGGCTGTACTATGTACTATATACTGGATGCGCTATGTCAGCTCACCATGCTTATTTCAACAGCATGTCCCAGCCCTGCAACCAGTACCGTCAAGAAGGACAAGAATACTATCATGTGAGCATATACTATCCTGACTTGGATCTTTGTTGCTATTCCTTTGTCATTGCTGGGCTAAAGCCCTGGAATTCCCCACCTAACATTATTCTGAAAGCACCATCTCCACAAAGGCTGTAGTCGTTCAAGAAGAGTTCAATTAGTACTTTTTCAGGGTAACTAAGAGTGGGCAACAAATAACTTTTTGCCTGCACTGCCCATATCCTTGGAACAAATAAAGAAAAAATGTATACGACCAGTGACAGTGGGTAGAAATTGACAATTATAAAGCTGTATTACCAGGTTAAAGAGTTCTTTTGAAGAAAAATCGAACTATGAAAAAACAGTGGTAAGTTGGAATGTACCCTGCATTCAGCATTGCAAGCTTTCTGACCACTTCTGTACCTGATTGCAGCTTTCAAACCATGTTCCGAGGCCCAATCAAAGGCACAGCTCCTAGAGATGTTGTTATTTGTTTTACATTCTTTTATCTCTTAGGATCTGTCTGAAGCTGAAAAGCAAAGTAGGATAATTGAGAAAATGACTCAGGAGAAACCAGGATGTCAGAGTTTTCTGTATGTGGCCTGTCACACATTTGGCTGTTTATACTACAAGCAAAATAGGTAAGGAATCTGAGTTCGAAGTTGGATATTAAAAACTAAATAGCACATACTGAAATGTAACTTTACTTGCATTGGAAAAGTGCATTCAGTTAAGATGAGACGATCTGAATGTGTGTAGTATTTATGCCCACTTTTTCTCTGTTTTAGTTTGTATGCAGTATGTGATTCATTTACATGTGCCAGATTTGTTTCTCATTGGGAGCCCTAAAGAAAGGAAGAAAACTTGATTTCTCTGTAGGCTAATTTATACTAGTGTAAATATAGCTTAACAATACAAAAGTGACTAATACTACCTTTGCATTATGAGAATATATTAAACATAAGAAATAGGAGCAGGAGTAGGCCATACGACCCCTTGAGCCTACTCCGATATTTAATACGATCATGGACTCGGGTCTACTTCCCTTATCAGTTAAGAAACTGTCTATCTCTGTCTTAAATTTATTCAATGACCCAGCTTTCACAGTTCTCTGAGGCAGCAAATTCCACAGATTTACAACCCTCTGAGAGAAGAAATTCCTCCTCATCTCAGTTTTAAATGGGCGGCCCCTTATTCTAAGATTATGCCCCCTAGTTCTAGTCTCCCCTATCAGTGGAAACATCCTCTCTGCATCGACCTTGTCAAGCCCCCTCATAATCTTATACATTTCAATAAAATCACCTCTCATTCTTCTGAATTCCACTGAATAGAGGCCCAACCTTCTCAACCTTTCCTCATAAGTCAAACCCCTCATCTCCGGAATCAACCAGGTGAACCTTCTCTGAACTGCTTCCAAAGCAAATATATCCTTTCGTAAATATGGAAACCAAAACTGCACGCAGTATTCCAGGTGTGGCCTCACCAAAACCTGCATAACTGTAGCAAGATTTCCTGCTTTTATACTCCACCCCCTTTGCAATAAAGGCCAAAATTCCATTGGCCTTCCTGATCACTTGCTGTACCTGCATACTTACCTTTTGTGTTTCATGCACCAGGACCCCTAGGTCCCGCTGTACTGCAGCACTATGCAATTTTTCTCCATTTAAATAATAACTTGCTCTTCGATTTTCTTTTCTGCCAAAGTGCATGACCTCACACTTTCCAACATTATACTCCATCTGCCAAATTTTTGCCCCTCACTTAGCCTGTCTATGTCCTTTTGCAGGATTTTTGTGTCCTCCTTATACATTGCTTTTCTTCCCATCTTTGTATCGTCAGCAAACTTAGCTACGTTACACTCGGTCCCTTCATCCAAGTCGTTAATATAGATTGTAAATAGTTGGGGTCTTAGCACTGATCCCTGCGGCACCCCACTAGTTACTGATTGCCAACCCGAGAAACATAGACATAGAAAATAGGTGCAGGAGCAGGCCATTCAGCCCTTCTAGCCTGCACCGCCATTCAACGAGTTCATGGCTGAACATGAAACTTCAGTACCCACTTCCTGCTTTCACGCCATACCCCTTGATCCCCCGAGTACTAAGGACTTCATCTAACTCCCTTTTGAATATATTTAGTGAATTGGCCTCAACTACTTCCTGTGGTAGAGAATTCCACAGGTTCACCACTCTCTGGGTGAAGAAGTTTCCCCTTATCTCGGTCCTAAATGGCTTACCCCTTATCCTTAGACTGTGACCCCTGGTTCTGGACTTCCCCAACATTGGGAACATTCTTCCTGCATCCAACCTGTCCAAACCCGTCAGAATTTTAAACGTTTCTATGAGGTCCCCTCTCACTCTTCTGAACTCCAGTGAATACAAGCCCAGTTGATTCAGTCTTTCTTGATAGGTCAGTCCCACCATCCCGGGAATCAGTCTGGTGAATCTTCGCTGCACTCCCTCAACAGCAAGTATGTCCTTCCTCAAGTTAGGAGACCAAAACTGTACACAATACTCCAGGTGTGGCCTCACCAAGGCCCTGTACAACTGTAGCAACACCTCCCTGCCCCTGTACTCAAATCCCCTCGCTATGAAGGCCAACATGCCATTTGCTTTCTTAACCGCCTGCTGTACCTGCATGCCAACCTTCAATGACTGATGTACCATGACACCCAGGTCTCGTTGCACCTTCCCTTTTCCTAATCTGTCACCATTCAGATAATAGTCTGTCTCTCTGTTTTTACCACCAAAGTGGATAACCTCACATTTATCCACATTATACTTCATCTGCCACGCATTTGCCCACTCACCTAACCTATCCAAGTCACTCTGTAGCCTCATAGCATCCTCCTCGCAGCTCACACTGCCACCCAACTTAGTGTCATCCGCAAATTTGGAGATACTACATTTAATCCCTTCGTCTAAATCATTAATGTATAATGTAAACAGCTGGGGCCCCATCACAGAACCCTGCGGTACCCCACTAGTCACTGCCTGCCATTCCGAAAAGTACCCATTTACTCCTACTCTTTGCTTCCTGTCTGACAACCAGTTCTCAATCCACGTCAGCACACTACCCCCAATCCCATGTGCTTTAACTTTGCACATTAATCTCCTGTGTGGGACCTTGTCGAAAGCCTTCTGAAAGTCCAAATATACCACATCAACTGGTACTCCTTTGTCCACTTTATTGGAAACATCCTCAAAAAATTCCAGAAGATTTGTCAAGCATGATCTCCCTTTTACAAATCCATGCTGACTTGGACCTATCATGTCACCATTTTCCAAATGCGCTGCTATGACATCCTTAATAATTGATTCCATCATTTTACCCACTACTGAGGTCAGGCTGACCGGTCTATAATTCCCTGCTTTCTCTCTCCCTCCTTTTTTAAAAAGTGGGGTTACATTGGCTACCCTCCACTCGATAGGAACTGATCCAGAGTCAATGGAATGTTGGAAAATGACTGTCAATGCATCCGCTATTTCCAAGGCCACCTCCTTAAGTACTCTGGGATGCAGTCCATCAGGCCCTGGGGATTTATCGGCCTTCAATCCCATCAATTTCCCCAACACAATTTCCCGACTAATAAAGATTTCCCTCAGTTCCTCCTCTTTAATAGACCCTCTGACCACTTTTATATCCGGAAGGTTGTTTGTGTCCTCCTTAGTGAATACTGAACCAAAGTACTTGTTCAATTGGTCTGCCATTTCTTTGTTCCCCGTTATGACTTCCCCTGATTCTGACTGCAGGGGACCTACGTTTGTTTTTACTAACCTCTTTCTCTTTACATACCTATAGAAACTTTTGCAATCCGCCTTAATGTTCCCTGCAAGCTTCTTCTCGTACTCCATTTTCCCTGCCCTAATCAAACCCTTTGTCCTCCTCTGCTGAGTTCTAAATTTCTCCCAGTCCTCAGGTTCGCTGCTATTTCTGGCCAATTTGTATGCCACTTCCTTGGCTTTAATACTATCCCTGATTTCCCTAGATAGCCACGGTTGAGCCACCTTCCCTTTTTTATTTTTACGCCAGACAGGAATGTACAATTGTTGTAATTCATCCATGCGTTCTCTAAATGTCTGCCATTGCCCATCCACAGTCAACCCCTTAAGTATCATTAGCCAATCTATCTTAGCCAATTCATGCCTCATACCTTCAAAGTTACCCTTCTTTAAGTTCTGGACCATGGTCTCTGAATTAACTGTTTCATTCTCCATCCTAATGCAGAATTCCACCATATTATGGTCACTCTTCCCCAAGGGGCCTCGCACAATGAGATTGCTAATTAATCCTCTCTCATTACACAACACCCAGTCTAAGATGGCCTCCCCCCTAGTTGGTTCCTCGACATATTGGTCTAGAAAACCATCCCTTATGCATTCCAGGAAATCCTCCTCCACCGTATTGATTCCAATTTGGCTAGCCCAATCTATGTGCATATTAAAGTCACCCATTATAACTGCTGCACCTTTATTGCATGCACTCCTAATTTCCTGTTTGATGCCCTCCCCAACATCACTACTACTGTTTGGAGGTCTGTACACAACTCCCACTAACGATTTTTGCCCTTTAGTGTTCTGCAGCTCCACCCATATAGATTCCACATCATCCAAGCTAATGTCTTTCCTAACTATTGCATTAATCTCCTCTTTAACCAGTAATGCTACCCCACCTCCTTTTCCTTTTATTCTATCCTTCCTGAATGTTGAATACCCCTGGATGTTGAGTTCCCAGCCCTGATCATCCTGGAGCCACGTCTCCGTAATCCCAATCACATCATATTTGTTAACATCTATTTGCACAATTAATTCATCCACCTTATTGCGGATACTCCTTGCATTAAGACACAAAGCCTTCAGGCTTGTTTTTTTAACACCCTTTGTCCTTTTAGAATTTTGCTGTACAGTGGCCCTTTTTGTTCTTTGCCTTGGGTTTCTCTGCCCTCCACTTTTCCTCATCTCCTTTCTGTCTTTTGCTTTTGCTTCCTTTTTGTCTCCCTCTGTCTCCCTGTATAGGTTCCCATCCCCCTGCAATATTAGTTTAACTCCTCCCCAACAGCACTAGCAAACACTCCCCCTAGGACATTGGTTCCAGACCTGCCCAGGTGCAGACCGTCCGGTTTGTACTGGTCCCACCTCCCCCAGAACCGGTTCCAATGCCCCAAGAATTTGAATCCTTCCCTGCTGCACCACTGCTCAAGCCATGTATTCATCTGCGCTATCCTGCGATTCCTACTCTGACTAGCACGTGGCACTGGTAGCAATCCCGAGATTACTACTTTTGAGGTCCTACTTTTTAATTTAGCTCCTAGCTCCTTAAATTCTTTTCGTAGGACCTCATCCCTTTTTTTACCTATGTCGTTGGTACCAATGTGCACCACGACAACTGGCTGTTCTCCCTCCCATTTCAGAATGTCCTGCACCCGCTCCGAGACATCCTTGACCCTTGCACCAGGGAGGCAACATACCATCCTGGAGTCTCGGTTGCGTCCGCAGAAACGCCTATCTATTCCCCTCACCATCGAATCCCCTATCACTATCGCGCTCCCACTCTTTTTCCTGCCCTCCTTTGCAGCAGAGCCACCTACGGTGCCATGAACTTGGCTGCTGCTGCCCTCCCCTGATGAGTCATCCTCCCCAACAGTACTCAAAGCAGTGTATCTGTTTTGCAGGGGGATGACCACAGGGGACTCCTGCACTATCTTTCTTGCACTGCTCTTCCTGTTGGTCTTCCATTCCATATCTGGCTGTGGACCCTTCTCCTGCGGTAAGACCAACTCACTACACGTGATACTCACGTCATTCTCAGCATCGTGGATGCTCCAGAGTGAATCCACCTTCAGCTCCAATTCTGCAACGCGGACCGTCAAGAGCTCGAGGCGGATATACTTCCCACACACGTAGTCGTCAGGGACACCGGAAGTGTCCCCGAGTTCCCACATGGTACAGGAGGAGCATATCACATGACTGAGCTCTCCTGCCATGTCTTAACCTTAGATACCCTTAAATTGGTAATAACAATGTTATAGTTCACTTACTGATATAAAAAATAAAAGAAAAGCTACTCACCCAACACCAGCCAATCACTTACCCCATTGGCTGTGACGTCACTTTTTGATTACTTTCTACTTCTATTTTGCTTTCTCTCCCGCTGTAGCTGCACCGGTATGCTTTTGACAGGTCGCTCCCCTCTCACCAACTGCCGCTGGCTCTCGATCTCCCGCTGGGCTTTTGACAGGTCGCTCCCCTCTCACCAACTGCCGCTGGCTCTCGATCTCCCGCTGGGCTTTTGACAGGTCGCTCCCCCATTTATCCCGACTCTCTGTTTTCTGTTAGTTAGCCAATCCTCTATCCATGTTAATATATTATCCCCAACCCTGTGAACTTTTATCTTGTGCAGTAACCTTTTATGTGGCACCTTATCAAATGCCTTCTGGAAGTCCAAATACACCACATCCACTGGTTCCCCTTTATCCATCCTGTTTGTTACATCCTCAAAGAATTCCAGAAAATTTGTCAAACATGACTTTCCCTTCATAAAGGGCAAATATTGAATATATTTAATCATGTTATTGTAAAATATATTAATATATTTTGCTCAAACCCTTATTTTGTATACAGGTACTAGAAATTTCAGTTCCTAAAGGGGAAAAGGTACATTAGTGAAAAATTAATTTGTGAGGAAAAAGCCACCCAGTAGCCCAATAGTGCCATTACAGGGTAGCAGGTTACATAGCTAAAACCCATTTTAAATGTAGACATAGGAATGTCAAATAAAAAGTGTGACCGGAAGCACGGTTTTGTAGACTGGAAGTGTATGCTTTCAATGGGAGTGCAAGACTTTTAATGTACAATGCAACGTTAAATGCTACACTATATTGCATTAAAGTTGTGACATCAGAGCATTCAGGGTCAGCTTAAGTTAGTGGACTAGTCAAGACTAACCTGCTTTGAAAATTGCAAACCCAGGGCGAAGAATTGCTTTGCTTCTGATGCATAAAGATTCTTCTTGATGCGACCGGGTCGATTCCTCTCTTCGCCAAGCCCCAATGTCGAAAATAACTTAAACTGCTGATGATGCCGCAGTTTTTTTTGGATCATAATATTTCAAAAGCGTATTTGTTAAGGAAGATGCTTTCGATCAGCTAAAGGTTCTTCCCTCTATTTTGTGTTTTGTCTCTCTCCTTATTTACTTTTATCCATTTTTGCATTATTTCTTTATTTTGTCTCTCCACATTGGATCCTGGATCTTCCAGCATAAGCAGCATTTCCAAAAGATTGATTTTTTAAAAAATATATAAGAAAGCTGAAAGTTCGTTTCAAGATTGGCAGTTCATGTTAGTCAGAAGTTGGTCCCAAGCCATCAGTGTCCTTTCAAATTTCCTCTAAAATAGATTTTATGGGCTTGATTTCTCCTTTTGATATGTTACACTATTTTCAGCTTCACTGTAGCCAAGTAACTTAAAATCGTACAGACATACATGGATGTTTTTTTATTAGTGGTGACCTCGGGTTTAAAATCTTTTTGCAGGTTTGAAGATGCTAGAAAATGGTTTCAAAAATCTAAGCAAGCGTTTGAAGAAAACCCGCCAACTATCGAGTGGACTAATGTGGTGTTAAAAGCAGAAGAGATTAAATCGGAAAATTTTGCGGTAAGAGCTTTATATCAAACTATTCAGAATTAAGCCTCTCAACTTGGTGAAATCGGTGCATGTCTTACTTGCTCAGAAGAGTAGTCAGAAAAATGTGCTAAACATTTCAGTCTATGTTTACTTTCCCCTAGTTGTATAGGGGCCAAGTTTCGGCCTCAGTTGCTCCTGTTTTTTTGGAGCAACTGGTTTAGAATGGAGTATCTTAGAAATTGCAATTCTCGGCATTTAGTTTGCTCCAGTTCTAGTCAGTTAGAACAGTTTCAGTTTGGAACAGATTTTTTTTTTTCAAAAGGGGGCGTGTCTGGCTACTTTCGCCCGTTTTGAAAGTTTAGGCAGTGAAAACTTACTCCAAACTAACTTAGAATGGAGTAAGTGTAGATTTTTGTACGCTCAGAAAAACTTTGCCTACACTTAGAAAATCAGGCGTAGGGAATGGGGGGGGGGTTTAAAGGGAAGTATACAAACATTAAACACTTCAGTTTTACAAATAAAGAGCCATCAATAATAAATGATAAATACATCAATAAATCAACCAATAAATCAATCAAAAAAAATGAATAAAAAATAAAAAAAATTTAAAAATCAATAAATAAAAAAATTTCTACTCGTTGACTGCAGCACCGGGAGCCCTCCAACAGCGTGCTGGAACAGCCCCCCCAGTGTGTGTCTCTCTCTCTCTCTCTCTCTCTCCGTCTGTCTGTGTGTCTCTCTTTCACTCTGTCTGTCAGTGTCTCTCTCTGTCTGTCAGTTATGTGTTTCTGACAGCGAGGGGGTGGTGAGGGAGAGGGAGGGAGAGGGGAGGGGAGAGCAGAGCAGAGGGAGGGGGGGCAGGGGAGAGGGGGGGAGAGAGAGGGAGGAGAGGAGAGGAGAAGGAGGGGGGGGCAGGGGAGAGAGAGGAAGGGAGAGGGGAGGGAGGAGAGGAGAGGGAGGGGGGAGAGAAGAGGGGGAGAGAAGAGGGGGAGAAAGGGTGGGAGGAGAGGGAGGAGGCTGAATGGGTCCGGCTGACGTGAAGAAGCCGGGCCCAAGACTTAGGGCGGGGCCCGCCCCCAGCAAGATGCCGGGTGGGCGGGCCCCGCCGAAAGAGTTAAAGGTAGGTGGCCGGGGGAAGCCGGAGCTGGGGGGGGGGGGGTCGTCAGAGTGGGAGCTTGGTGGAGGGGGGTGGAAGGAGCGGGAGCTGGTGGGGAGGCGGGTCGGAGCGGGAGCTTGGGGGGGGGGTTTGGGGGGTTGAGAGAGCCAGCTGGAGCCAGAGCAGGAGCTCGATGAGGGAGGTGCAGCCTGATCCTCGCAGCCCCAGTGAGGCCATTCGGCCAGGGCTAGGGGCTGCATGCTTTGGGCCCCTCCCACACAGTTTCGGGCGCCTGGAGCTACTGCACATGCGCGCCCACTGTAGCGCGCCTGTGCAGAGGTCCCGGCACTGTTTTCAGCGCAGGGACCTGGCTCCGCCTCCTACAACTCGTGCTGTGCTGCGCCAAGCTGCAAAGGACCTGCAGGGAGCTGGAGAATCTGCAGGTATTTTTTAGGCGCACTTTCGGGCGCGAAAAACGGGCGTCCAGGTCGGGGGCGGCCCGAAACTTGGGCCCATAGTCCCAGTGCTTTGAGGAGTCTTGATATTTCTGTGAAATGACCATTAGTGTCTGAAACAGTGGTGTGGATGGTCTTAGTTATTGGAATAAGGATTTTTCTGCCATAACTCACTTTTTTGTTTAATGAAGATGGCTAGGGTAGTAATACCACTGTGCCACACCAAATTTCTCCCATGTTTCTTTTTTTGTTTGGGTTGCCACCCAGTGGAGTTGAGACACCTTGGAAGTTGTCACCCAAAACTTTGCTTTCTGGACCACTGCAGATATTGGATTCATGGGGTTAATTCAGCTACTGCGCCAGCGGTGCAGAAAGCCAATTTGATGGATTTTGCTTATAGTTTTTCAGTTATGCTCTAGATGACAAAGTGTGACTGGCAATTGATTTATGATCAGAAAAGGCACAATTACTCAGCTAGGCAAAAATCATACACATTATCACCTTGTGCTGTCGGGTCTTTTCGGTAAAATGAATTTAGGTAGTGTCAAATTGAATTCCTTGTATGCATTTCATTGACCAGTTGTCTTCACTTTTTGGTCGTCTAGTTTAGAGACACCAGAAATATAGTGTGTGTGTGTGTGTGGGGGACTGTGCTCTCTGAATTTGGGATCAAGAAATGTTGCTGTACATAACTGATTAAAAATGTCAGTGAAGGTCAGATTGTCTACATTTTAAAGTTCCTTAGCACTCTTTTTGTATTTTGTGACCATACCACTTGGCTCAAGTTGATATCCCAGTCAAAATATTTGTTTGAGACAAAAGTATTTAAAATAGGCAGCCAGAAGTCTATTTTTACTTGCACACATTATATGGATGCTGAAACTCTTTTTGTCATCCCAAAGGTTAAAATAAATGAATATATTGAAAAGTGTGAAGATCCTCCTGATCCTGCAGCGATCTGCCAATCTTCTAATTGCCAGGGATACTACAAGAGGGAAATCTATCCATCTGACCCAGATTACAAGGTACGTCTTCATCTGAAAATCCAAAACAACATTTATGATTTACTTAAAGGTCAGATTTTTGCAGTATTTCTCAGACTATAGAATACTTGTGTGTAATAAGCCATTCTGAAAATGGCATCCTCCCACCAGTTATTTCTTTATGTATAATTTGCTGAAAAGGATTGTTGCCAGACAGCCCCACTGACCATGTAGAAGTTGTAATGGGATACTGTTTCTGAATGTCTTTACCAGTGGAAGAAAGGGAACTTCCATATAAAGGTAAATTTTAACTTCTTGCTAGGTTAGATCTTATCAGAAATGTCAATTTAAAAAAAATGAACATTGGCAATTAGAAAATTGGCTGGAGGTCGATCACGCTGGATTTCTGCCCATTTTGCATTTGTTTTGATTTTCCAATCGGGATTTTAATTGGTTGAGGAAGCACCTGTCAGTTTATGGGTAGATTCATGTAAATCAATGCACAATGATGTAATTCACACAATTTTTCAATCTTTTCGCCCATATTGTGCTGCTTTCTTTTCCCGCCCATTTAACCTGGGCGTTGAGGGTTGCTAAGGGCTGAGCCCAGAACAGAACACAGTTTAAATTGATCAGATGGCTTTATTGAAACGTAATTGCTGAAGCTGTATATCCCTCCCCTCCCTATTATTGAGGTCTTTCAAGAGTCTTTGTGACCATTTGTTTGGTGCTACCTTTTTTGATCTCTGCTATCATCCTGCCACATTTTGCTTTTTTGGATGAGGAGAAACAAATAAGGGAGTTGAGGATGCACCAGAAGCACCTGCACCTATCCAGCAGTATCCACACACCACAATATACAGGCACAGGCAGACGTGCATCCACTTATCTAAGGAACAGTGCCTGTGCATGCTGTGGCTTCAAAGGGCCAACATGACTTGAGTTGTGCAGCCAAGGCACAGCTGGTGGCCACTTAGCTGTCCATAGATATTTTGGCCATAGACTGATGATGCCTTGTTTGTTCAAGTAAGTAATTCCATCATCTTCCCATGTAGACAGCTGACAGCAACATATGAGGGCTGTGCAATGTTATAGCATGGCCGAATCTTCGCAGGATTCACTGTATACGATGTGGCTTTTTCTGCTCCATTACACAATGACACTACTTGTATGAATGGGAAAGAATTCCACTCTCAGTATGAACTTTGCAACCCTCGGTACCGGGTTATGAAAGTCAAAGTCACTTCTCCGGCAGCTTTCATTTTAAGGCAGTTGCCAGGCGCACCAATATTTTGCCCATAATGGCAAATCTGAGGATTGTTCCTGGGTGATCAATACTATCCACTGCACACATGGTTCATAAAACGAGTGTTATTACAAGGCACCAGCAGAGCACAGGTATAATGAAGTGCTGGCATTCATCAGAGTAATCCTCGAGTACACCATTAGTATTTTGAAGCAGAAGTTCAGGTGCTTGGGTCGATCTGGGCCGCCTGTCAGAGTTTCAATGGTTGTTGCTGCATGCTACAAAACTTTGTCTTTCAAAGAGAAATCATTGTGGAAGGAGGAACACCGATTACGGTATGTAGGTTCCACAGCCTTCTCTTCCTCCTTCTGTCTTCAGGCTTTGTAAACCTAAGCAGAGCATCACCGAATTAATAAATTATTTAATAAGACACTCCAGGGACTTGAGCACAAAAATCCAGGCTGACACTCCAGTGCAGTACTGAGGGAGTGCCGCACTGTTAGAAGCGCCATCTTTCGGATGAGACGTTAAACCGAGGCCCCGTCTGCTCTCTTGAGTGGATGCAAACGATCCCATGACACTATTTCAAAGCAGAGCAGGGGAGTTATCCCCGGTGTCCTGGCCAATATTTATCCCTCAATCAACATAACAAAAAAACAGATTATCTGGTCATTATCACATAGTTGTTTATGGGAGCTTGCTTGTGCGCAAATTGGCTGCCGAGTTTCCCACATTCCAACAGTGACTACACTCCAAAAAGTACTTCATTGGCTGTAAAACGCATTGAGACGTTCGGCGGTTGTGAAATGTACAATATAAATCCAAGTCTTTCTTATTTACTTTGTTTTCACTTTTGCTGATTTCAGCTTTGGTAGTGTCCGGCTTTATGGGCCTTGGCCCTTCAGCTTGATTTCTCAGTTACAGAATTGTGCATTGCACATGTTTGCATTGAACACTCTTTGATTCCAGGAATGGTTGAGGAAAAGATGCAAGTTGCTTTGTACTATGTGATTTATTTTAACAGTAACATCACTTCCGCATTTAAAAAATCTGAGTTAAAACTAAGTTCATATGGGCTCAAAATTGTCCAGGAGTTGCTCCGTTTTTTTTGGAGCAACTTGATTTTTCTGGAGTATCTTAAAAATCCCCATTTTGCACATTCAATTTGCACCAGTGTGAGTGAGTTAGTTAGGATTTTTTTAGTTTAGTTTAGTTTTTTTCAAAAGGGGGCGTTACCAGCCACCTACGCCCATTTTGGCCAGTTAGGCCACTTTGGACAGCTAATAGTTACTCCAAACTAACTTAGGCCAGCGTATATGGCCACTTGTGGCTGCACAGAAAACCTTGCGGAGAGTTAAGAAATCAGCGCAGGTAGGTACTAATGACTTGACTAAAGAATGTGAATAGGATCAAACAGTTATACAGGACATCATATGACAAACTTCGCAAAGTTAATTTACTATACAACAGAAGCATTCATGGAAGCTTAAACTACAAAAATAAAAGAAGTAAAGAGACAAAACATATTTACATACTTTTTTCAAAATATCCAAATAAAAAATAGAAGTAAGTCCTGCTCGTAATTCTTACGTTCTTATGTAGGAAAGTATTTTCATCAACAGGGTTAAGGAAAGTCTTGAGTAAGCTGATTAAAATTACTGGTTATACAGTTATCACCCACCGATCAAAACTCCCCCACCCCCCCGAACAACACTCTTTCCCCCCCGCCCCCCCCCCCCCCCCCCGGATTAAAGCTTGCACCAACCTGTTTGTAGCCTTAGCCCGCGAAGGCAGTGGACCGGCCTGCATGGCAGGCCACTCGACCCGGGATAGGGGCGGGACACATCGGATTCCACGCTGCGGCACGCATCATCAGCAGGAGCTACTGCACATGCGTGAACGCTCTAATGCGCATGCGGACAGCTACCGGCACTCTTTCAGGCGCAGGGCCCTAGCTCCGCCCCCCCCCAATCCACTGGCCACGCCGCGCCAAGCCCCGGGAGAGTCAACAGAATGGGCAGAATCTGGGGAGATCTTTTTGCTGCCGTTTTCACCCTACGAAGTCGGCGCA
The DNA here is from genome assembly GCF_044704955.1 of Pristiophorus japonicus. NCBI lineage: Eukaryota > Metazoa > Chordata > Chondrichthyes > Pristiophoridae > Pristiophorus > Pristiophorus japonicus. The sequence continues at coordinate 80,112,875 of NC_091987.1, read as the reverse complement.
TCTCCGGTGAGTGCGCCGAAAAAAACGGGTGGGCCAAATTTGGGCCCATGGTTAATAGAGTAAGCATATAAGTAAATCTCCCAAATGAACACATTTAATTTATATTCAAAAGTTGGAAGCTGTACAAATACTTGAGAATCTATTTTAAAGATACTTAAAATTCTAGGGAATTATTCTTTCCAGTGACAATATCTCTGGAGACTGAAAGGCTTCTGAGACACGAGAGAACACTGATAACATTTCCATCGAGATGTCAAGCAGTCTAGCTCGGGTATAGTGTGAACTGGTGCAAAGTAAATCTCCAACGGCATGTCTTAAACCTATCTTCGAACTAGACCCCCTACTCTGCCAGTATGCATTGTGCACTTTCAACACCAACAATCTTTGAAATTGCGCCAATTTAGCACTGAATTAAGGGTAGTTTAGTGCTGCAGGTCTTTGCCCTTTGGAAATTTTGCATAACATTAAATGACTTTGCATTGGATTTAAATAAAAGCCCTAGAGGCGTATGAATAATTCGCAAACTCACAACACCAGCAGCCATTCCTGCTATTTTTACTCTTTATTTACTTCGACGTAACACTGCAGAGGGAAAAACTTGTGATGCAGAGTAAATCCCATTGCAGCACAATATAAGCGCAGTGTTTGTACAAAAATGATATCGATGTTTGATTCAGGCTAAGCCTTGAACCTCCCAAATCCTTGACAATATGCAAATTTCAATATATTATAAAACATTTAAAAGGAGAAGAAACTTAGTGCCCAGATATTTGGAGGACAGTGACTGTATCTGGATCTCTTGATTTAATGAGTAAAAGGTGAAACTTGTAAATTGAAGTTGATATCCATGCACTCCTCGAGATCAATGATAAAGGCAATAAACAATAAAAAACCCAGCAGAGTTGTGGGAAATTATGCTCATCATTAGGCCCCAGTTTGAATGCTTTCCGTTGATAACCACCCCCTGTACATTAAATTTTCACAAACTCCCAATCTATTCCCTTATTTTTCAGTTGTACTATGACATTAATTTCCTTCAAAAATACTGTGGCTACTGAACTTTATAAAAAGTTTTTTGAAAATTCAATTTCTTCTCTCCCCGTATTCCTTTCCAAATACAGCAAGAAACAATGTTTTTTTAACTCTGAAATTTGCCACATCTACACAAGTAATCTTGTTTCATTTCAGGGCTATGTTGAGCTTTGCTGTGATAATGGTTGTTTGATAGAATATCATACTACCTGCTGGAAAAAGTTAAAGGACTCTCAATATCGTGGGCAAACTAACCAGGTAAGAAATATTCAAATTAATAATTTGACTTCTCTCTTCCCCCTTCATTATTTTGTTTATCTGCTACAACTTTTAAGTTTTCCTTATCTGCTGTTTAAAAAGATGTGGGCAAGAAACACAATCTCGTACTCCCCACCATTAGAGCAAACACAGTTCCTGTAGTCCAGATACAGTTGCTCGTGGCAAGGCAGATCAAATGTTATTTTACATTTGCTTTGATATGCTTTATATGCAAATAACTTATATTCATTTTTATATATTTCAGAATTTCTGTTCAAAGAAATGTATGAGCGGTGATTGTAAAGGCCTTATCATTAAATTTGTGATTCACAATGCTTCAGGAAGCACACAGACAGAGGTAAGAATCTGGAGAACTGTTCTATATGTTAGATTGTTAAAGGGCAGTGTAGTATCAGTGAGCTTAGAACACTGCCCTTTCTCCTTGGATGCCTAGCTTTACATTTTGTTTCTATACACAAAAGAATGTGGGTTCCTCTTCCTGATGGAGGTTAGCACGGTCAGATGAATTTTGCTGTAAGTTCAGATTCAAACTAAAGCCAATGTTTTGGCTGGAATTCAGACCACTTCTGGTTCCTGCCAGGTTCTCTGTTTGATCACCTGGCATCGACTGTGCTTTAATTTTCAATTCAGTCTTTGGCACCTTTTTGAGCCATTGTGATCTTTATTATTTAGGCAGCCTATATTGCCCAGTGCTAGGGAGTTTTCCTAAATTGTAGAATCTGCTACGGTTGTGTGCTTCTTAAGAGTTACTCTTTTAAACCTCACAGTCTATGAAAAGTTGAAGGTACTGAAACACACTTCCTACCTATCCAGGCAGCAAAGACAGGACCAAGGCTCGCTTGGTTTTCCCACCATTCTTGACGTCTCTACTGCCTTCAACACTTTCTCTCTTCTGTGATCCATCTTCTTGATACTGCTCTCCCCTGGTTTCATTACATTTTCTCTAATGTTTTCTCCCCCTGTATCTGCTTGGTCACATCCAGCATGTTCCATGGCTCCATCCATGGCCTCCTCCGAGTCATAATTTCCGTGCTATCCCTTGGTGATCTCATCCACAAGCACAGGGGAGCTTACACATGTATGCCAAGGACACCAACTTTACCTTTCTGCCACCACTGGTTCCAAGGCTGTTGTTATCCATCATGACACTTTGTCCAATATGAGTTGAAATTTCCTTCAATTCAAAATTAGCGAAACTGAAGCCATTTTTGTTTTGTGGCTTTTGCCAGAAGCTACCTGGCTCTAGCTCTGACTCATCAACCTCCCTGGCTGCATGCTCAGGCTGAATCCAGGGGTGCACAACATTGCGGTTCTGTTCAACCCTGAGCTGAGTTTTTTATCCACATCTGGTCTATTACCAAAACCACATTATTCCACCTCTGTCACACTGCCTGCTTATGCCCCTACCTCTCCCACCAATGTTGGATTTTAATTCTCGCTTTTATCTCACCACGATTTGATTTCTCACATGCCCTCCTCCCTGTCTGAATCCTTCAAAATCTTCTGATGAAACAGAGCTCTTGGATCTGAATCCTCTTCTGCAGAGCCCCGCACACCTATCACCACTTGTCCTTGCAGAGCTGCCTGTGAACGAGTGAATCAATTTCATGGTCCTCATTTTCATCCTTAAATCCCTTCATAATCTTCCTTCACCCATTCTTAGCATTCTCAAGAGACCCTTCCGTTTCTCTGACTAGATTAAAGTGATTTCTCTGCTTCCTTTGATCCTCTATTGATCTTTCAGTTACTATGAATTTGCTCTCTGGAAATTTCTCCCAAAGAGATTGCAAGACAGTTATCACAACAAACCGATCACTTCAAATGTGCTCTTGATATTCCCACTCATTCCCTTTCTTTCTGTGAGCTTGTCATTCCCTTGTAAAGTGTTTCTTGAGACATTTCCTTTAAGTGAAATGCTATATAATGCTAAGTGTGTGGTAATGGTTGTAGTTGGTGTTTTGTCTCCTGTCTGCTTTTAATTAACTTGCTAAACAATTTTCTTACAGTTTGAAGTGAAGGTTCCTGATCTGTCACGTCGACTTACAACTGTGTAAGTGTTTTAAATTAATAAACTGCATTTGAATCATGCTTAGTATAATAAACATCCCGAGATGCTTCACATATGAGAAAACGGCTCGAGCATTAGGAAAATTAGGATTAAAAACAGAAAAGGCTGGAATTACTCAGCAGTCAGGCAGTATCTGTGGAGAGAGAAACAGAGTTAACGTTTCAGGTCCATGACTTTTCATCAGAATGAAAAACATGGCACCTCAGTTTGATTTTTTTTTAAAATCATTTTGGTTAGTTGCTTTTGATTGCCAGGCCATTTATGGCATTTTGGTAAATGGAAAATGTTAATACAAAAAATGCAGTAATTTTTCTACATATAGGGTTTCGATCAGGTTTTTTTGTTGTTATTGGAGCATTTGAATCACTTTGCATAGTTTGCCTACCAGATAGCAGTTTTTCAAAAGTTTACCTTGATCTCAAGCCTAGGATAGACACTGAAGAAGATCTGGGGGGGGTTGATCTAAGTGTTGTGTATGGCGAAAGAGTCAGACTGAACACTGAGCTCAAAGTAAAGTGTGACTTCAGTCTTTTATTTCAGGTCTCCAGAGTGCCTCGCCAACCTGTGAAGCCTCCTTAAATACCTGTGCTCCCAAGGGATTATGGGATCCTTTGGGACTCCAGGGGATGAGCCTCTGGTGGCTGTACAGAGTAAATACAAGTCCACATACATTACAACACTCCTCCCCCCCCCCCCCACCCGAAGTCAATAGTGTAAATATTTACGATGTGAATCGATCTGGGGCCCTTCTTGCCCTGGTTGATCGTCTCGATGTGAAAGCTGGTGTTGTTGAATCATTTGTTGGGCCCTCGCTGGGCTGCTGTGCAGCTGGCCTTGCTGGGCTGTTGTGGATGATGGTTCTGCTTTGTGGTCAACCGTGGTACCGGTTGCCACTGGTGTGTCTGTTGGGGGATCAAAAAAGGTAGGATCCAAGGTGGGTTGCTCAGGATAGTCCGTGTATCTGAGTTTGATTTGGTCCAAGTGTTTCCGGTGAATGAATCCATTTGAAAGTTTGACCCGAAACACCCTGCTCCCCTCCTTGGCCACGACAGTGCCGGGAAGCCACTTGGGACCTTGTCCATAATTTAATACAAATACAGGATCATTGATTTCAATCTCAATGTGACACATTTGCGCTATCATGGTATGCACTTTGTTGAAGCCATCTGCTCTCTACCTGCTCATGTAGATCAGGGTGAACTAACGAGAGCCTTGTCTTAAGTGCTCTTTTCATGAGCACTTCAGCAGGTGGGATCCCAGTGAGTGAGTGGGGTCTCGTGTGGTAGCTAAGCAGGACTCGGGATAGGCGAATCTGCAATGAGCCTTCAGTTACACTCTTCAAGCCTTGCTTGATGGTTTGCACTGCTCTCTCTGCCTGATCATTGGACGCTGGTTTGGTCCCATTACGGGTCATGAATTCTTTGGTAAAACATGGCCCGTTGTTGCTCACCAGGACATCAGGTAAGCCGTGTGTGGCAAACATGGCCCGCAGGCTTTCAGTAGTGGCATTGGACGTGCGAGCCGACATTATCTCACATTCAATCCACTTGGAGTACGCGTCTACAACCACAAGGAACATTTTATCCAAGAACGGGCCTGCATAGTCGACGTGTACCCTAGACCACGGTTTGGAGGGCCAAGACCATAAACTTAGTGGCGCCTCCCTGGGTACATTGCTTAACTGCGAGCATGTATTACATCTGTGAACGCAGGATTCTTAAGTCTGCATTGATACTGGGCCACCACACGTGGGATCTGGCTATCGCTTTCATCATTACGATGCCTGGGTGGGTACTGTGGAGGTCATTGATGAAGGTGTCTCTACCCTTCTTGGGGACCACTACTCGATTGCTCCACAGAACGCAGTCTGCCTGTATAGACATTTCATCTTTGCGCCGCTGGAACGGCTTTATCTCTTCCTGCATTTCCACGGGGACACTGGACTAGCTCCCGTGAAGCACACAGCTTTTGACTAGAGATAATAAGGGGTCCTGGCTTGTCCAGATTTTGATCTGCCGGGCAGTGACGGGTGATTGCTCACTCTCAAATGTTTCCATAACCATGGCTAGATCTGCGGCTGCGCCATTTCCACCCCCGTGGTGGGCAATGGTAGCCTAGTGAGAGCATCGGCGCAGTTTTCAGTGCCTGGCCTGTGACGGATGGCGTAGTTGTATGCGGACAACGTGAGCGCTCATCTCTGGATGCGGGCCGATTCGTTGGTATCTATCCCTTTACTCTCGGAAAACAGGGATATAAGTGGTTTATGGTCAATTTCCAATTCGAATTTTAGCCCAAACAGGTATTGATGCATTCTCTTTACCCCGTAGACATACGCTAACACTTCTTTTTCAATCATGCTGTAGGCTCTCTCAGCCTTAGACAGACTTCTGGATGCATAAGCAACCGGTTGCAGTTTCCCAAAATCATTAGCTTGTTGCAATACATACTTGACACCATATGACGACGCATCACATGCTAGTACCAAAAGCTTACATGGATCATACAACACAAGCAATTTGTTTGAGTATAACAATATACTCTCTTTTACAAAGGCATTTTCTTGACTTTTGCCCCAAACCCATTCACCCCCTTTTCGTAGTAAGACATGCAGTGGTTCTAACAGTGTGCTGAGACCCGGTAAGAAGTTACCAAAGTAGTTCAAGAGTCCCAGGAAAGACCGCAGCTCCATCACGGTTTGTGGCCTCGGTGCATTCTCGATTGCCTCCGTCTTCGTGTTGGTGGGCCTGATGCCGTCCGCCACAATCCTGCTTCCCAAGAACTCCACTTCAGGTGCCAGGAAAACGCACTTCGAGCATTTTAACCTGAGCTCTATGCGGTTGAGTCGACGAAGAACCTCCTCCAGGTTCTGCAGGTGCTCGACTGTGTTCCGACCTTGTGACCAAGATGTCATCCTGGAAGACCACGGTGTGCGGGACCGACTTCAGTAAACTTTTCATGTTTCTCTGGAATATCGCTGCCGCTGATCAGATTCCAAACGGGCATCTGTTATAAACAAAAAGACCTTTGTGCGTGTTGATGCAGGTGAGAGCCTTCGATGATTCCTCCAGTTCCTGCGTCATGTACGCTGAAGTCAGATCCAGCTTCGTGAGCGTCTTTCCTCCCGCCAGCGTTGCAAAGAGGTCGTTGGCCTTTGGTAGTGGGTATTGGTCCTGCAGGGAGAAACGATTGATAGTTACTTTGTAATCGCCACAGATTCTGACGGTGCCATCTCCCTTGAGGACTGGGACAATAGAATTGGCCCACTCGCTGAACTCGATCGGTAAAATGATGTCCTCTCGTTGCAGCCGGTCTAGCTCGATCGCTACCCTTTCTCTCATCATGTATGGTACTGCTCTCGCCTTGTGATGGATGGGTTGCGCCCCCCGGAATTAGGTGGATCTGCACTTTTGCTCCTTGGAATTTCCCGAGGCCTGGTTCGAACAGCTAAGGAAATTTGTTTAAGATCTGGGCATATGAAGTGTCGTCAGCAGGCGATAGCACTCGGACGTTGTCCCAGTTCCAGCGTATCTTTCCCAGCCAGCTCCTGCCGAGCAGCGTGGGACCATCGCCCGGTACCACCCAGAGTGGTAGCTTGTGCACCGCTCCATCATAGAAGATCTTTACGGTAGCACTGCCGATTACAGGAATCCGTTCTTTCGTGTAAGTTCTTAGTTTCGTGTGAACTGGAGTTAAGACTGGCCTTGAGGCCTTGTTGCACCACAACCTTCGAAAGTCTTTTTGCCCATGATGGACTGGCTCGTGCCTGTGTCCAGCTCCATTGACACCGGGAGCCCATTTAGTTCAACATTCAGCATTATCGGGGGGCAATTCGTGGTGAATGTATGCACCCCATGTACCTCTGCCTCCTCGGTCTGAGGCTCTGGTTCGTCGTGATCCTCCATAGATCTGTCCTCCTCTGCAACATGGTGGTTTGCAGGTTTAACAGGCTTTGTAGCTCACCTGCACACTCGTTGGAGGTATCCCATTGTTCCACAGCCCTTGCAAACGTACTTTTTGAATCGGCATGAATGGAAACGATGATCACCCCTGCAGCGCCAACAAGGTGTTAATGGCCTTGCATTCATCATCCTTGATGGTAGACTCTTGAGTCATCTGTGGACGTGCAGCTGCAGGAATGTGTGATCTGTCCTGTACGTTACAATTCGAAAACAACATCACTTTGTTCACAGTACTTGTAGCAGCACTTGTGTGCTGAGAGATCTGCTTCGTATTGTCACTGGTGGCAATGAACGCCTGGGCTATCGCTATGGCCTTACTCAAGTTTGGGGTCTCTACAGTCAAAACTTTGCGAAGTATGGTTTCGTGGCCAATGCCAGGTATGAAAAAGTCTCTGAGCATGTGCTCCAAATGTCCTTCAAATTCACAATGTCCTGCAAGGCATCTTAGCTCAGCGACATAACTCGCCACTTCCTGGCCTTCAGACCTTTTGTAGGTGTAGAACCGGTACCTCGCCATCAGAATGCTTTCCTTCGGGTTCAAATGCTCTCGGACCAGTGTGCACAAATCGTCGTACGATTTCCCCGTGGGTTTCGCTGGAGAGAGCAGATTCTTCATGAGGCCATACGTTGGTGCCCCACAGATGATGAGGAGGATCGCCCTTCGTTTGGCAGCGCTCTCTTCCCCATCTAGCTCGTTGGCCACGAGTCGCTCCACAAAAATTTCCCAATCATCTCCCTCCAAATATTTCTCCAGGATGCCCACTGTTCTCTGCATCTTTGGGTTCGCTATCTGTATCTCGTCGCCAGTTGTTGTGTAAGGAGAAAGAGTCAGACTGAACACTGTGAGCTCAAAGTAAAGTGTGACCGTAATCTTTTATTGCAGGTCTCCAGAGTGCCTCTCCAACCTGTGAAGCCTCCTTAAATACCTGTGTTCCCAAGGGATTATGGGATCCCTTGGGACTGCAGGGGAAGAGCCCTCTGGTGGCCGTACAGAGTAAATACAAGTCCACATATATAAGACTAAAAATGGGAGAGACAAAATAATCTCGAAGGATAGAAGAAACTCAAAAATGTAAGAAACATTTGAACTACCTGCATGCTTCATGCTCGATAGATTTCCCACTTTTGCCCCACTGATTTACACCAGATATAGAACATATGTGGTATAACATGGCCTTAAAGGATTTGCAACTCACATGACAATGGAAGGTTTAGAAGTGCATAATCTGCAAAACAGTATTTCATTTTAATTACAAGCTTAGAACTGAGTTTTAGAAACCTGTTCAACTCATTTTACAAAAGAAAAATCAAGTCTTATTTTGAGCTTATATTTTGTTCTCCTTTTACAGACAAAATGAACCAAAAGCAGCAGGTGTCCTGGAGGAATCCAGTAAATGTCATGAGCAGAAGGACACTGAGTTGGGAAATGAAGAGAAAGGAGCACATCTATCTTTGCCAACAGGTTTGTCTGCTCAGATTAATCATTGTAGTCTTTCCTTCCAATTCTTAGCCTCGTTTTTAAATCCCTTCACGGCCTCACCTCACCCGTCTCTATTTCTATAACCTCCTTCAACTCTCCAATCCTCCGAGAATTCTATGTTCCTCCATCGCTGGCCTTGTGCATTCCCCACTTTCTTAGCCCCATGATTGATGGCTGTACCTCCAGCCGTATAAGCCCTAAGCTCTGGAATTCTCTCCCTTAATTGAGCTCTCCTCCATTCAAGTTCCTCCTTAAAACCTACTTCTTTGACCACTCTTTTAGTCGCCCCTCCGAATATCTCCTTTAGCTTTTAAAATTTTTTGTCTGATTATGCTTCTCTGAAGTGCCTTGGGATGTTTTCTTTGCGAAAGGCGCCATATAAATGCAGAGAAAGAAAGACTTGCATTTCTATAGCACCTTCATGACCACTGGACCTTTCAAAACACTTTACAGTCAGTGAAGTATTTTTTGGAGTGTAGTCACTTATAATGTGGGAAATGCGGCAGCTAATTTGCGCACAGAAAGCCCCCACAAACTGCAATGTGATGATGACCAGATAAACTGTTTTTGTTATGTTGATTGAGGGGTAAATATTGGCCAGGATACCGGGGATAACTCCCCTGCTCTTCTTTGAAATAGTGCCATGGGATCTTTTATGTCCATGTGAGAGAGCAGACGGGGCCTCGGTTTAATGTCTCATCTGAAAGACGGCACCTCCGACAGTGCAGCACTCCCTCAGCACTGTATTGGAATGTCAGCCTAGGTTTTCGTCCCTAGAGTGGGACGTGAACCCACAAACCTCTGACTCAGAGGTGAGAGTGCTACCCACTGAGCCACAGCTGACAGTGATTATTTGCAAGGTCTTCTGCGTCCTTCTGTGCATGCGCACTATATGGGGCAGAGCTCACAATGCCGAACTGCTCCAACCGGAACCGCACATGTACACCCGGTGTTGCGGCTGCGCGTGAGCACCGGAGGTTCCAAACGGGCATGCACCCAGCTACAGGCCTCAACCGTGCCTTCCTCCTGTGGAGGAGAGGTGGATCGGGGAGGGGAGAGGACGGGGGATCAGGCAGGAGAGGGGAGAGGTGATCAGAGGGAGCGCAGAGGGGATCGTAGGAGGAAGCGGATCGGGGGAAGGAAGAGAAGAGGGGATTGGGGAGGGAGAGGGGATGGGGGGGAGGAAAAGGAGAGTGGATGGGGGGGGGATAGGGGATGGGAGGGAGAGGGGATGGAGGGGGGAAGAGTGGGGGGGAGAAGGGAGAGGGGATGGGGGAGGGAAGAGGAGAGGGGAGGGGAGAGGAGATGGGGAGGGGAGCGGGGATGCGGTGGGGGGGAGGGAGAGGGGATGGGGTGGGGGAGGGGATGGGGGGGAGAGGAAAGGGGATGGGGGAGGGAAGAGGAGAGGGGAGGGGAGAGGAGATGGGGGCGGGAGAGGGGATAAGAGCGGAAGGAGGGGAGGGGATCGGGGTGAGAAGAGGAGAGAGGATCGGGGGGTGTGGATCGGGAGAGGAGAAGGGATCGAAGGGGTGGGCGAGCATGTGCCCCACGCGCCACACTCGCTGCCCACCCGCATCCGCCACAGGTGCCGTACCCGCATCATTATTTCAAGTACTGCAAATACCCAGGTTTAATTACAGTACATTACAATAAAACCTACAAGGATTTGAGGTTCATGACTCAGAATACTGATGATAAATTGTTTTCACTTCAGGTTCTAAGAAAAAAAATCAACTCTTACAGTCGGAAGAAGAGGGAGATTTGATATTTATATTTTGAGTAATATAAAGCCGTAATGTAACCTTTTTTGAATGAAGAGTTCCATTTCGTACTTTCCATGTATGAGTCATTGTAGCCGAGGGGGCAGATGACCTCCTCCAGGGCTCCACCAATGCTGCTTGCATCAGGCATACAGGGGGTGCTTAAGAGACTCCTCTGTCTTTATTTCTCCTCCAGAGGATATATTTTCCCTTTGCTTATCAACATCGTTTGGTGTCAGATCAGCAGTGCAGATCAAGTGTGTATACTCGTGCTACAGAACACTGGGGTGCTACATGCTCCGTCTCTAAGCTGCCCTTCCTGTCTAGCAGCTCTTTATTCACAGCATAAAGGATCATTTTATTTTGATACAATAAATTAGTGTACAAAGATCAGTTCTTTAGATTGTCTAATATTGAGAGATTCAGGGCTCAACTTTGCCCAAGCCCGTTTTCTGGCATATCCCAGAGTTACGCCTGTTTTTCTAGGTCAGAAATGCGGCAGAAATATTTTGCCAAAGTTTCCCCGATGTATAATTCAAATTTGGCACTGCGCAGCGCATCCAGTCGTCAAGGGGAGTCGAGCCTGCTGTCTGCGCCAAAAAAACGATGCCGCACCTTCTGCGCACACGTGGGGAAAAAAAGTGATGTTTTTGACGTTATTTCAATGGACGCGCATGCGCAGTACAGCTCCGGGTTGGCAATTGGCCATTTTTAAAGAGCCAGTTGTATGTGTGACAACGTTGAGTGCTGTGTGAGAACATTGGAAAAATCGGAACTGCAGCAATACAAGGTGCAACGAGGTGGGTAAGATCTCCTACCCAGCATCCTATGGGCTCTGATATTCCTAATGTAATGACGCCGAATCAATTGTCTCCTGTGTAGCACCATCATGCAGAAGGCTCGCACAAGGTATGGCATTGTCAGTACAGTTGAGTATCCCGAATCCGGCAACCTCAAGACCAAGGCAGAGCCGGTTTTCGTGTTTTTCCGGACTTTGGAACGTCTTTCTGACATGACGAATCCGGAAACACCCGAACCCAGGCTTGGGTATTTCCAGATTTCGGAACGTCAGAAAGGGGGGGAGGAGGGGAGTTGGCGGGGGGGGAACGGGAGAGGTCGCTGCCGAGGAGTTGTTCGGGCCGCTGGCCCCACCACCGCGGAGCTGTTTGGGTGGGGCCCCGCCGCCTAGGAGGTGTTCGGGCCAGTGGGCCCTGTCACAGAGGAGGTGTTGGGACGCGGCGACAAGGTGAGGCCCGAGGTTAGGACAGCAGCGGCGAGCGAGGCAAGTGGAGGCGGGGTCGGCGGGTCCGGATTCCGAAACATTTTATGGATTCTGGACGACCCTGCCACCAATCGGTCCGGATTCCGGAAATCCAGATTTTGGACGCTCAACCTGTATTGTCCCCATACTTAAATTTTACCTTTGCAAAAAGTTCAAAACAGGAAGGCTGGCAGGACAGGTTCTTTGTTGTCTCTCCCCAAGGTCTGCATGGATGGACCACACCCAGGCTCTTCTTCCCCCCCCCCCCCAACTCATTGCAGTCTTGTGACTTCTCCCCTTCTCTCCACCCCCCAAACTCATGTGCCTTGTGCAGAAGCCTTCCGATCGCCTCCTCCCTCCCCCCATGGCTTGTTTTCCAGACGAACCCCGAGCCCCTGTGTCTGGCCGCGGGGCCGATTCTGATGGCCGACGCTACAACCCTCCAGCCCTGCTTGCTGCTTGAAGATGTTCAGTGGTGGCGAGTGAGTTTAAAAAAAAAATGAAAACTTCAGAAATCCAAGAAACTTCCATGTACTCCGTTGAAAGGTAAAAAAAAGTTGAACTTTATTATAGGTATTTAAAGTGTTCTTGACTCCTTCCAAAAACTTCGATGAAAAACAATGGCGTCTTTCAGCGCCGATTTGTCAATGTGCGCTCACCAGAAGGGAATGGCCAGATACACCGACCTAGAATTAAAATTTTTGTTGCAAACTGCGAAAAATAATGAAAGCTGGGGCAGAGATGAGGGAACCTCAAAAATCGTAACTAAAGCAGTTATGCCAGCGCAGATTCCAGGGGAAACTTTGAATTAAATGCTTACGCCAGAAAAAACAGTGCGCGCCAAAAAAACGGCACGAATGACCCGGGAAAATTGAGCCCTCAAAGATTAAATATGTTCCAAACCACTAAGTTTACTGGGGATTTCCCTTTTTATTTCACACACTCTCATAACCACCAACACTACGACCACCTGCATTCTATTAGAATAAATAAGTCAGCCTCGTTTTGAGGGATTGCTGATAAAATAAATATAAATCCTGTTTGTCACACTATATACCAAATAACTAGGAAGTCATTTAAACATGACCTTGTAACCTGCAGTAATGTTGCTTTTAAGATCTCACTCAATTTTCATTGTTGCCTTGTCATTTCTTCCAGGCATCTATTTTATGTTCTAGATTTAAAAAAAATCTTTGTTATATAAACAGGTATAGTTTCAATTTTCCTTGGTTTGGGGCGGGGGGGGGGGGGTGTTGGGGTTGGGGGGGCGGAGGTGTGGGGGGGGGGGGGCGGTTAGTTATTCTATTTAGTTGTTTTTGTACTAGCAGTTAATTGTCTCCATGACTGTAGTGCTGATGTCATAGAAAAATGTTTTGTAGGAAATACCAGGGAAATCTTTCTTGGGTACATATGATACGCAATTTTTCTGAAAGTAATGTTGAATAGGCCGCCTTGCTAATTTCCATCTGCTAATTTCCATCATGTAAACATACATCTGTGCATGCAAAACGGAATTGTGACTTTCCAAAGAGCACTGCAACCCTTTGAAATGTGCTACTTCAATAATAACAGAAATTCACAGGGTTGTTTATCATTTTCTAAAAAGACCATAAAGATGTACTATGTGGTAATCCCAAAATCAACCTATATGCTGCTGCAGTATGATGCATCAATTTGGTACACCAATGCAGTACATGCAGTGGGAATATTGGGCTGTAAATTGTGACCTCTCTGGGTGATACGCCTGAAGAGCCCCCACAAGTTCCGAGCTTAGGCGCGTGAAGTGCATGCGCCTAAACCCGGCTCTTGCGATCTGTCAAAATTTTGCACGCACCCCCGGGAGAAGGGCCTTCGCAGGTGGAGATTTGGGCTATTTGCCCAACTCCTGCCCAGCGAATGTCCTTCAAACTCTTATGCCTGGTAAAAGCAGACGTAAGACGAAACACAATACATAAATGTAAAAAAAACCTACCTATTTAAAATTTATTGAAATTGAATTAAAATTTAAATGTTTTAGAAAAATGGGACCTCATCTGGCGCATGCGCATCTGGAGAGGCCACAGTTTATGGCCAGATATTATTGCCTCCTCCCTCCCCCTACCCCAGCAAGGCACAGAAAAGAACACATGCAATTTAAAGTGAAACAGTGAACTTTTATTGCACCATCAAAGACTTGATTTACTTTATTGAAATTTTTCGTCTTTAAATACAAATTGTTAGATAGCTATTTTCTACTTTGTAAATATTTGCAATTATAAAGTGTTTGATAAAAACATGTAAACAGTTTAAAGTGACTTTTTTGGTTTCTTAGTGCAATAAAGACTTAACAATTAAGTTGTAAACTAGCTATTTTCTATTTTTCAAACAGTTGTAACGTTAAGAACAAAGTTGGGAAAAAAATTTAAATTGACTACAGGCTATAAATATTAAATGAAATAGTTTAATCAGAAATAACACAACACCAACACTCAAATAGAACATTAAAGAACATGTTTTTTATCCAGAGACCACCCAATTGCTTTGGAGACTGGACTGTTCGCAACCCATGTGTCATATTTGACCTTGAAATGAGCGTCCAGTCACACATCCGCAGCATAACTAAAACCGCCTATTTCCACCTCTGTAACATTGCCCATTTCTGCCCCTGCCTCAGTTCATCTGCTGCTGAAACCCTCATCTACGCCTTTGTTACCTCTAGTCTTGACAACTCCAACGCATTCCTGGCTGGCCTCCCACATTCTACCCTGCGTAAATTTGAGGTAATCCAAAACTCATCAGCCCGTGTCCTAATTCGCACCAAGTCCTGCTCACCCATCACCCTTCTGCTCGCTGACCTTAATTGGCTCCCGCTTCAAAATTCTCATCCTTGTTTATAAATCCCTCCATGGCCATGCCCCTCCCTATCTCTGTAATCTTCAGCTTCACAACCCCCCGAGATACCTGCGCTCCTCTAATTCTCCCCTCTTGAGCATCCCTGATTATAATTGCTCAACCATCGGTGGCCATGTCTTCAGCTGCCTCGACCCCAAGCTCTGGAACTACCTCCCTAAACCTCTCCACCTCTCTACCTCTCTTTCCTCCTTTAAGACGTTCCTTAAAACCTACCTTTTTTCTGCCGTAATTTCTTCTTGTATGGCTCGGTAGCAATTTATTTGTTTTGTCTTATAACACTCCTCTGAAGCGCCTTGGGATGTTTTACTACGTTAAAGATGCTATATAAATACAAGTTGCTGTTGTTAAGACAAACCAGTTGGCTGCTTTGGAGTTAGAGTATTGTTTACTAATTTAAATTTCGCACCTCAAATCTGTGGACCAAATAAGACGTTTACAAACATTTTTTTTACCCCAATCAGCTAACACGCTATAAAATTTTACAAGCACAACTGCCTGGATGATGAAGGCATTGGAAATAAAATTCTAATTAAATAGTAAAGTTACATTTTACCAAATTTTACATTTATAATAACCGTACAAATCCTGGCATTGTTCCGCTGTCCGTGGAATAGTGAAGTTGGCGCTAACAGCCAGCGCAACTCTGTCCATGCTGCCATTAGTCCTTCACCTGGTGTTTTCGACTACGTGATCCCAATGAGCCGCAGGCGCTTCACCTCATTGAGGAGCGTGGTGAGATCCTCGTCAGTAAAATTCTGAGCTCTTTTCATAATGAGTACGTTTGAACCTTCCATTTTACTTATCTGTATAATTATAATGACTGTAAATTATTTCATGGTTTTTAAAAGTCTTTAAATTGTTTTAAATCTATTTGAAAGTCTTTAAACTATTCTAAAAGATTACAATAGTCTTTAAAAACTATTCAAAAAAAATCTTACCTTAAAGGTTTCCGAGACACTTTTAATGCTGCAGACTGTGAACAATTAAAAAGAATTGGGGACATGGCCTATTCAAATTAGCTTTTTTCACCAGTTTTGTGAGTGGGACTATTTTATGAATGAAGCCACAGACTTCGCACGCGCAATGTTCCTGGGCGGCGTGACGTCATGTGCTGCCTAGGACTCTGCCGGCTCCAAAAGGAATTCTACCTTCACGTTGGGAGTGAAGGTAGGCGCACATTGCATTCGGTGGTCGGAGGCTTGTGTCCGCGGGAAGTCTCCGACCGCCATTTTTGGCCCATTGCAGAGGCCACAAGGTGTGAGCTTTGATAAAGGCAGCGAACATAGGATGCGTTATCACAACTCTCACAATTCGAATCGGACATTAAAAGAAAGCTTCTCACGATCCTGGATTATTAATTCACTAAGAAAGGCAAGAAAACCTGTTTTTAAAAAAAAAAGACAGTGGCCAAACGATATTGTTACTGCAGTTGAGTTGGAAGGAGAGGACCTGGCCAGTCAGCTCAACTTTGAGAGGGCCTTTCTACAGTCAGGGAAGGAGGTGTATACTTATTACACGTAGGTTCCAATGAAAAGGAACGTTAAATATGGGCTCTTCAAATGCTGTTAACTTGACTGACGTGTACCTATATAAATAAACGTATAGCTTTTATTGCATAATCTGAGTCTACTAAATTCTATTGTTTCTAGCAGATAAGTGTCGCCTATTCCATGAGATCACTCAGAACAGAAAGCTAATCGAAAATGCAATCACTGAAATTGGAAAAGTGTCTGAACTGATGATCAGTTGTGAGTTGAAAGAAGCATTTGAGAAGATGAGCAGTGAAGTGACTGCAGAAATGATTCTACACCATGTTTTGGAGTGGAACTGCAATTTTAAGATGCGCCAATTCTTAATTCTACTTAAAAATGAGGATCTTTCTAATCACCCAGAACTAACGGCATGGATCACATTCATCTTAGAACTGGGTAAGATTTGGGGTTTAATTTTCCCTGTGCTGAACTGACCATACAACAGAGACCTTCATAGATGGAAATGAAAATCCATCATTTTAATTTGACAAGTTTGATGTAAATTAATTTTAGAAACCTTTTCAGGACTAGGCTTCAAACCAGGTAAAGTGTTTGAGACTTTTTGCTTCCCACTGCTTGACTTCTGCAAACCTGTGATTCCTAATGCATCTTGTGAATCTGTAAATGTCTTTCATCTGTCGCAAAGTCATGTTTATTTTAAAATCTGGTTACATAGCAGCCTTTAGCTCTACAACATCATCACCATTAAGTACAGTATTGTTACTAGATGTAGAATTTTATTTTCCCAGCTTCTGTTCCCCTAATATCAGTGATAATCTTTATATAACGTATTCTGAGATTGTTGTTTTTCTGCTGTAAAAGTTACGTATCTTTAAGATTTTTTTTGCGCTTCACTCCTTAATTTTTCCCTACATGCATATTCTCATCATCACTGGTTAAGTCCTGTCTGTGTCCGTTCTTGTATTTTGATCATAGTGGTGCTACCTATACTGGCCCATTTAGTTTTCTAAGACACTGGCAAGTTATTCAAATTTTTAAAAAATCACAGCATTGCTGAATAGTTTTATTATGGAACCACCAGAGTCCAAAACTCTATTCTGACCTTTTGGCCGGAATTTTCTGGTCGTGTCAGCATGACGCATTTTCAGCCGGGTTATTGAAAGGAGCCATGGCCACATTACATTTGAAGGTTCATCTAGGATAGTCCAGTCACTGCACTGCACAATTCCACTGCTGTCCTGTTAAGGCGAAGGTTGATGGTGGCGATGTTGGTGCAGCTGGTGTGCCTGTTATTGGGGCTCATCGTGGTTCGATTCTGAGGACCAAGGTGAAACGGCACCCATGTTGACGGAATAGATGGCACATCAAGTAGAGATGGCAGAAGCAATCTGTCAGCGATGAAAGAGTTCTTCCAATGACTGGATGGATACTTTGCTGAAAAGACTTGCAGCCTGCAAATAGCTCAATCTGCGCTTGGAGTGCAGTCAGCAACTGCTTCTGCCTGAGGAAAGTGATCAGCTGTGAGGTGAGAGCTTTTATGCTACATTTGATGCTGTCATCTAATCAGCTGGATCAATGGCCACTGAACTCCTGCCTCAGGTTGACTCCTGAGCAGCATGAATCCCGTGGGCACCAAGTGAAATTGGAAAGGTAAATTTAAAAAGACTCCTACACAAGATAAAAGTTCACGGGGTTGGGGGTAATATATTGGCATGGATAGAGGATTGGCTAACTAACAAAAAACAGAGAGTAGGGATAAATGGTTCATTCTCGGGTTGGCAATCAATAACCAGTGGGGTGCCGCAGGGATCAGTGCTGGGACCCCAACTATTTACAATCTATATTAATGACTTGGAAGAAGGGACCGAGTGTAACGTAACCAAGTTTGCTGATGATACAAAGATGGGAGGAAAAGCAATGTGTGAGGAGGACACACAAAATTTGCAAAAGGACATAGACAGGCTAAGTGAGTGGGCGAGAATTTGGCAGATGGAGTATAATGTTGGAAAGTGTGAGGTCATGCACTTTGGCAGAAAAAAATCAAAGGGCAGGTTATTATTTGAATGGAGAAAGATTGCAAAGTGCTGCAGTACAGCGGGACCTGGGGATATTTGTGCATGAAACACAAAAGGTTAGTATGCAGGTACAGCAAGTGATCAGGAAGGCCAATGGAATCTTGGCCTTTATTGTAAAGGGAATGGAGTATAAAAGCAGGGAAATCTTGCTACAGTTGTACAGGGTATTGGTGAGGCCAGTTTTGGTTTCCATATTTAAGAAAGGGATATACTTGCTTTGGAGACAGTTCAGAGAAGGTTCACAAGGTTGATTCCGGATATGAGGAGGTTGACTTATGAGGAAAGATTGAGTAGGTTGGGCCTCTATTCATTGGAATTCAGAAGAATTAGAGGTGATTTTATCGAAACGTATAGGATTATGAGGGGGCTTGACAAGGTGGATACAGAGAGGATGTTTCCACTGATGGGGGAGACTAGAACTAGGGGGCATAATCTTAGAATAAGGGGGCCACCCATTTAAAACTGAGATGAGGAGAAATTTCTTCTCAGAGGGTTGTGGATCTGTGGAATTCGCTGCCTCAGAGCTGTGGAAGCTGGGACATTGAATAAATTTAAGACAGAAATAGACAGTTTCTTAAACGATAAGGGGTTATGGGAAGCAGGCAGGGAAGTGGACCTGAGTCCATGATCGGATCAGCCATGATCGTATTAAATGGCGGAGCAGGCTCGAGGAGCCGTATGGCCTACTCCTGCTATTTCTTGTATTCTAAGGGCCAGGCAGCAAGCTAATAATCCTTTAAATTGGATCGCCCGCCCCTGCCAGTCGGGTCGCTGCCACGCTGACTGACGCACCAGAGGGAAAGGCGAGTGGGGGATGGATGACTGTCGATTCCCAATCTGTTCCAGGAAATGTCAACTTTCCCACTGGACCCGCTTCCGATCGCGCCTTCACAGACCCTGGAAAATTCCAGCATTTATGTCTGGATGAGGTTTCCTTAGGCTCCTTATTTGTGTACAAACATTGTTTATTTGCTGATTTTTTTGTATCTAGGTGACCAGTGTAGCTTGTGCTTCGTATATAGCTATAAGAAAACTATCATTCAAATTCTTTATGAAGTTGAAGACCTCACCAACATTGCGAAAAAACTGCTGTCAAGGAAAGCTATAAGTAAAGAGGAAATAAAGATGCTAACTGCAGCCCTGTCTGACCAAAGGCCAGATGCTCTGATGGAACAAATGACCACCAATAAAGAGCTCTGGCAGATGGGAGAGTTAGTGTTTGTCTTGGCTGAAGAACAAGACCGGATTCCTAAACTAAAGCCTTTATTTGAAGAGTTTGACCGAGAGTTTGCAAAATTCGGTAAGTTTGGGTACATGACCGAGAGTTTGTAAAATTCAGTAAGTTATGGACATGATCATAATTTCAACAAGTTTATTCAGACCGATGTAATTAATCTTCAATTTTCAAAATGTCGAAAGCAGCACCTGAACACAACCATTCTAATCTGTGACCGACAGACACAAGCAACCAATGCTAGCTTTAGATCAGAAACTCATTGTGCTGCTTTCTTTGAAGTCAATTACCTCTTGGCTCCAAGCTACTTTCCTGTACACAACTGCCCTTTTACTGCAGGGAATAGAATTGTATTAATGATTGGTTATTCATTCTCACATGCTCCCTTCACACTTTCACTTGCAAGGAGAGGGAAATGTGTCAGACATTAGCCCATTGAGTGACTTTAACTCTGAATCAAAGAGGAAGATGACACCAGTTATTAAGTTTTAATAATTATATTCCATTCTTGTTTTTCAGTTGATCACCCCCCCCCCCCCCCATTCATCTGTTAAGAACACCTTCATTATACTCTTATAATAGGGAATCGTAGGATTAGAGCTCTTAAACTATTACTAAATCTCAGTGTGTCCATGGCCTAACAGGGTGGCCCAGACATTCCCCACCCCTTTGATTGGGGAGCATCTGCAGTGGAACAGGAATTCCATCAGCTCCTGAGATGCCCCCTGATCCTAGCCATATTTCCGGCCCAGCATCATTTACGTACGGGAGGCAGGCTGCCTGGTCTCCACTAGGCAGCAGCAACAGTTTGGAGCAAAGAATTGCTATGGCAAGTCTCCGGGACCTTCCGCAGCAGAAGAAAGAGATGATTAGCAAGCAGGCTATGGACAAATTTCCCTTCTCTTGTTGATGGGACACATAACAGCTACACTCTGACAGCATTTTAGCAAGCTCTTTTAGTACATTTGCTCAAAAGCCCCCTCTTGTCAGTCTTGCAATTCTGGATGGTGGCTTCTGAGTCCAGCATCTGAAGCATACAAATGGTGTGAAGCTGAGCAGAGGCCATGTTTCTCTCATTTGCATTAACTGTTACATTATGCCTGTCGAAATATTGTGCCCCAATTGGACTAGCCTGGTAATACTGCGGGAAGGTAGGGATGAATGAAGCAACGTGCACCCCTGAGTAGCATTCTGTCTCTGCCTACACCAGATCTGCCGAAAGCTTAGTGGATGGGGTAGGGGGAAAAGGAGAGAGGCAGAAGGCCTGAGACACTGGGCTGTTCTCAGAGTTCATTGGCCATGTTGATGACAGCAGTATCCAATCATTCCCAATTTCATTCAGGATAATGATCAGGGTAACGGGCAGTGCTGTTAGTTGTAAGTTCGAAGCTACGTTAGTCATGGTACAAAGATTTGACTGGAACCAATGCAATTAGCATTTTTTATTTAGTTGCCCCAAATGTGCTGTAGACTATGAACAGAATTAAGATGGCTAAATAAAGGAGCCATATACTAGTTTTACTGAAAACTCCTACAGAGTACATATGGAACATTCATGTTCTTGATTTTCAAATCTACAATGTACCCAAAGTGTAATGAAAGATAAATTAACAGTTTAGCTGAAAATGACAATATATTTTTTTGTTATATGCAAAAAGTCTAATATACTTCATTAAAAAGAACTGTGGTACCTACATGCATGATATATTACACTGATTAACCATTTCTGTTACATGTGCTTCCGAACATTTAGGCAAAGGCCGAGTCCATAATTTTGGAAATGCTTTGCCCGTGGATCCTCTTCCCCAGAACATGGATTATTCCTTGTTTTACCGTCTCCTTCATCTGCTCATAATAAAGGGTACAGAGGTTATTTTGCAGATATTTGATCGGGCAGTACCTCCTCAGATACTGAAAAGGGAACTACTGAAAACTAAACGCACTCTGGAGCCTTATCACAAGGGTACCTCAAAGACTATGCTTAACACAGGTGAATGGAGCTTACTTTATCCACCGAACAATGAGCAACCCTGCTCACAGAGATTCGACATCACATTACTGGCCTCACTCATTCGACACCTGAAGATCCTTCCTGCACCCCGTCGTGGTTGGGACACTGAACCATTGGCAAATGATCATAGCAAAAGTGCTGCTATATTGCGCCTTTGCAGCTTCCGAAACAAACTTCTTTTTGAAACTCTGAACACGGGAATTGAGGAGCCTGAATTTACCGTTGTGTGGGACAAAATCACAGAGGTTCTTGTGAGCCTTGGGGCAGATAACCAAGCGTTAAAGGAGCTTAAAGGTTGTCCTGTTGAAAAACTGTGGCAGGATCACCATCGACTGGCTGGTTATCTCGGCAAACCTGTCGCAGATGTCATGCAGCTGCTCTTGACATTTTTTCAACAAGGTACAGTACAAGTAAAGCAGAAAATAATACTTTTATAATTGGATGGAAGTTGGTGCAGCTTTTGGAAGTAGATGATGACCATGTGTCAGTCAAGTATTCGGCACTGCTGAATAGTCCCACTGATCACAGATTACAGTGCAGAACAACGCCTTTCAGCCTATTGTTTTAGTCAGTTGCTAACTCTTCAACTGGAGCTATCTACTCTAATCTTATTTCCCTGCCCTCCCTATATCAGTTTATATTCTTTTCAAATTCTTATCTACTAATTCCTCTTTAAATGAAGTTCATATTTTCCTAAATAGCCCCTTATGATAAAACGTTCCATATTCACATAAGCCTCTGTGGGGAAAAAATACTTTTAACTTCCCCTCATTCTTCTATTCATGATCCTGAGTCTCTTGTTACCAATTTGCCAACTAGTGTGCTCATCATACGTTGTTATAATAGTCATTAATACTTGTACATGTTCATGATGCTGCTAACTAGATGTAGGCTTTCAAACATGAGTTAAATAAACTATAAGTTCCCATGAGAAGATATTTTTGGTAAAGCTCTTTTTAAATACTCTTTAAATGTCCCTTACATGCACATTAGTATAGCACCAATACTTGAATATAAAGTACTACAGTACTCATGTTTTAGCAAACTGAATAAAACAATGAAAATAAAACTGCTCATTTATATTTTAACCAAAGTCACAAGAACAGCAGGAAATAAAATAGATGGGTTCCTCATGCCTTCTGACACAGTTGTTTCACATCAGTCGCGTACAGTAGGATGAGTCTCCTAGCTAAATTATTCTTTGCTGGCCTATTGGGCCACATAGCAAACTGATTACTTTGGATAACTATGCGATATCAAGCAGCTTTTGTAAATGGCAAAACTACACACTAAAAGGCCAATTTGCATGCTTTGCCGTTAACTATCAATTCAAAAATATTAATGTAAGTTGAAGGCTGAAAATTTGGCAGGTATCATCAGGTGACCCATCACTGTTAAAACTCTCACCTCCTTCTTTCTCAATATTCAACAGGAATGGCCATACAGTCAAAAGAAGCAACATCAATAAACGGTAAGTAATTGGCTCTACGAATGATTTTTGGAACTAAATGAATGTGCTCATTTAGTTTTATTATCTCTGCTTAAAAATTGTATACTGAGGACTAATCAGGGTTCTATGAGCATATCAAAATAATGGGCTGGATTTTCGGCTTTGATGTTTTTGGGGCAATAATGGCGACGGGGCAGGAAAGTTAGGGCTCAAGTTTCGGACCCCCGCTAGAATGGTGCACATCGGAGAGGCCCGCCTAATTTATAGAACAAAAATTGCGCCAAATACTTACCTCGTGATTCTCCGAAATCTGTAGGCCTGTTTCCAGCTTGCCTCAGCGCAGCAGGAGCTGCTGCGGGCGGAGCTACAGCCCTGCACCAAAAACGGTGCCGACAGCTGCGCGCGTGCGCCGTAGCTCCTGGCCCTCCCAGCGCGTCCTGTCTCCAGGCGACAAACCAATCCCTGGCCGAAGGGACGTCGCCCCTATCCTGGGCCGAGTGGCCTGACTGCCCTTAACCTTTTCCGCGGCGGCCCGCCTGGCACCCGCCCGAACACCTCAGCAGCGGCTGCGGGGCCTGCCCGAAGTCCTGGTCAGTGGTCCGTCATCTGCCGGGGGCGGGCTCCGCCCGAACACCTCAGCAGCGGCTGCGGGGCCCGCCCGAAGTCCTGGTCAGTGGTCCGTCATCTGCCGGGGGCGGGCTCCGCCCAAATTCCTCAGCACGGTGATGGGGCGCACCCAAAGTCCTGGTCAGTGGTCCGTCGTCTGCTGGGGGCGGGCCCGGCCCGAAGTCCTGGTCGGCAGCGGGGCCCACCCACCCGACCGGCATCTCCTGGGGGGGGCCCAGCCCAGCAAGTTGTTGGAGGACTCCCAATCCTGCAGTAGGTGAGTAGAAACTTTACATTTTTTATTTATTGGTTGATTTTTTATTATTTTTTTTTATTTTTTTGAATGATTTATTGGTTGATTTATTGATGATGGCTCTTTATTTGTAAAAGTGAAGTGTTTAATGCTTGCAAACTTCCCTTCACCCTCCCTATCTCTCGATCCCTACGTCTGATTTATAAGTGTTGGCAAGGTTTTTCTGACCGTACAAAAATCTACACTTACTCCATTCTAAGTTAGCTTGGAGTAAGTTTTCGCTGCCTAAACTTGCAAAACAGGTGTAAGTGGCTGGTATCGCCCCCTTTTGGAAAAAAAAAACTGTTCTAAAACGAAACTATCTAACTCACTAGAATTAGAGCAAACTAAATGCCGAGAATTGCAATTTCTAAGATACTCCATTCTAAACTAGTTGCTCCAACAAAATAGGAGCAACACGAGCTGAAACTTGAGCCCTTAATGCCCGGGAATAGTTTGCACCTCAGCAATGAAGTTTGGGCATCTGGATCCTGTGTCAGGGGATACAGCGCTAAGTGAGGCATTGTACACCTCTCTTGGATGCTAGGAGGGGAAACTCCCAAGCTAATGAGCCGGGGTGGAGGGGGAACCTAAAAAAGTACCACAATAACATTCCCAAAAACATTGCCCACGGCACCACAACACAAATCGCAAAAAAAATTAAAAGAAAAAACAATCACACTTACCTTAGGAGTCCATTACTCACCTCTTCGCCAACGGGATGGTTGGACCGCCCTGATTTCCCAGTCGATCACTGCGAGGCGCGCTTTCCGGCAGACGGGTCAGGCAAGAGTCAAATCTCGCGCCAGTTTCACAACCAGCGGCATTGCACACCGGCGCAAATTAACACAGACATGTAGTTAACATTTGTCCTTGAACATTTACATAGAATTACATAGAATATACAGCACAGAAACAGGTGTTTATACTCCACACCAATCCCCTCCCATTCCATCTCAGTTTAATGCATTAGATGTACTTAGTTGTTCTATAATTCTCACCCTAGCCTTGTTTGTATTAATGATGTGAACTTGCTGCTTCTGGCTCTACAGCACTCAGTTTCACTTTGGAGATCAGCTCTGTTTATATAGGATACCTACTATCTGACTCGTTCAATCATACCAGAGTGCAAAATCGGTCCGGCACTGTTGCAATGTCATGTCCTTGGCAGTGGTGCCCCCTGCTGCTTGAGCTGAGCACTGCAGATCAGAAATTAATTCTGGTGTTAACTCTAACTCAGGTTTGCAGTGCTTAGACTTTGAATTTGTACTAGAATAAATTAGCTGTCGGAAAGGGGTTACACTGTCATTGATTTGAATCCTTACTACAGTAATTCCAAGGTAAAACTTGTGCGTAACTGAGTTTCTGAGCGGTACAGGATTTGGCCCTTTTAACGTATGAGTTCCCTTGTCAGCAGACCTTCAAATCTGCATTGACAGTTGTAACCTGTCCTGATTTATATTTTTTCCCATTTTTTGGAAAGAAAGTCTCATTAATGAACCAATCTTTTCACAAAATGAATTCTAAAATGCAATTTATCAGCATGTGATTTGTGATTATTAAAGGTAACAGTTTGGGCTGTAAAGTACTGTTCAACTTTGTTTCCTTACAGTGAACAGAATGACCAATATGTTTGGTTTGACCAATGTACTCTCTAAAGTTCCAGGAACTGAGAAACCTAACCATTATACATTATGAACCGAAAGTTAGGCTGACAAATTGCTATTTCTTTTAGCACCTGCCTTCTCTGCACTTCCTGCTCCACCAGAGACAACGGAGAAAACGATGGATGAGGATGACTCAATGGTAAGATCTCCCTGCTATAAATTATCACTGGTCAAGTTTGGAAACTGGGTCGATGTGACCATAATAATGAGTTAGAACATGGTTCTTTTACCTCTAGAACCTGGAGGAAGGGATGGAAAGTCGCTTTGGCAGTTGTTAAAGTTCTCAGTTAAGCCAATTTCAATTTGGTTCCCCTTGGACAGGACCGCGCTACTGATTGGACCCTAATCAATACATTTTTGCACTGGTTAATATTTTAGAGACAAAGTTTTGAAAAAGCTTCATGCTGTCACATACTGTTCTATAGTGATGTCGCAGTACATTGGGACAGAAAGTTGGAACTCCACGTTGTATCCTTAGAAATAAATATTGCATCATGGATGCAGCTGTCTCAGCCTTTAGCAACTGTAGCATTGACCAAGGCCTGTTGCCAGACATTTTTACGCATCTATGTGCAACCCTGCAAATGCCTAACCCGGGCCTATCGCCCACATGGGCAATTGTCAACACAATCACCCCCGACTCCATTATGAGTTGCCCATCAAGGAAAAAAAATGTCGACATGGTCTCTGATCGAACCGGAGGATTGGTGAAAAAGCTTTTGAAATTAAATGAAGGCTATATTTCGCTGATTCATTTTCTTTTGGTCTCATTGTAGGTATCGAAAGCCAAAACCAAGTCTAAGAAGAAAAAGAAAAAGTCTAAAAGTAAAAAGGTAAGCTGTATTACCAATTAGCTGATGTAAAAAAAACACGTCTTCTGATCTGAAAATCAAAATGGCAGTCAAGAATAAACATTGTTTAAATGGTTATTAATGTAGAGAGCCAGCATTTTTATTTGCATTCTCCCACTTCGAGTAATCCTAGTTGTAATTAATTTTCTGCAGAAACACCATGCATCAAGGAGTTGCTTCTGGTGATCGATATAAAAGCTATTGAATGCTCCTTTTAATGGTTAAGATTCACATTTTATTTTCATTTTGCAAAATTGCAGGAAAAAACAGTTTGCAAACACATTGTAACAGCAGCAGAAGTTCTTGACTCTTTAGTAGTGTAATCTCTAGCGGTAGCGCAGTGGCCCAGCACAAAAATACAGTAGGGCAGTGGAGGACATCGTTTCAGCCCCCACATTGTTGAGTTCCAATCTGAACTTAGGGGGCTTGCAGGAGGTCAGAAGCCACTCCACAGAAAGGGGCAGGTTGTCATTTTCTGAGGTGCTGTTGAGTGTTTTCTTGCAGCTAGCTCAGAGGAGCATCAGTGGCGATGTCGGAGTTGGTCACTCATCTTTTCATGGTCAGGGGAGCCTGGAGGGACGAGGGACGAGGGAGCAAGTGAAGGGATTTGTAGGATCTTCTCTCAAAATGGAGGTGGAGGTGACTCATTAAATGTATTAACTAATTGGCTGCTGGTTTTGTGCTATTGCTATAAACTTGCACATCGGCATGAAATTCTAGAAATAAGTATATTTATCACCGGTGTCTATATATTTGTTGTGTGTATGGAAAAAATGATTCTGGTAATGATTTAGTGCGGGTTAGCAGCTGTTTGAGTGTAAATGTCTCCTTAACATCAGTTAAATTGGCAATGTACTTTGTGGTCAGAAACATCAAGCAATAGAAAAAAGAAGAAACAGTAATAGACAGATAATGATTGAATGATAACTCACAATAATAGCAGTGGATTGCAAAGAAGGGATAATAAAACAATTAAGCACGCTATCGCTTAAATACAGTGTCAGTCTGCTCTAGGTGAAAAAAAGCTCACTGTAAGCTCGAGGAACAGCACCTCATCTTTCTATTAGGCACTTTACAGCCTTCTGGACTCAACATTAAGTTCAACAATTTCAGACCATAATCTCTGCCCCCATTTTTCAGATGGTAACTGTTGATGATTCTGCCTTTCCCATTTACACCTCTTTTAGACTCATCTTTTGTTTCTTTACTTCTGTTACATCTCTAACCGTTTCCAATTCTGACAAAAGATCATCGACCTGAAGCATTAACTCTTTCTCTTTTTACCGATGTTGCCTGAGTATTTCCAGCATTTTCAGTTCGTGTCATTCTGCTCTATTTATTACTATCTAGATACAAAGAAGCATAAGGGTATTCAACCTGGATCCACTCCAGATTTTATTAAAGAGGTCATTTCATAAGAACATAAGAAATAGGTGTAGGAATAGGCCATTTGGCCCTTCAAACCTGTACCGCCATTCAGTAAGATGGCTGATCTGATCCTGGCCTCAACTCTACTTCCCTGCCCACTCCCCATAACCCTTAACTCCCTTATCATTCAAAAGTCTGTCTATCTCCACCTTAAACATATTCAATGACCCAGGCTCCACAACTCTGGGGTAGAGGATTCCAAAGATTCATGATCCTCTGAGAGAAGAAATTCCTCTCATCTCCATTTTAAATGGGTGACCTCTTATTCTAAAACTATGCCCCCTAGTTCCAGATTCCTCCACGAAGGAGACGAAAACTGTATGCAGTACCTCTGGTGTAGTCCCTCAACGCCCTGTACAGTTGTAATCGGACTTCCCTACTTTTATAGTCCATCCCCCATGCAATAAAGACCAACATTCCATTTGCCTTCCTAATTACTTGCTGTACCTGCATGCTAACTTTTTGTGTTTCATGTACAAGGACCCCCAGATCCATCTGTACTGCAACATTTTGTAATCGCTCCCTATTTAAATAATAATTTGCTATTTTATTTTTCCTACCAAAGAGGTTAACCTCACATTTTCTCACATTATACTCCATCTGCCAAATTTTTGCCCACTCACTTAACCTATCTATATCCCTTTGCAGACTCTGTGTCCTCCATACAACTTGCTTTTCCATCTATCTCTGTACAATAGCCTGCCAACCCGTAAACGACTCATTTATCCCGACGCTCTTTTCTGTTAGTTAGCCAATCCTCTATCCATGCTAATATATTACCCTCAACCCCGTGAGCTCTTATCTTGTGCAGTAACCTTTTATGTGGCACCTTATCGAATGCCTTCTGGAAATCCAAATACACGACATCTACTGGTACCCCTTTATCCCACCCTGTTCATTGCATCCTCAAAGAACTCCAACAAATTTGTCAAACATGACTTCCCTTTCATAAAACCATGCTGACTCTGCTTGACAGTATTATGATTTTCTAAATATCCTGCAAATACTTCCTTAATAATGGACTCCAGCATTTTCCCAATGACAGATATTAGGCCAACTGGTCTATAGCTTCCTGCTTTCTGTCTCCCTCCTTTCTTAAATAGGGGTGTTACATTTGCGGTTTTCCAATCTGCTGGGACCTCTCCAAAATCCAGGGAATTTTGGTAGATTACAACCAATGCATCCACTATCTCTGCAGTCACTTCTTTTAAGACCCTAGGATGCAGGCCATCAGGCCCAGAGGACTTGTCCATCTTTAGTCCCATTAGTTTGCCTAGTACTTTTTCTCTAGTGATAGTGATTGTTTCTGATAGTCCCTTGATTATCAATTATTGGGATGTTTTTAGTGTCTTCTACCGTGAAGACCAAAAAAAATATTTGTTCAAAAACTGCCATTTCCCTGTTTCCCATTATTAGTTCCCCAGTCTCATCCTCTATGGGACCAACATTTACTTTAGCTATTCTCTTCCTTTATCCTGTAGAAGCTCTTACTGTCTGTTTTTATAATTCATGCTAGTTTAGTCTCATAATCTATCTTCTCTCTCTTTATTTTTTTGTTGTCCTTTGCTGATTTCTAAGCATTTCCCAATCCTCTGGCTTTCCACTAATCTTTGCAACATTGTACGCCTTTGTTTTCAATTTGATACCTTGATTCTCCATTCTCTTAGTCTTTTTTCTCACTGGAATATATCTTTGCTGACAGTTATGAAATATCTCCTTAAATGTTTGCCACTGTTTATCTACCGTCTTACCCTTTAATTTATTATCCCAGTCCACATTCGCCAACTCTGCCTTCATACCTTTAATTGCCTTTATATAAGTTCAGGACACTAGTTTGAAATCCAACAGTCTCACCCTCAAACTGAATTTGAAATTCTACCATGCTACGTTCATTCTTCCATAGAAGAATGTAATGAGAAAGGACTAATTAGCAATCTTGTTGTGCGAGGCCCCTTGGGGAAGAGTGACCATAATATGGCAGAATTCTTTATTAAGATGGCGAGTGACACAGTTAATTCAGAGACTAGGGCCTTGAACTTAAGGAAAGGTAACTTCGATGGTATGAGATGTGAATTGGCTAGAATAGACTTCTGAATGATACTTAAAGGGTTGACGGTGGATAGGCAATGGCAAACATTTAAAGATCACACGGATGAACTTCAACAACTGTACATCCCTGTCTGGAGTAAAAATAAAACGGGGAAGGTGGCTCAACTGTGGCTAACAAGGGAAATTAGGGATAGTGTTAAATCCAAGGAAGAGGCATATAAATTGGCCAAAAAAAGCAGCAAACCTGAGGACTGGGAGAAATTTAGAATTCAGCAGAGGAGGACAAAGGGTTTAATTAGGGGGGGGGAAATAGATTATGAGAAGAAGCTTGCTGTGAACATAAAAACTGACTGCAAAAGCTTCTATAGATATGTGAAGAGAAAAAGATTAGTGAAGACAAACATAGGTCCCTTCAGGTGAATTTACAATAGGGAACAAAGAAATGGCAGACCAATTGAACAAATACTTGGTTCTGTCCTCACTAAAGAAGACACAAATAACCTTCCGGAAATACTAGGGGACCGAGGATCGAGAGAGGAGGAGGAACTGAAGGAAATCCTTATTAGTCAGGAAATTGTGTTAGGAAAATTGATGGGATTGAAGGCCGATAAATCCCCAGGGCCTGATAGTCTGCATCCCAGAGTACTTCAGGAAGTGGCCCAAGAAATAGTGGATGCATTGGTGATCATTTTCCAACAGTCTATCGACTCTGAATCAGTTCCTATGGACTGGTGGGTAGCTAATGTAACCCCACGTTTTAAAAAAGGGAGGGGAGAGAAAGCGGGTAATTATAGACCGGTTAGCCTAACATCAGTAGTGGGGAAAATGTTGGAATCAATTATTAAAGATGAAATAGCAGCGCATTTGGAAAGCAGTGACAGAATCGGTCCAAGTCAATATGGATTTATGAAAGGGAAATCATGCTTGACAAATCTTCTGGAATTTTTTGAGGATGTAACTCGTAGAGTGGACAAGGGAGAACCAGTGGATCTGGTGTATTTGGACTTTCAAAAGGCTTTTGACAAAGTCTCACACAAGAGATTAGTGTGCAAAATTAAAGCACATGGTATTGGGGGTAATGTATTGACGTGGATAGAGAACTGGTTGTCAGACAGGAAGCAGAGAGTAGGGATAAACGGGTCCTTTTCAGAATGGCAGGCAGTGACTAGTGGGGTACCGCATGGCTCAGTGCTCGGACCCCAGCTATTTACAATATACATTAATGATTTAGATGAAGGAATTGAATGTAATATCTCCAAGTTTACAGACGACACTAAGCTGCGTGGTGGTGTGAGCTGTGAGGAGGATGCTAAGAGGCTGCAGGGTGACTTGGATAGGTTAGGTGAATGGGCAAATGCATGGCAGATGCAGTATAATGTGGATAAATGTGAGGTTATCCACTTTGGTGGCAGAATATTATCTGAATGGCAGCAGATTAGGAAAAGGGGAGGTGCAGCGAGACCTGGGTTTCATGGTACATGAATCATTGAAAGCTGGCATGCAGGTACAGCAGGCGGTGAAGAAGGCAAATGGCATGTTGGTCTTCATAGAGGCGATTTGAGTATAGGAGCAGTTATACAGAGCCTTAGTGAGGCCTCACCTGGAATATTGTGTTCAGTTTTGGTCTCCTAATCTGAGGAAGGATGTTCTTGCTATTGAGGGAGTGCAGCGAAGGTTCACCAGACTGATTCCCAGGATTGCGGGACTGACGTATGAGGAGAGACTGGATCGACTGGGCCTGTATTCACTGGAGTTTAGAAGAATGAGAGGGGATCTCATAGAAATGTATAAAATTCTGACGGGACTGGATAGGTTAGATGCGGGAAGAATGTTCCCAATGTTGGGGAAGTCCAGAACCAGGGGTCAAAGTCTAAGGATAGGGGGTAAGCCATTTAGGACCGAGATGAGGAGAAACTTGTTCACTCAGAGAATTGTTAACCTCTGGAATTCTCTACCGCAGAGAGTTGTTGATGCCAGTTCGTTAAATATATTCAAGAGGGAGTTCGATATGGCCCTTACGGCTGAAAGGGATCAAGGGGTATGGAGAGAAAGCAGGAAAGGCGTACTGAGGTGAATGATCAGCCATGATCTTATTGAATGGTGGTGCAGGCTCGAAGGGCCGAATGGCCTACTCCTGCACCTATTTTCTATGTTTCTAAGATTCTTGACTATAAGATCATTAATTAATCCAGTCTCATTACACACTACCAGATCTAAAATAGTCTGCTCCTTGTTTGGTTCCACAACATATTGTTCTAAGAAACCATCCCGAATACACTCTATGAACTCTTCCTCTAAGCTACCGTTGCCAGTTTGATTTGTCCAATCAATATGAAGATTAAAATCACTCACGATTATTGCCATACCTTTCTTACAAGCCTCATTATTTCTTGATTTATGCTCTGTCCTACAGTGTAGCTACTGTTAGGGGGCCTACAGATTACGCCCACCAGTGACTACTTTCCCTTAATATTTCTTATTTCCACCCAAACTGATTCTACAAATTGATCTTCCGAGTCGATATCATTTCTTACTACTGTACTGATCTCATCCTTTATTAACAGAGCTACCCCATCTCCTTTTCCTTTTTGCCTATCCTTCTAAAATGGCAAATACCTCTGAATATTCAGTTCCCAGCCTTGGTAACCTTGCAGCCACGTCTCTATAATAGCTATCAGATCATATCCATTTATTTCAATGAAAAGTAAGGCAAAATTTGCCAGCCATCTTGTGTGGATGAAATTTCTTGAAACTTAAGTCCTTTCCTTCCAGGCTCAAACAAATGAAGACAATCAAACCAGAGCTCAGGATGCAGTGACTGAGAAACAGTAAGGTTCCTTTTTAATAAACTGAACTTCTATACATGAGCATTGAATTGGCAACATAATTCATTTTCAGTTTCCTCCCCTCTTATATAAGCTCATTTATACATATTTAGGTGTAATTGAATTATTTTTTAGCCAGATTTCCATATGGTTACTTCACTTGCGTATTGTGTTTATATCCACAACCATTATATTGCATCACGGGGATTTGAAAAGAAATAAAAGAAAATATGGTTCTGATCTTGTATCATCGAGGTCAAATTGACATACTGTGTGCAATTTTGGACTCTCTGGCCTACAGATTGGTGAGTGCCATTTCAGGGCAACCACGCGCCCCGCCCCCCTGCCTGTGCAGGATACTTACTTTCCCTGCTCTCACATATAGGGCCTGAGGAGCCCTGGATATTGGGCCTCTGACCACTTTTGCGCAGCAATGGTGATGCGGGAGGAGGTCAAGAAGGTGAATGGTGGAAGCAGCAACCCACGCAAGTGATGGCTTTGGTGGGGGGCGCGAAATCGGTGAGAGGGTTGGTGTCAGCCGGCAGAGATCTGCAGGAATCTGGAGGTTGTAGATCTCTGGGCTGGAGAGCCTGTAGGTCAGGTCCGGGAGTGGCAATGATCGGGAGGGTCATTTAATGTGGGATCAGGAGAAGAATTCCTGCTCCTCCCGGCTCCACGTTCAGAGGTAAGTTACTTAACTTTTTAGTTGCAAACGTTCTGTAGCGTTGTCTCCGGGCAAACCAATCTTGCAGCGAGGATCTCAAGCAAGTTTTAGGCCCTTTATTTGCAGATGCAAAGGAACTAACTCCTGCTTCAGGTGTGGATAAAGGACACCTCTTGTTTGTCATTATCAATATGCACTTCCGGTCAGAAATGTGTGTGCTACCTGCCTGCCCTTTTGGGAACGTAGGCTGCATAGAGCCTGAAAAACAGGCCAATATTGAGGCCCCTATTTTCAAAACGTTATTGATTATTGAAGAGTTCAAAGAAGATGACTTTCTTCAAATAATTCCAACACTTAGGGGCCGAAATTCATCAGCCCACCGCCTGCTGCCGTCCACTCCAGCCGAAATTCCTCCTGAAGATCCGTGCAGTGCCACTTTCGAGGTGATCTGGAGCGGGCGGGAGGAGAGAGCCGCCGGGAACCGCCCACTGACGTCAGCGGACGGCCAAGTGGCGCAACTGACCTCCCGCCCGCCGAGTTTCCAGATCCCTGCGGGCAGGAGTCGACGGGACTCGGCGGCAGAACGGGGCTGGACTGGAGGCTGGTCTGTCCCCGACGGTAAATCTGAAGAACCTGAAAAAAAGAATTTTTTTAAATTTCAACAGCGACTTACCTACATGGAACCCCCTGAAGGTCTTTGGATAGTTTAAAAAAAAATTTTTTATTGGTGATTTTTTTTTCAGGGCTTCGACCCTCCGTGGGCCTGACTCCATCCTCGGGGGCACTTGGGCGGCAAGCGCCTCTGCTGCCGAGAATGAGACCTCCCGCCCGCTGCTGTCCAGATTGGTGGCGAACATCGTCTATTTGCTACCCGCCGACCTTCGAGGGACCTCGGCCATGAATATCCCGCCCAAAGTACCGTCCAATACATCGGCGGCACTTTGGGCAGGTGGAGGCCTTGATGAAAATCGTCCCCTTAGAGTTTGAATTTCTGGTTAAGAACAGGTTTGAAAATATTAAATACCTATAGATGCTGTATGAAACTCTAGTTCTGACATTGCTGGGACTATGGAAATGTCATGCTATGGAAGACTTTAGCTTGGAACTTCTACCCTGCTTTGAGGCAGCAATCAGGCATCCTAGGAGCAAAGGGACAGGAAGTTAGGAGTAAATCCTTCTCTGGGATTTAGCCTCTTGCGGCATAGGTAACGTCCAACGGTGAGGGAGGGTGTGGGGTGGCATGCTTGAAGCAGGGATACATGCTGTACAGAGCATGTGTGCGTCCCACTATGCAGTATTCAAATAGTAATTCTTCCCTGACACATTGAATTGGAGGCTCACTACCAAGGGAACAATGCTGACCTTTGGAATCGGGCAGACCATCCTCTATTCCATGAAACGGCAAGGTGCTACTCTGAAATTGCAGCATGTCTGCAGGTTAGGTACCCGAGTAATGCTTGCACTGGCAAGCACCCTGTCCCAATATGTAAATTACCCCGTCCCCAGGATTTGGGATAGGTTCATGGCAGGGACAGGATAGGGGGCAGAATTTCAGCCCTACCACACTGCTGGTGGCACTACAGGGCTATTGGAATTTCTATGCTAACGTATTTATGATGTGTAATGCAAGATATACGGTTAGAGAGTATTCTGCAGTTTTGTTTGATCTGCCGTGGACAAACATTGCAGAATTCTTCTTGAGAAGATTAAATGTATTGGGCAAAGTTCAAGCTAGGATAGATTATACATGGAGAGAAAGGGCCTGATTGGCCTTTTTTCATTGAGGTTTGGTACGAGTGCATATTGTCTCTGTGCAGAGTGCAGTGAAGATGTGGGAAATATCCTGATCTACAATAACAGCGGTAGATCGAGAGAACCCCTGTGAAATTTCAGGACCTATATATTTGCACAGACTGTCCAGCCTTTCACTCTTGTAAAACAGAACCAAATTTTAGCTGCAGTTTGTCATCATTTTAGTTAACAGTAAATTTGTTAACTGACCTTGCGTTTTATTTGTAACAGTGAGGCCCTGTCAATTCCTGTGCAAGAAAACCAGTTGAATGAGAATGAAGGCAGCGAGCAAGTGACCAATTCCAGCTGTGAAGTTTCTGCATTTAGTGTCATTGAACCAGCCTCATCATCACTGGCATTGGGTACTGTGACTGAGGGCAGTGATGCTGGTCCCTCTTTAATAAGTCACGAAGTCAACAAACCTGACGACTCACCTGATCAAACTTACCAAAGCGACGGCGAGTTGGATGACATTGCTAGTACTCTCTTTGATGAGGAATCCACTGGTTCCTCATCATATTGCTCTTCAGTAAGTTTGAGATTGTGATCTATTATAAATATATTTTTCAAAGCTTATGCAAGTCTTGACGCTCATTAAAGGTCAACTCAAATCTGAGTGAGATATTTGTGCAGCTCAGTAGAATCAACCCACAATCTGCTTTGGTTCAAGATAAATGTTTCCTTTAGTAGAAAAATGGATGTTGAGATTTCCATAACCATTAATTGGGGAGGGCGTTGGTGGCAATTAAATTTGCTTTGAGCTTGATTTATTCCCTGCTCACCTCCAGATCTTTGTGCCGTCACTAATGTTAATGTCAGTGCTATGAGGTTTTAAAATCAGACAATGTATCCAATATTTAGTCCTGGCTGAGCCTCAATTTCCTCCAGTTAAACATTGGGAAGACTGCAGCTATCATCTTCAACCCCAGGCACAAACTCCATACTTTTGCCACTGATTCCATCTCCCTCCGCAACGACTGGCTCAGGTTGAACCAGAATGCTGCAACCATGGCATCTTATTTGACCCCGAGTTGATTTTCCAACCCCATAGCCTCTCCATCACAAAGACTGCCTACTTCTACCTCTATAACATCGCCCATCTCCACGCTTGCCAAAAATCTCATCCATGCCTTTGTCATCTCTAGACTGGAATATTCCAATATTTTCCTGGATGGCCTCCCATTCACTGCCTTTCATAAATCTCTTAGCTCATCCAAAGTTCTGCCGTTTGTATCCAATCCAGTACCAAATCCCACTCACCCATTGCCCTTATATTTGCTGGCATACATTGGCTCCCAGTACCCCAATGCATCAACTTTAAAATCATCATCATCGTGTTCAGATCCCTTGACGGTCTCACCCCTTCCTATCTTTGTTAACTTCTGCAGCCCTATAACCCTCTGAGAACTCTATTCATCTAACTCTGACCTTGTGTATACCAAAATACCTTTGCTTAACCATTGGCCCTATGGTCTGGAATTCCCTCCTGACACCTCTCTGTCTTTTCTGCCTCCCTCTCTTCTTCTGATACCTTAAAACCTACCTCTTTGACCAAGCTTTTAGTCACCCCGCCTAATGATTTCGTGTTGATTTTGTGGTTTTGTCTGATTACGCTTCTGTGAAATGTCGTGAGTAATTTTACTATGTTAAAGACACGATACACTATTAAATGTAAGTTGCTGTTTACTTCTTGTGATTGACAAGTTTCCTATATGTTTTGGATTGTGTAAACAGAATGTCCCCTTTCAAAAGCTGCACATTTACACTGTCGATTCTACAATAATTCCTTAAAATACCTACCTGTAAATCCGGCGCTGGGCCCGAAGTCTTGGGCCCGGCCCATTCAGCCTCCCTCTCCTCTCTTTCCCCCCCCGCCCCTCCTCCCCACTCCCTTCTCTCCCCACCCCTCCCGTCTCTCCCTCCCTCCCTTCTTTCCCTTCTCTCTCCTCCCTCCCTCCCTCCCTCCCTCCGCTCCCTTCCCTCCCTCCCTCCCTCCAGAGAGTGAGAGAGAGACACACACAGACAGACAGAGAGATAGAGACACTGCCAGAGACACACTTGGGGGTGGGGGGGGGCGTCCCAGCATGCTGTTGGAGGGCTCCCGGTGTTGCAGGTAAGTAGAAAATGTTTTATTTATTGATTTTTTAAATGTTTTTATTTTTTATTCTTTTTTTTTGATTGACTTATTGGTTGATTTATTGATGTATTTATCATTTATTATTGATGATGGCTCTTTATTTGTAAAATTGAAGAGTTTAATGTTTGTAACCTTCCCTTTAAACCCCCCCCATCCATTCCCTACGCCTGATTTGTAACCTACGTCTGATTTATAAATGTAGGCAAGGTTTTTCTGAGCATACAAAAATCTACACTTACTCCATTCTAAGTTAGTTTGGAGTAAGTTTTCACTGCCTAAACTTTCAAAACGGGCGTAAGTGGCCAGACACGCCCCCTTTTGAAAAAAAAATCTGTTCCAAACTGAAACTGTTCTAACTGACTAGAACTGGAGCAAACTAAATGCCGAGAATTGCAATTTCTAAGATACTCCATTCTAAACCAGTTGCTCCAAAAAAACAGGAGCAACTCAGGCCGAAACTTGGCCCCAAAGTGACCATTATGCAAAGTATCTTCTGCTGAGGACTTTTCTATGAACACTGTCAGTACCGTTTCATGATCAAAAGGAGATATTCCCCCATAGTTCAAGACTGAACCTGTTTATTTAACTCATTTCCTCTTTTACTGGGATAGAGAACGCTATTGCTGTCTTGCACTTCCTGAAACACCCTTGCCCAATGAGGGCATGAATTTGAATTCTAGTCAAGACTGAATCAAAGTCTGGTAAGGAATCTGGCCCTATTGGTTAAGCTTTATCCATTCTGAATGGGCTATATACCAGTATAATTGCTGGGGAACTCCACAGTAGATTTTTGATAGTGAAAAAAGCATAGATACGGTAATGGAGTCAAATGTTCCAATGCAGGAGCTATCCTTGAGAGAGATTTAAGCTATTTGATTTTCTCTTACAGGATTTGTATTCATCCCCACTGGCAGGGCCTGATGAAGCCATCAAAATACAGGAGCACATTTGGCAAAATGTGAAAGAGGAATCTAAAATGAGACAAAATCTAATTGCTCTAAAAAATGAAAACAAAGTAAGTTTTTAAATGCATTTCATTTATAATGCAGTGAAAGTGTGGTCCTAACTTTTTAAAACGGACCTCAAGAATCTTTATTGGAAAATGATAATGGATCGGCATTTTTGCAGCTAGCTCATTTGGTTGCTGTTGATAGGGGGGAATTTCTGGCTTCCCCACACAAAACGTTATTATTTCAACGTCTGTTTTAATTGTTTGAAATCTTTTTCAGGTTCTTGCAAAGAACTTGGAGCATTCGATACTTAAACTAAAGAAAGAGCAACAACAGCGAACTTACACAGAAAACCTGTATTCAAAACTCCAAGAACATTTTCAGCTGGAAATATCTAAGTATTTCTCAAAATAGAATATGCACTATGTGAATCTCTCATAATCAAGATATAAAATACATTATTGCAATACCCAATTCTTGTTTGTTCTGTACTGTAAACCACAATGTGCCCCTTTGGGGTAATGTAATAAAACTAAAATGCCTAATTTCAAAGGGAAAACCCTCTTCTACATCTGAAGAAAAAATTGGTTCTTGGATCAGTGGATAATTTGACACTTGCTGTTTGTATCTAATGTACCTATTGAATTGATTGTAGGTTGCTGTAACAACACATTTTTGCTTTTTAGATTAAACCAGCAACTTCAAAGCAAAGAGGAAGAAATAAAGAAAATTACAGCACAGTTTGCAAATGAACGGTATGATCTCTGCTAAAACCACAAGCATCAATTAGTGCTTCAATAAATTGTTCCTGAGATCCGATAGAAAGTGAAGGCACAGTCTGGAGGCAGCCCAGCAGTCTCTCCGCTGTTCAGACAAGATAATGTACTGTTGGCCATGTTTTTAAACCACACCAATATTGCTTTGTCGAGTGTTCGTCAGTTGATATTCCAATCCACATTTGGGAAAACAACATGTGCAATAGAGTTCAATCTGCTTCTCCTCCTCTCACCAAGAATGTGCTTCCCGCTCTCACAGCAGGAGTCAGGTAATGCTGTTGGGAGATATGACTTATCCAGGCTTTCCCTGTGATGTGAACTGAGTCTATTCTCCAACTGATAGATGAGGCAGGGGAGGAATGTGAAAGAGGCAGTGTGGACAGGAGAGGAAAATAAGGAGGCAACATGGAGAGGCATGAAGGACCTTGGCGTAAAAATATAGAGCAAAGGGATTTAAATAGGTTAAAAAAAGAAAATGGTGGAAGAGCAAGGAAATTCAAAACAACAGATTTAAAATGGGCGATAATCAAAGAAACCACTGAGGAGGAATAAAAGAAGTGAGTTAGAAATAAAAATACGTTGGAATTAGAGGACCAGCAAGAAATACCTAATCTGGTGGTTCATTGCAGCAGCAATTACTGCATAAAAATAGTCACTGCATCCCAAAATTAGCTGATTGTGATTTTGACAACATGATGGACCCTACAGAAATGCAAGATATTTTATTTAATGTCGAACATGAGTGAGCGAACTATGAAAGCTTGGCCATAAGTGGACAGGCATCAGTTGTTATCAGCAGCACACTGTTTTGTTTCCTGGGTGAATACTATTATGTTGCAAATTCCCACCTCAACGCTCCCTCACAATTTGGACCGTTAAGTGATAATTTACTGCCATCTTGTACGAACTCACTGGTCAGTGAAACTATTACAGGTACAACGTCCCGAATCCGGAATTCTGAAAACCGGAATTGTCTGAAAGTCGGACATTTTTGAGGCAGCCACGATGGCGGCATCGAGCAGCAAGGGACGAGGAAACCGGTAAAAAACACAGCGGCGGGAATCGGCGAGCGGAGGAGCGGCATGGAGCGACGAGATCCAAAATCCAGCAAAACCCGAAATCCGGCATGGAACTAAGTCCCGAGGATTCCCGATTTCAGACGTTGTACCTGTATCACAATCTTGAGCTATAGAATAAAATACCGTCTATTATTTTCTGGATCTCGTACAATATTGCTGTCCTTCAAAGTGGATATTATTTTCTATTGGCAACACAGGTAATCCTCGTCATAATTCAAACTGCTGCTGGCCAAAAAGTGCCCCAAATCTAATCAAACCATCCTATGAAATTCACCACCTGTTTAAAAATCAATAAATAATTTTTAAAATAATAGGAATGAGTATCCTGAAGTAATATCAATGTTGAAATTTCATATCTGGTTTTTGGTGGCTGTTATAAACTGCTTGAGCTTAACTTGCATGGTTATGATGTCAAGTGAACTTCCTAATTGAAATGCTGTCTGCTCTCAGGCATCTCATCATCATTATAGGCAGTCCATCGGAATCGAGGAAGACTTGCTTCCACTCATGAAGTGAGTTCTTTGGTGGCTGAACAGTCCAATACAAGAGCCACATACTCTGTCACAGGTGGAACAGGTAGTCATTGAGGGAAGGAGTGTGGTAATACTTACAGCTCTGTTGCTACTTCTATGGCAGGTTACTGTGGAATAAGGACAAAGCTAAACTAGAAGATGTAACTGCAAAAAACATTGTAAAGTTAGTAGAGGCAACAAAGCGAGCGGTATCTGGTGAGGTAAGTGCTATTGCAGATAAGAAATTGTTCTAATTATTGGATGAATGTTGGAGGTGGTTTAACATCATCCTGTTAATTTGTCTCTGCAAGCTATTTGACACTGATTGATGTAGGTTTGGGCCTGGCATTGTTATGCAGTAAACTTATTTATTTATTTATTTAAAGTGGATTGAGTAGGAAGGTAAATTGTGCCCAGACTTTGTATTTATATTGAACACTCTTAAACAACCACCTGTTTTGAGCACGGAGAACTTTATCAGAAGCAGCACATTTTAAATTATATTAAATGGGGTTAATCCTCAAATTTAGTAAGTTAAGAATCAGTCACACTAGCTAGCCAGTTTTCACTGAAAATAGTAATTGGGTTTCTAAAACACGTCAAAGTAAGGATAACTGAGTTGGAGTGTTTGAACACATACCTTGAACGGTATAGTTCTCCTACTTAACAACCATTCATAGTCAAAAGCTGTGCTAAAGTGAGTGCAGTATGTTGTACTCTGGAATATAGTTTGTATGGCAGTTCTATCACTTATTGCTAATCTAGATCCCCTCCACAGACGGTTATCGTAATAGTCTGACAAACTATCAGCCTACTTGAGACTGCATTTTATGATGGATCTGTAGCGTATTTTCTGACAGAAGAGAATGCTTGTTGGGGAGGGCGGGCTGCATAATCAAGAATTACATCAGATAAATGCTGTAAATCTCAGCCAGTCCCTGGAGTTTTTCCAAATGCACAGGAACAAGGGTATTTCAGAATTGTGGATTTTGTGTATTCACCTAGAAAATGATCTTAACCTCTATTAGCCATTTGAATATTATACCCATCAATATTCATTTCCAGCAGAGATCACTGCATAGCAAACAGGAGCAATGACCTCCATAGCCTGGGGATGCTGAGGCCAATTCTCCCATCCCCAACTTTACTCCAGATGAGGGCTCTTATATAACCCCATTATTGTGGCCCAAGTTTTATACTAAACGGTCTGAGCAGTGCAACTCCGGGGCTCTGTTCACTTGGGCGACAGCTGCCTAGCCGTGAGCATAAACCTTTAGGGAGCAGTCCATGACCACTCCTAAATCTCTCCCTTCCTGTTACTTTTAATGTACACCCATCCAAGTTATACTCATTGTTTTCTTCCTTTTAATATCAACATCCTGAAGTAGATTAATGTCTGCTATGCCTTGATCTACGAATGTGTCTTGCATGCCTACTAAATAAAAGAAACCTCTAGCTTTATCCTCTGGGTCGCCACACTTCCAATAGATTCCATTTTAGGGTGAAAACATGAATCCTCATGTCTGAATTTAACACATTTTAGCGGCATTTGGTTGTATAATATAAGTCTGTATTTTTGCATGTTTTTTAATGTTTTTTTCAGGTTTTGTTCTTGGAGTCTCGTAGGGATCATGGCCTCTTCCAGTTGCAACAGGCTGAGCAAGACTGTTCAGTTCAACTCAGGACGGCAGAAGAGAATGTGACACGGTGAGTGGACTATCACAACAGATTTGACGTACGTAAATGTAGAAATGATATGTTGTTCAGGGTGCATGGTATTGGTGCCCCACTATATTCCGCTCTAAATAGCTGGAGTCCACGGCCTTGGCAATCAAGGAGGCTACCCATCCTCTAAAACTAGATAGAAGTTTGTGTGAACCAGGATCTGCTGAGAATGGCTGTCCTCCCATGCAGCAGCATTGACACAGGATCAAAAGGAACTGCTGATTTCCCTAGGACTATTTAAAGGCAGTTGGATGATTATCAAGGAAATGTCTCTGGATGGCAAGTGGCTGCAAAAGAATCTGCATGGCAGCAAACATATGGATGCAGTAAAAGGAATCCTTTGGCAAGTGATGGAGTGATGTGAATTCCTGCTCTGGCACCCCTGTTTG
This sequence comes from Pristiophorus japonicus, assembly GCF_044704955.1. Lineage (NCBI taxonomy): Eukaryota > Metazoa > Chordata > Chondrichthyes > Pristiophoridae > Pristiophorus > Pristiophorus japonicus. The sequence goes on along the minus strand of NC_091987.1, from coordinate 80,070,140 downwards.
CTGTTCCTCACCTGTGCACTGTGACTCACCTGTTGCAAACTGCCATCTTGAGGCTACATGTCTTTACAAAAATTGATGAGAGGGATTCAGTTGTCTTGTCTTGTTCCGGCCCGTAGGCAGGCTGTTCTTTCAGCCTTAGAATGACAGAAGAGGAACATTTGAAAGTTGCCTACAGGGCTCCTGTGTCAGATGACACAACTCGACAACTACCTCTATGCTGACCCACTGCCTGTGGAGACCGCTTCTGAGGTGTGTCAGGAAAATGGTGGTGGAATATCTGGCGGATGCAGAAAGTCTGGCTCTGGTGCTAGCCGATCTCCAGCAAATCACATGGATGAACTTTAACAATTGTACATCCCTGTCTGGTGTAAAAATAAAATGGGGAAGGTGGCTCAACCGTGGCTAACATGGGAAATTAGGGATAGTGTTAAATCCAAGGAAGAGACATATAAATTGGCCAGAAAAAGCAGCAAACCTGAGGACTGGGAGAAATTTATAATTCAGCAGAGGAGGACAAAGGGTTTAATTAGGAGGGGGAAAATAGAGTATGAGAGTAAGCTTGCAGGGAACATAAAAACTGAGTGCAAAAGCTTCTATAGATATGTGAAGAGAAAAAGATTAGTGAAGACAAATGTAGGTCCCTTGCAGTCAGAATCAGGTGAATTTATAATGGGGAACAAAGAAATGGCAGACCAATTGAATAAATACTTTGGTTCTGCCTACACTAAGGAAGACACAAATAAGCTTCCGGAAATACCGAGACTCCAGGATGGTATGTTGCCTCCCTGGTGCAAGGGTTGCAGAAGTGAGGGATCCAAATTCCTGGGACATTGGAACCAGTCCTGGGGGAGGCGGGACCAGTACAAACCGGACGGCCTGCACCTGGGCAGGACCGGAACCAATGTCCTAGGGGGAGTGTTTGCTAGTGCTGTTGGGGGGGAATTAAACTAATATGGCAGGGGAATGGGAACCTATGCAGGGAGACAGAGGGAAATAAAATGGAGGCAGAAGCAAAAGATAGAAAGGAGAATAGTAAAAGTGGAGGGCAGAGAAACCCAAGGCAAAAAACAAAAAGGGCCACATTACAGCAAAATTCTAAAGGGGCAAAGTGTGTTAAAAAGACAAGCCTGAAGGCTCTGTCACTCAATGCGAGGAATATTCAGAATAAGGTGGACGAATTAACTGCGCAGGTAGCAGTTAACGGATTTGATGTAATTGGCATCACGGAAACTTGGCTCCAGGGTGACCAAGAACTCAACATCCAGGGGTACTCAACATTAGGAAGGATAGACAGAAAGGAAAAGGAGGCGGGGTGGCGTTGCTGGTTAAAGAGGAAATTAATGCAATAGTAAGGAGGGACATTAGCTTGGATGATGTGGAATTGTATGGGTGGAGCTGCGGAATATCAAAGGGCAGAAAACGCTAGTGGGAGTTGTGTACAGACCACCCAACAGTAGTGAGGTTGGGGACAGCATCAAACAAGAAATAAGGGATGTGTGCAATAAAGGTACAGCAGTTATCATGGGCAACTTTAATCTACATATTGATTGGGCTAACCAAACTGGTAGCAATTCGGTGGAGGAGGATTTCCTGGAGTGGATGAGGGATGGTTTTCTAGACCAGTATGTCGAGGAACCAACTAGAGAAGCTGGTCATCCTAGACTGGGTGATGTGTAATGAGAAGGGACTAATTAGCAATCTTGCTGTGCAAGGCCCCTTGGGGAAGAGTGACCATAATATGGTAGAATTCTTTATTAAGATGGAGAGTGACACAGTTAATTCAGAAATTAGGTCCTGAACTTAAGGAAAGGTAACTTTGACGGTATGAGGCGTGAATTGGCTAGAATAGACTGGCGAATGATACTTAAAGGGTTGACGGTGGATAGGCAATGGCAAGCATTTAAAGATCACATGGATGAACTTCAACAATTGTACATCCTTGTCTGGAGTAAAAGTAAAACGGGGAAGGTGGCTCAACCGTGGCTAACAAGGGAAATTAAGGATAGTGTTAAATCCAAGGAAGAGGCATATAAATTGGCCAGAAAAAGCAGCAAACCTGAGGACTGGGAGAAATTTAGAATTCAGCAGAGGAGGACAAAGGATTTAATTAAGAGGGGGAGAATAGGAATAGAGTACGAGAGGAAGCTTGCCGGGAACATAAAAACTGACTGCAAAAGCTTCTATAGATATGTGAAGAGAAAAAGATTAGTAAAGACAAACGTAGGTCCCTTGCAGTCAGATTCAGGTGAATTTATAATGGAGAAGAAAGAAATGCCAACAGACATTAGACTTAGTTTCCAGCTGGTGCCCTGAGCTTATTGCATTCTGAGCTGTTGCACTGTGAGCTGCAGGTGAAAGGTTGTATTCTGGGAGTCACTGCTCATCCCAACTTCTCTAAGGTCCTTCTGTTCCACTGAACTCTTTTCAGATATTTTGTTTACGGTCAGCTTTCCAGTGAAACAGCAATCCTGGTGTTTTTCAATTGACAAATATCAAAAACCCCAACACGCAATCCCTGCACCAAAAAAACATTAAAAACCCGAGAAAAATTACCCTGTCTTTTTAAGATCTGCCTTCCGCATATAGTTTACCTTTATTGTCCGTTATAAAATGGGGGGGCTTTTGCCTGACCATTGGGGAATACCTCTATGGAGCTAAAGGTCTTTATTTACATGCAGGACACATACATGTAAGATTTACAAAGTCTGCTATGTGCCATCGAGCCCACTGACTTATCCACTGATATTCTGCTATTTTTTTTAAAAGAGATAAATACTTCTTTATAGTTAACTCTTATCAGTTCTATATCCTTCTTTACAACCTCTATATTCTTTCTTCCAACATCATTTGTAAAAACTCATGCAAAATATTTATTTAATATTGGCACTTTACTTTTATCCTCTGCAATCTCTCTTACCTTCATCCCTGAAGGATCAAGCCTTTTTAACTATTGATTTTTTTTTTTAACTTATAAAAGTAATTTCATAGTATCTTTCCAATCTTGTGTTATATTCCTTTTTAGCCCTTCTTATTGGCTGTTTCACCTCCCTAATACACTGTCTGTACTCCTTGGCCCAGAAATTGTGGTCGGGGGCTTCCTGTGGGAGGATGTCTCCAACCGAAATTGTTTTTGCATAGAAACATAGAAATTAGGTGCAGGAGGGGAGGCCATTCGTCCCTTCGAGCCTGCACCGCCATTCAATAAGATCATGGCTGATCATTCAACCTCAGTACCCCTTTCCTGCTTTCTCTCCATACCTCTTGATCCCTTTGGCTGTAAGGGTCATATCTAACTCCCTTTTGAATATATTTAACGAACTGGCCTCTTACGAAAGTACTGGTGGTCCCGGAGGAACATAGACTTGTGCTCCGAGGCCTAGCTGCGCAGCCCAGCTTGGGGGCCCACGTATTCCAGGACCGTATGTGCAGCCTGGGATCACGTGGGCCGGACCAACCAATGTAAATGGCGTATCCCCATTCACAGTGAGTTCCGTTTCTATGGAGATCACCATTTCTATGAATGGGGATATCCCCAAAAATACAAACATTTAAAATAAATAAGAAAAACTCTTCACACATTTAAAATTCTTTGAAATATTAAATTAAATATTTTAGACATTTTTTGTTAATGTGTTTTAATAGGGGTAAAAATAAACTTACCTTAATGAACAGGGTCTTTAATATAAAAATTATTGATAAAATTTTATTTTCCTATCTTTTAAAACTCTTACGCTGGTAAAAGCAGGCCTTATACCTGCTTTTATCAGGCATAAGAGTTTGAAGGACATTCACTGGGCAAGAGTTGGGCAAATAGCCCAAAGCTCTTCCTGCATAGGCCCATCTCCTGGGGATGCATTGGAACTGTCAAAAGACCTCACAAAATAATTTCAAGATGTTAAGACATTTTGACAGTTTGCAAGTGCCGGATTTTAGTACATGCGCATCACGCGCCGAGAACCTGCACTTGTGAGACCTCTACGGATTTGTGCGCGTCTGTAGAGACCGCGATTTTTGGCCCCTTGTGTTTATTATTGTCAGCCCTATCATATGCCTACTCATAATTATGTCTTCCCCTGTTCACCTTATAGTATTCTGTGCATCTCATTATCTTCACATTTGTACATTTTGCCCCTATTTTATAAAACCTAAGATCCTATTTGCTTGTTTTACAGCTCTATCAACTTGTCCGCTCGTTTGTAAATATTTGTATACCTGAACCCTAAATCTTTCTGTTCCTCTATTCCATTTAAAGTTTTACCATTTTGTATATTTGAGTCCTCTTTATTTTTCCTTCCAGAATATATCCCCTCACATTTCTTCACGTTAAATTTAATCTGACATCTATCTTAATCTACCAACCTATTAACGTCCTTCTGACTTTGTTTACAGTCCTCTTTACCGTTAACCTCACTCCCAATTTTTATGTCATTTGACATTATGCCCCCTTATAACCAAGTTGAGAAAAAAAAGCAATGGTTCCAACACTAGCTTTAGGGGAACATCACAGATTATATGTCTCCAGTCTGGAAAAACATCTATTAACCAGTACTTTCTGTTTTCTGTGCTTTATCCAACTTCCATCTATGCTGTGACATTTCTTTTAATACATGTCCATTAATTTTATTAACAAGCCTGCTATGTGACACCTTATCAAATTCTTTTAAAAATCCATATAGATAATACCCACCAAATAAACACCATTATTGTTTCAAATTTATTTGACACAACTTGCCTTTTACAAATTCATGTTGGCTGGTTTTCTAGGTGAGTATTAATTTTATCCCATATTATGGCCTCTAGAAGCTCAGCCACTGCTGACGTTAGGTTGCTTGTGCTATACTTACCTGGTTTGTTCTCCCTTTTTGAACAGAAGTGTTACATTGTCAATCACCCTCTTCAAGTTCATAGGAAGAAAAGTGCAAATATGAACAATTACCTCATCCAGGAAGAACTATTTTGACCCTGCAAAATAATTTCAAGATTCATCACTTGTTGAAAACTAACTAAAACCATTGTACCTTTGGTTAATAGAAATCCTGAGTCTGCTCGTGTATGTGCAACTGTTGATGGCTGGCAAGCAATCGTAGCTGATATAAGAAACAAGATTGATTTTACAAAGGTGAGTTTTTTTCCCCATGTCATTTTATTATAAAGTACAAAAGTAATTTTTGTCTGATTACGCTTCTGTGAAATGCCTTGGGATTTACCTGCTGCACATATTATTACGTCAAATAGGCTATATAAAGGCAAGATGGTGTCTGAAACTGTTCTGAGCAGTGAATACAGTATTCTAGATTGTAGGAAGTACATCTATATTGGTGTATGTCACATTGGTAGAGTTTTTGGAGCCATGGACAGTGTGTCGTGCATGCTGCAGTTTCACAGGATAGTACAAGTTAAGGACTGCTGAAGTTGGGATCATGGAAACAATGAACAATCCTAGAAGGGACAGTCCCTCTGGAAAACAGTGAGAGGGGAGGAGAAAATATGATTAGTAGAATCTCGAACTGCAAGTGATTCCTGGGCCATATGTAGACTTAGCTCAGTGTTCAAATTTTCACTTCCTTTAAGAACATAAGAATTAGGAGCAGGAATGGGCCAAAGGGCCTCTTGAGCCTGCTCCGCCATTCAATAAGATCATGGCTGATCATTGACCTCAACTCCACTTTCCCATCCGGTACCCACATTCCCTTGATTACCTTAGAGTCCAAAATGTCCTGAAGTGTAAATTCCCTGTCTGCATGAGTTCTTTACCTTGTCGTTGTAAATTCAGTGACTTAAGTCTTGGAATCCTCCACTCTGCCTATTTTTTCCTGCATTGCAAAGTAACCAGTTAGTGGTAGAATTCACCTGTAGGCTACCAATACATTATAACACACTGAGCCACACAGGCCATGGGTTTGATTCTTGGTCTTTGCTGAGTCAGCTGATCTCCACTAGGTGCTACAATTGACCATGGCACCCAGGACTGTAGAAGGGGGAAAGAAGTATGGGTCCTGCTCTTCAGTGCCTTCATCCCTTCACCCCACCACTGGCAGATGTACCTTCAGCCATCAAACCTCATGCTCTGCAATTCCTCCCTAAACTCCTCTGTCTCTTCACTTTCCTCTTCTCCTTAAAACCCTTTGACCAAACTTTTAATCACCTCTTCTGACATCACCACTTTGGCTCAGCATCCATTTTTGACTGATTAAGCTTCTGTGAAGCGCCTTGGGACATTGTTCTATGTTAAAGACACTGTATAAATACAAGAATGTGTATGTGCATATGTCCATTAGGTGAGAGCAGGATTGAATTTGAGTTTGGCTGTGACTCCCTCCATGATTGAATAGTCTGCCAACATTCATTGTTTAGGATTGCACTTCAAACAAAGGCTGTGTTGATGAGGTCGTGGAGGGCTACCTGTACCTGGGGAACCATATCCTAGTTAAAAATGATTGACTTTAAGTGAGAAGGGAGGAAATTAGGCAGAAAATACATTTTGAGAGAATCTATCAATGTGATCTTATTGGAAGTGTATTGCTTAATAAAAATCAATAGTTTATTAACAAGACATTTTGTGCCAGTATAAACTGTTGTAATAACTTGCATCTTTATTTAATTTGTATTCATTTGGACATTTTTTTCTTAGAATCAATTTGATGAACAGATAGGTTTGTTGAAGAGTGGAACTAAACTGAGCATGCTTCCACAGATAAAGATCCCACCACCACCTCCACATCCTGATGCAGTAGTACGTTCTTTCTACTATAATTCCTTTACAACACATTGAATTCGGTGTCTGGATTAATTTTCCTCTTTTAATCATTTTCTATTTCTGTAAGGATGTGCTTTCATGAAACGTCAAATGCAGTAAATGTTTGGTTTCTTTTCATTTTAGATGAAGCATTTTTTGGAACAGCATTTACAGGCAAAAGCAAACAATGTTAAGGCTGGATTTGAGCAACTCAAGTCTGCTAAAGGTAGATCCACTACTGTCACAAGACAGCCAGAGGCTTCAGCAGCTGTACAGGAAGAGGTGGGAACTAATCAATTGTATTAGACCAATGATAGAGACTAAACCGAGCCTACATGAAATGTTATCCAGTTTGTTGATGTTACTTGACATCTGATGCTTTGTTAACCTCCTCGATACTTGAAGCATCTTCCTTCCATAATTGCAATGAGTTATGTATGTTCTTGCCAGCTTGTTGAGTTTCCCACTTTGAGGCACAAGTTAAAACTGATATGCTGATATTAACTCCAAATTACTTCTTTGCATATACATCCACTTTCTGACACCTTAACAATCTGAATCAATCTTGCTCCAGGTAACAAGATTGTACACTTCAATCTACTCCTGAAATGTGGGAGGAAAACTAGAGATAATTATTTGTTTAGAAAATGTACAATTGTGTACCAACTATAGTGACTTATAACAGAGAAACATAGAAAATAGGTACAGGAGTAGGCCATTTGGCCCTTCGAGCCTGCACCACCATTCAATATCATGGCTGATCATTCCCTCAAAACCCTTTCCTGCTTTCTCTCCATACCCCTTGATCCCTTTAGCCATAAGGGCCATATCTAACTCCCTCTTGAATATATCCAATGAACTGGCCTCAGCAACTCTCTGCGGTAGGGAATTCCACAGATTAACAACTCTCTGAGTGAAGAAGTTCCTCCTCATCTCGGTCCTAAATGGCCTACCCCTTATCCTTAGACTATGTCCCCTGGTTCTGGACTTCCCCATCATCGGGAACATTCTTCCCGCATCTAACATGTCCAGTCCCGTCAGAATTTTATAAGTTTCTATGAAATCCCCTCTCATCCTTCTAAACGCCAGTGTATAAAGACCCAGTCTCTCCTCATATGTCAGCCTGGTGAGCCTTCGCTGCACTCAATAGCAAGAACGTCCATCCTCAGATTAGGAGACCAAAACTGAACACAATATTCCAGGTGAGGCCTCACCAAGGCCCTGTACAACTGCAGTAAGACTCCCTGCTCCTATACTCAAATCCCCTAGCTATGAAGGCCAACATACCATTTGCCTTCTTCACCGCCTGCTATACCTGCATGCCAACTTTCAATGACTGATGAACCATGACACCCAGGTCTCGTTGCACCTCCCCCTTTCTCAATCTGCCACCATTCAGATAATATTCTGCCTTCGTGTTTTTGCCCCCAAAGTGAGTAACTTCACATTTATCCACATTATACTGCATCTGCCATGCATTTGCCCACTCACCTAACCTGTCCAAGTCACCCTGCAGCCTTTTAGTGTCCTCCTCACAGCTCACACCGCCATCCAGTTAAGTGTCATCTGCAAACTTGGAGATATTACACTCAATTCTTTCATCTAAATCATTAATGTATATTGTAAAGAGCTGGGGTCCCAGCACTGAGCTCTGCGGCACTCCACTAGTCACAACCATTCTAATCTGATTCCTTTTAATTTCTCTCATTGGTTCCCACAGTAGTGTAGTTGTATGAATTGTTTATATTTGCAGGAGTGCGCATTGATACAATCAGACTGATGTTTTCTGGTATGAAGATATTACATGCTTCAGAATTGGGGTATTTTGGCAGTGGCCATGACTGAAGAAACGGGAGAAATAATCGGGCAGGGGCACTTGAGACAGTTGTCTTGCCATTCTTATGGTGCCTGTGGCAGATGGAGGTTCCACTCACATTTTCCTCGTCCTGTCAAGGTATCCTGTGATTGTTGAGAATAGTCTATCTGTAGAAACCTCGATGCAGGGGGCCAAATAATCTGTCCTCTCCTAGTCTCAAGTGCACGCTTTAATGCTTCTGACCTTGACCCACATACATGTCATCGATGCTTTGCTGTGTATTGAAGGGTTGAGGTCTACTGCAGCAAGAAATCACTTGTTTCAGCGATGCTGCCTGGATCACAGCACTATATGTTCGAACATTGCTAGCTTAAATAGAGAAAAAAATATATATCCTTCTGTTTTCCATTAGTTCCAGTTAATTTTTAGGAGTATATGGTTTGTTGAGGATTAAATAGCATGCAAATTACTTTTGGTATCATTTTGAGACCAACCAAGGTTTCTTTTCATTAATCCATAGATTCAAGGGGCTTCCCCAGTATCTGAACAATCGGCAACCCAGCGGTCCATGCAAGCTGGCAGAGGAGCAACAGTGGCGATTGCAGCAGCAGCGGCGACAGCAACAATAGTCGGAATCCGTGGAAAGAACAGCTTTGAGAGAATTATGGAGAAACTTTCAACATCCTATCCGCAGTTTACCAGGTTAATATCAGTGGCTGAAATACTTTGTTCATGGCAGTGGGTCCAATAAAAGTTTGTTTTCCACAATAAAACATTGTTTCTCTGGTGCACATTTGTTTCAGAGCAAGCAATTGATGCATTGTTTTTTGTTTTATATCTGAAGAACATGTAAAATGAAAAGACTATTTTTGTTTGCATTTTAGGGATGCATTAACGGACTTCTTGAAAGAAGTAAGGCTGTCCAATGGTGGCTCCCTCTCGGGATTATCCTACGATGAAATTGTTAACAAAGTAGCACGATTGGTGGAATCAAAACTCTCCGAGGTAAACCTGAGCAATTGCTGCTTTTGGAATAAATAGGAGCAAGCAATTGGCTGTTACTGCTTTATGAAGAGAATCATTCCCATGCCGATTAATATATTCTTTTCCTTTTGACTTTCTGCATTTCAGAGCAGTAACAGTGGTCACAACAATCCCTCTCAACAATCCGCTTGGCGTTCATCTAAGCAACAGGGACTAAAGTCATGGGAAGGAGCCAGGGCATTGGTAATCTACACTTGGCACATAGTGTGTTGAAACACAATGGGGCTGAAATTGCCCCGCACTGGATTTGGGGCGCATAATTTGAATTATCTGAAAGTTTAGTGCCGGCACGGGAAGCGCCGGCACGGGAAGCGCTGCCACCACACAGAATTGGCCACTTAGAGGCAAAAAAATGTATGGGGCATCGTGGGGTGCAACTCTCACACCAGCAAAACGCTGATGTGCCGCTGTGAACTCTGCAGCCTCTTTAGTGGCACCCACTGGGCCACCAGGGAGGGTGTCGACCGATAGAAAAAAGATGGCGTCCACGGCATTGCCACCGCCCCTATAAGGATACCCCAGCCACCACAGCTTCTTGTCCCCGAGGCATTGCCCCACGGCGACCTCACGTGCTACGGGACAATTTCACCCGAGGGGTGCAAAGGGGTCAGCACACACGCCGGCAGAGCCTGGGGCGATGGGGGCAGCTCTGGCCACTGCACCTGGTCGAAAACCCTTCAGCACCGCGCTAACGGATCTTTCCCAGAGGGGCAATTTCGGCCCCTATGTATATAAAGCTTTGAGACAGACAGTTTCTATATTTTTTAAAAAGTAAAAATTATTCTTCTCTGCTCTTGGCATGAAACAGTGCGCTGTGATTTTCCATCTTTTGAAAATAATGGAAAAGTAAATCACAGGCAGCGAATGCACAATTCTGCAACAGGCATTCCCAGCAGGCATTAATGTGGAATTTTAACCCCACTGTGATTTAGAGAATGTTGTAGCTCATCTGTACAGATTGTGGCATTCAATTCTTTAAAAAAAACGTCAACAGTTTATTTGAAACTATCATTGATGCAGTGAATAGTCCTGGCAATAGAAAATTAAACACTCATGCACAGAGAACTGGGCTTAAATTCCCAGGAAAGCATTGAAATTTGGTGACCATCTATAGGTTACATTTCACTGGGTCTCCGTCTTTCATGGCAGCAGGGGTGGGGGGGGAGAGGTTAGAGAGAGGAGGAGGAAGCGGATTAAATTAGCAGTTATAACCAAGCCCAAATTGACAACTTGTCAGCTGGTAGTGTGGTTATTAGTAACCTGAGGAAGCCTGTGATCTAGACTTTTCTTTCTACCTAACTGAAGGGAGATAGCACAGAGACGACATGTACAACGGTGAAGGATATATTAGACAAAACATATTTTGAACTTAGTAGCCTTCGTCTGGGCTCAAAAAGGAGAGAGTTCAGTGCACAAGGCAAAAGCTTGGGAAAGCAGGGAAAAATGATTAAAAAAATAAAATTAAAAGCTCTTTATCTGAATGCATGCGGCATTCGTAACAACATAGATGAGTTGACAGCAAAAATAGATATAAATGGGTGTGATCTGATTGCCATTATAGAGACGTGGTTGTAAGGTGACCATGGCTGGGAACTGAATGTTCAGGGCTATTTGACAATTCAGAAGGATAGGCAGAAAGGAAAAGTAGCTGGGGTAGCTCTGTTAATAAAGGATGGGATCAGTGCAGTAGTGAGAAATGATATTGGCTCAGAAGATCAAGATGCAGAATCAGTTTGGGTGGAGATAAGAAATAATAAAGGGAAGAAGTCACTGGTGGGCGTAGTCTATAGCCCCCCGAACAGTCGCAACACTGTTGGACGGAGTATAAATCAAGAAATAATGGATGCTTGTAAAAAAGGAACAACAATAATCATGGGCGATTTTAATCTTCATATTGATTGGACAAATCAAATTGGCCAAGGTAGCCTTGAGGAAGAGTTCATAGTGTATCCGGGATAGTTTCCTTGAACAGTACGTTGTGGAACTAACCAGGGAGCAGGATATCTTAGATCTGGTACTGTGTAATGAGACAGGATAAATAAATTATCTCTCGGAAAGAGTGATCATAGCATGGTTGAATTTTAAATTCAGTTGGAGGGTGAGAAAGTTGGATCTCAAACCAGTGTCCTGAGCTTAAACAAAGGAGATTACAAAGTATAAAGGCAGAGTTGGCAAAAGTGGACTGGGAAAATAGATTAAAGTGTAAGACGGTTGATAAGCAGTGGCAGACATTTAAGGAGATATTTCATAACTCTCAACAAAAATACATTCCAGTGAGAAGGAAAGACTGTAAGAGAAGGGAGAACTACCCATGGCTAACTAAGGAAATAAAGGATGGTATCAATTGAAAACAATGGCATACAAAGTGGCCAAGATTACTGGGAGGCCAGAGGATTAGGAAACTTTAAAAAACCAGCAAAGGATGACTAAAAAAATAATGAGAGGGAAGATAGATTGAGAGAGTAAACTAGCAAGAAATATAAAAACAGATAGTGGTAAGAGTTTCTACATGTATATAAAAAGGAAGAAAGTAGCTAAAGTAAACATTGGTCCCTTTGAGGATGAGACTGGGGAATTAATAATCGGGAACAAGGAAATGGCAGAGACTTTGAAAATATATTTTGTGTTGGTCTTCATGGTAGAAGACACTAAAAACATCCCAATAATGGAGAATCAAGGGGCTATAGGGAGGGAGGAACTTAAAACAATCACTATCACTAAAGAAAAAGTACTCTGTAAAATAATGGGACTAAAGGTGGCCAAGTACCCTGATGGCTTGCATCCTAGGGTCTTAAAAGAAGTGGCTGCAGAGATAGTGGATGCAATGATTGTAATCTACCAAAATTCCCTGGATTCTGGAGAGGTCCCAGTGGATTGGAAAACAGCAAATGTAACGCTCCTATTTTTAAAAATAAAAGGAGGCAGACAGAAAGCAGGAAACTATAGACCAGTTAGCCTAACATCTGCCATTGGGAATATGCTGGAATCCATTATTAAGGAAGCGGTAGCAGGACATTTGGAAAAGCACAATACAGAATCAGCATGGTCTTATGAAAGGGAAATCATGTTTGACAAATTTGCTGGAGTTCTTTGAGGATGTAACGAGCAGGTGGATAAGGGGGAACCAGTGGATGTGGTATATTTGGCATTCGATAAGGTGCCACATAAAAGGTTACTGAACAAGATGAAAGCTCCAGGGTTGGGGATAATACATCAACATGGATAACGGATTGGCTAACTAACAGAGTCGGGATAAATGGGTCATTTTCCAATTGGCAAACGGTAACTAGTGGGGTGCCACAGGGACAGGTACTGGGGCCTCAACTATTTACCATCTATATTAATGACGTGGATGAAGGGACTGAGTATAATGTAGCCAAGTTTGCTGATGATACGAAGATGGATGGCAAAACAAGTTGTGAAGAGGACACAAACAATTTGCAAAGGGATATAGACAGGTTAACTGAGTGGGCAAACATTTGGCAGATGGAGTACAATGTGGGAAAGTGTGAGGTTATCCACTTTGGCAGGAAAAATAAGAAAGCAGATTATTATTTAAATGGAGAGAAATCACAAAATGCTGCAGTACAGAGGGACCTGGGAGTCCTTGTGCATGAAACACAAAAAGTTAGTATGCAGATACAGCAAGTAATCAGGAAGACAAATGGAATGTTAGTCTTTATTGCAAAGGGGATGGAGTATAAAAACAGAGACGTGCTGCTACAACTGTAGGCCACACCTAGAGTACTAGAGAAGGTTCACAAGGTTGATTCCCGAGATGAAGGGGTTGACTTATGAGGAAATATTGAGCAGGTTGGGCCTATGCTCATTGGAGTTTAGATGAATGAGAGGCAATCTTATTGAAACATATAGGATACTGAGGGGGCTCGACAAAGTAGATTCAGAAAGGAAGTTTCCCCTCAGGGAATCTAGAACTAGGGGGCATAGTTTCAGAATAAGGCGCCACCTATTTAAAACTGAGATGAGGAGGAATTTCTTCTCTGAGGGTTGTAAATCTGTGGAATTCTCTGTCCCAGAGAGCTGTGGAGGCTGGGTCATTGAATATATTTAAAGTGGAGATAGATTTTTGAGCGATATGGGAGTGAAAGGTTAAGGGGAGCAGGCAGGGAAGTGGAGCTGATTCCATGATCAGATCAGCCATGATCATATTAAATGGCGGAGCAGGCTCGAGGGGCCAAATGGCCTACTTCTGCTCCTATTTCTTCTGTTCTTATTTCCCTTCTTTAAGTTTGGATTGTGATAGTTATTAGTGAGAAGAGGAATGTAATTAGAAAGAGCCTTCAAGGACCAACTTCATTATTCCATGTGAACGTTCATTATTCCATGTTGAACGTAGGGCACTTAACTATTTGAGTACATTAGCAGTTTTCAAAACTCTTGTGTCATTGCCATTTACCATATGTGAAAGGGATCTTCTGCACTTCTATAATGCAGCAATAGAGAAGTTCACCGAATGAATGCACATAGTGTTCCTGGAATAACCACTTGAGATTGTAATTTTAACTTTTAATACTGATCTACTATGGCATTGCCATGACGTTAGTAGGTTCCGTTCATTGGGAATACTGAGATAGTATAAGAACTGCTGCAATTCAATAATCCTTGTGTTTTGTAGACTGAAGAACAAGACCCTTGTGTGATCTGTCATGAAGAACTCGCTATAGAATCCATGCTTATTTTACCATGTGCACACAAATTCCATTTCCAGGTATTCTGATCATATTCTAACTTTTTATTCACTTTATTTTATGACCTATATATAGCAAATGGCAAGGGAGGAGTTTCATCATATAGTGAAAGTCTCTTAATTGAAAGCAAAATGTGGACTGAATCCATATGGCAGTAATCTGCATATCTACCAACAGTCTTGCTTTTTACACAAGACAAGGAAATGAAAATCAAGCCTATCCTACCTAAATAAATTGTGCCAGGTTGAGATTAGTTCACTTCTGATTCGCCACCGATGATTCATTGTTTTCACTTGAGGTGTCCATAGTGCACTGAGACACTAGCACAATGCATTATGGAAAAGTAGGATGTGAATTCACACTGGTAACTACTACACATAAGAACATAGGACATAGGAGCAGGAGTAAGTCATACAGCCCCTCGAGCCTGCTCTGCTATTCAATAAGATCATGACTGATCATCGACCTCAACTCCACTTTCTTGCCCTATCCCTATATCCCTTGATTCCTTTAGTGTCCAAAAATCTACGGATCTCAGTCTTGAATATATTCAACGACTGAGCATCCACAGCCCTCTGAAGTAGAAAATTCCAATGATCGAGAACCCTCTGAGTGAAGACATTTCTCATCATCTCAGTCCTAAATGGCCGACCTCTTATCCTAAGACTATGACCCCTAATTCTAGACTCTCCAGCCAATGGAAACAGCTTCTCGGCATCTATTAATCAAGCCCTCTCAGAATTTTATGTTTCAATGAGATCACCTCTCATTCTTCTAAACTCCAGAGAATATTGGCCTATTTTATTCAATCTTTCCTGATAGGACAACCCTCTCATCCCAGGAATCAACCTAGTGAACTTTTGTTGCACCTCCTCTGAGGCAAGTAAATCCTTCCTTGGTTAAGGAGACCAAAACTGTACACAGTACTCCAGGTGTGGTCTCACTGAAGCCCTATATAATTGCAGCAAGACTTCCTTACTCATACTCCAACCCCCTTGCAATAAAGGCTAACATACTATTTGCCTGCTTAATTGCTTGCTGTACCTGCATGCTAACTTTCTGTGATTCCTATAGAAATCATACACACTCTGTAACTATCACCCATGCCACTATAGTGAGGTTATAGCAGTTAGTCTGACAAAATCCAGTAAGTCACTCAAGGCTGCTGTTGCGTTTCTCTGGCTCCAAATTTCATAGAAGCACCGTCAGAAGCACAATAGGCGGATTGCTCTCATAAATTATATTTGGCAAGGGGATACATAAAAAGAGAGGGCTGAAGATAGCCTCAATAAGGATCTCACTTTAGCAACAAAGTAGTTCTAGCTTTCACATGTGTATGTCGACAAAAGAAACACATCATCAACTACTCTCCTTTACTGCTGAGCCAGTCACACTTTCTGTTCTCCTCCAAGCCTCCCAAAGAAATAACTTTAGATTTCCCCCCCCCCGCCATTTATTTTCATTCTCCTCATTCCCATTTAGATCCCCCATTCTTTACCCAACAGGGAAGAGGTAACCTGTTCTTGGGCATCTGCTAGTAGCAGTCTATAATCAGCCACTGGGAGGTATACAAGTGCCCCATTGTTACATTTGCATTTTATTTTACACCAGTTCTTTATTGGGGAAATGCCTAGTCTCTGCTAATGACACAATTGAGATTTCATGAAATCCGTGTAAGGAATTGTGGGATGAATCTATGTCCTACAAATCTGCCCAACATGCTGCTTCGTAATAATGCAAAACTTGGTATTTTACCTCTAACTGAATTGCTTTGCCATTTTTTCCCCAAGATCTTTTAACTAAATTTGCCGCAGAATTAATTAATTTCTGCTTCACTGGGTGCTTCCTACTTAAAATCATAGAATAGTACAGGAGGCCATTCGGCCCACTGAGTCTGCACCGACTCTTTCGAAGAGCAGTCCAGTTAGTTTCCCCCTTCCCCATATCCCTGCAATATTTTCCCCTTCAAGTATTTATCTAATTCCATTCTGAAAGCTATTATTTAACATCTATCTACCAGCTTATCAAACCATGCATTCCAAATCCTCCCCTCTCATTGTGTAAAAAAGGCTTTTCCTCATGATTCTTTTGCCAATCACCTTACATCTGTGCCCTCTAGTTATCAGCCCTTCAACCACTGGAAACGATTTCTGTTTATTTACTCTATCTAAACCCTTCATGGTTTTGAACACCTCTATCAAATCTCTGCTCTAAGGAGAACAACCCCGGCTTTTCCAGTCTATCCAAGTAACTGTAATCCCTCATCCCTGGAACCATTCAAGTAAATCTCTTCTGTACCCTCTTCATGTCCTTCCTGAAGTGTGGTGCCCAGAATTGAACACAATACTTCAGCTGGGGCCGAACTAGTGTTTTATATAGATTTAGCATAACTTTCTGGCTTTTGTACTCTATGCCGCTATTTCTAATGCCCAGGATCTCCTCTGCTTTATTAACTGCTGTGGTACCCTGTCGTATCACTTACAAAGATTTGTCCATAAACACACCAGGTCTCTCTGTTCCTGTACCCCCTTTAAAATTGTACCATTTAGCTTATATTATCGCTCCTCATTCTTCCTACCAAAATATATCACCTCACACTTCTGTGTTTAATTTCATCTGTCCTGTGTCCGCCCATTCCATCTGCCTGTCTATGTCCTCTTGGTCTATTACTATCTTCCTCGCTGTTTAGTACATTTCCAAGTTTTATATCATCTGCAAATTTTGAAATTGTGCCCTGTAGCCCCCCCCCCCACAAGTCCAAGTCATTAATGTATATCAAAAAGAGCAGTGGTCCTAGTACTGAACCGTGAGTAATACCATTATCCCTCCAGTCCAAAAAACAGCCGTTCACCACAATTCTGTTTTCTATCCCTTAGCTAGTTTTGGATCCATGCTGCGAAGTAGCCCAACATCATCAAAAGCCTTTTGAAAGTCCATATACAGATCATCAACTGTATTGCCCTCATCTACCCTCTCTGTTATCTAATCAAATAACTCAATCAAGTATGTCAAGCACGATTTGCCCTTAACAGACCCATGCTGGCTCTCCTTTATTAGTCCATGCTTGTCTCAAGTTGTTAATTTTCTCCCGGATTATTATTTCTAAAAGCTTCTCCACCACTGATGTTAAACTGACTGGCCTGTAATGGCCAGGTTTATTCCCCTCCCCCTTTTTGAACAAGGGTATAATATTTGCAATTCTCCAGTCTTCCTAGTACCACCGCAGTATCGAAGGAGGATTGGAAAATTGTGGCCAACACTTCTGTAATTTCTAGACTTACTTCCCTAACCTAGGATGCTTTCCATCCGGGCCAGGTATTATCCACTTTAATACTGACAGCCTTTCTAGTACCTTCTCTTTATTTATTTTTGGCTCATCCAGTATCCTGACAACCTTCTGGTTTACCATAGCTTTGGTAAAGTCCTCTTCCTTCGTAAACACCAAAGCAAAATACCTCAGCCATACTTCTGTCTGCACCAATAGATCTCCATTGTGGCCCCTAATAGGCCCCACTGCTCCTCTGACAAACCTTTTCATGTTAATATGCCTGTAGAAGACCTTTTGTATTCTCTATTATGTTAGCTGTAAATGTGTTCTTATATTGTCTCTTTGCCCCTCTTATTTCTTCTTTTATTTCTGCGTACTTCTTATATTCGGCCTGAATCTCCCTTTTATTGTCAAGCTGACATCTGTCATACACCCCTTTTTCTACCTCATCCTACTATTCTAGCTCCTTCGTCATCCAGGGAGCTCTGGCTTTGGTTGCCGTTCCTTTCCCCTTTATAGGAATATACTTAGACTATACCTGAACCATTTCCTCTCTAAAGGCCACTCATTGCTCCATTACACTTCTGCCAGTCTTTGACTCCAGTTTACCCAGGCTAGATCCCTCCTCATTTCACTGAAATTAGCCCTCTTCCAGTTAAGTATTTTTATTCTAGATTGCTCTTTGCCCTTCTGCATTGTGCCAGTGGCTCAGTTGGTAGCACCCTCGCCTCTGAGTCAGAAGGTTGTGGGTTCAAGTCTCACTCCAGAGACTTGAACACAAAAATCTAGGCTTTCAGATGAGACGTTAAACCGGCTGCTCTCTCTGGTGGATGTAAAAAATCCCATGGCACTATTTTGAAGAAGAGCAGGGAGTTCTCCCCATGTCCTGACCAATATTTATCCCTCAATCAACATCACTAAAACAGATTATCTGGTCATGATCACATTGCTGCTTGTGGGAACTTGCTCTGTGCAAATTGGCTGCCGTATTTCCCACATTACAACAGAGATAACACTTTCTGTGTTTCTGTAAAGCACTTTGGGATGCCCTGAGTTCGTGAAATGTGCTAGCATTATTTTCTTACAACTAAAGCCGATGATCACTATTCCCGAGATGCTCACCACAGTAACGACCTCCACTTGACCCACCTCATTCCCATGGACTAGATCCAGCACTGCCTCTTTCCTCGTTGGGCAGGAAATATACTGATAAAGAAAATTCTTCTGAACACACTTCAGAAATTCCTCCCCTCCATTGCCCTTAACACAATCCCTGCCCCATTCAATATTGGGGTATTTAAAGTCTCCCATTAACACGACTCTATAGTTCATGTACCTCTCAGTAATCAGTACTTCAGAAACCAATTTTAATTGCAGACTTAATCACTGATTAAAGTAAAATAACTAATGGATATTTTTCTCCATATAGTGCATTGGACCATGGCTGAAGGAACAGAGGACCTGTCCCACTTGCAGACTTCATGTTGTGTTACCACAAGAATTCCCAGGACTCCCCAGTAGGAAAATTCGTCGGTTGTGACTACTTCTGAAAAAAACAATCTACAAAGATTTACTTAATGGGCTGAAATGGGTTCACAGGATTGAAGAGGCGTTTTTGAAAAGCGAATTTGTATGTCTGCCCCATCCTCTTCCGTTCTGCTTGAAACTG
Organism: Pristiophorus japonicus; assembly: GCF_044704955.1. NCBI lineage: Eukaryota > Metazoa > Chordata > Chondrichthyes > Pristiophoridae > Pristiophorus > Pristiophorus japonicus. The sequence continues at coordinate 80,050,898 of NC_091987.1, read as the reverse complement.
GGTGGACAAGGAATAGAAGATGAACCTTTGAGGTCGATGATCAGCCATGATCTTATTAAATTAAAGGGGACAGAGTGTAGTGTAACAAAATTTGCAGATGACACAAAGATTAGTGGGAAAGCGGGTTGTGTAAAGGACACAGAGAGGCTGCAAAGAGATTTAGATAGGTTAAGCAAATGGGCTAAGGTTTGGCAGATGGAATACAATGTCGGTAAATGTGAGGTCATCCACCTTGGGGGGGGAAAAAAAACAGTAAAAGGGAATATTATTTGAATGGGGAGAAATTACAACATGCTGCGGTGCAGAGGGACCTGGGGGTCCTTGTGCATGAATCCCAAAAAGTTAGTTTGCAGGTGCAGCAGGTAATCAGGAAGGCGAATGGAATGTTGGCCTTCATTGCGAGGGGGATGGAGTACAAAAGCAGGGAGGTCCTTCTGCAACTGTACAGGGTATTGGTAAGGCCGCACCTGGAGTACTGCATGCAGTTTTGGTCACCTTACTTAAGGAAGGATATACTAGCTTTGGAGAGGGTACAGAGACGATTCACGAGGCTGATTCCGGAGATGAGGGGGTTACCTTATGATGATAGATTGAGTAGACTGGGTCTTTACTCGTTGGAGTTCAGAAGGATGAGGGGTGATCTTATAGAAACATTTAAAATAATGAAAGTGATAGACATGATAGAGGCAGAGAGGTTCTTTCCACTGGTTGGGGAGACTAGGGGACACAGCCTCAAAATACGGGGGAGCCAATTTGAAACCGAGTTGAGAAGGAATTTCTTCTCCCAGAGGGTTGTGAATCTGTGGAAATCTCTGCCCAAGGAAGCAGTTGAGGCTAGCTCATTGAATCACAGATATATAGATTTTTAACCAATAAGGGAATTAAGGGTTATGGGGAGCGGGCGGGTAAGTGGAGCTGAGTCCACGGCCAGATCAGCCATGATTTTGTTGAATGGCGGAACAGGCTCGAGGGGCTAGATGGCCTACTCCTGTTCCTAATTCTTATGTAAATAGTACCGAATCCTGAGGCTTTCGGAGAAAAAATGGCCATAACAGGTATAATAATCTCAGCAAAGATGGCTGGCTCTCTTTAGAACCAATGTCCTAGGGGGAGTGTTTGCTAGTGCTGTTGGGGAGGAGTTAAACTAATAATAAAATAATAAACATAACGGGGAACAAAGAAATGGCAGACCAATTGAACAAGTACTTTGGTTCAGTATTCACTAAGGAGGACACAAACAACCTTCCGGATATAAAAGTGGTCAGAGGGTCTATTAAGGAGGAGGAACTGAGGGAAATCTTTATTAGTCGGGAAATTGTGTTGGGGAAATTGATGGGATTGAAGGCCGATAAATCCCCAGGGCCTGATGGACTGCATCCCAGAGTACTTAAGGAGGTGGCCTTGGAAATAGCGGATGCATTGACAGTCATTTTCCAACATTCCATTGACTCTGGATCAGTTCCTATCGAGTGGAGGGTAGCCAATGTAACCCCACTTTTTAAAAAAGGAGGGAGAGAGAAAGCAGGGAATTATAGACCGGTCAGCCTGACCTCAGTAGTGGGTAAAATGATGGAATCAATTATTAAGGATGTCATAGCAGCGCATTTGGAAAATGGTGACATGATAGGTCCAAGTCAGCATGGAATTGTGAAAGGGAGATCATGCTTGACAAATCTTCTGGAATTTTTTGAGGATGTTTCCAATAAAGTGGACAAAGGAGTACCAGTTGATGTGGTATATTTGGACTTTCAGAAGGCTTTCGACAAGGTCCCACACAGGAGATTAATGTGCAAAGTTAAAGCACATGGGATTGGGGGTAGTGTGCTGACGTGGATTGAGAACTGGTTGTCAGACAGGAAGCAAAGAGTAGGAGTAAATGGGTACTTTTCGGAATGGCAGGCAGTGACTAGTGGGGTACCGCAGGGTTCTGTGCTGGGGCCCCAGCTGTTTACATTGTACATTAATGATTTAGACGAGGGGATTAAATGTAGTATCTCCAAATTTGCGGATGACACTAAGTTGGGTGGCAGTGTGAGCTGCGAGGAGGATGCTATGAGGCTACAGAGTGACTTGGATAGGTTAGGTGAGTGGGCAAATGCATGGCAGATGAAGTATAATGTGGATAAATGTGAGGTTATCCACTTTGGTGGTAAAAACAGAGAGACAGACTATTATCTGAATGGTGACAGATTAGGACCGAGATAAGGAGAAACTTCTTCACCCAGAGAGTGGTGAACCTGTGGAATTCTCTACCACAGGAAGTAGTTGAGGCCAATTCACTAAATATATTCAAAAGGGAGTTAGATGAAGTCCTTACTACTCGGGGGATCAAGGGGTATGGCGTGAAAGCAGGAAGTGGGTACTGAAGTTTCATGTTCAGCCATGAACTCGTTGAATGGCGGTGCGGGCTAGAAGGGCTGAATGGCCTGCTCCTGCACCTATTTTCTATGTTTCTATATTGCAGGGGGATGGGAACCTATACAGGGAGACAGAGGGAGACAAAAATGAGGCAAAAGCAAAAGACAGAAAGGAGATGAGGAAAAGTGGAGGGCAGAGAAACCCAAAGCAAAGAACAAAAAGGGCCACTGTACAGCAAAATTCTAAAAGGACAAAGGGTGTTAAAAAAGCAAGCCTGAAGGCTTTGTGTCTTAATGCAAGGAGTATCCGCAATAAGGTGGATGAATTAACTGTGCAAATAGATGTTAACAAATATGATGTGATTGGGATTACGGAGACGTGGCTCCAGGATGATCAGGGCTGGGAACTCAACATCCAGGGGTATTCAACATTCAGGAAGGATAGAATAAAAGGAAAAGGAGGTGGGGTAGCATTGCTGGTTAAAGAGGAGATTAATGCAATAGTTAGGAAAGACATTAGCTTGGATGATGTGGAATCTATATGGGTAGATCTGCAGAACACTAAAGGGCAAAAATCGTAAGTGGGAGTTGTGTACAGACCTCCAAACAGTAGTAGTGATGTTGGGGAGGGCATCAAACAGGAAATTAGGAGTGCATGCAATAAAGGTGCAGCAGTTATAATGGGTGACTTTAATATGCACATAGATTGGGCTAGCCAAACTGGAAGCAATACGGTGGAGGAGGATTTCCTGGAATGCATAAGGGATGGTTTTCTAGACCAATATGTCGAGGAACCAACTAGGGGGGAGGCCATCTTAGACTGGGTGTTGTGTAATGAGAGAGGATTAATTAGCAATCTCATTGTGCGAGGCCCCTTGGGGAAGAGTGATCATAATATGGTGGAATTCTGCATTAGGATGGAGAATGAAACAGTTAATTCAGAGACCATGGTCCAGAACTTAAAGAAGGGTAACTTTGAAGGTATGAGGCATGAATTGGCTAAGATAGATTGGCTAATGATACTTAAGGGGTTGACTGTGGATGGGCAATGGCAGACATTTAGAGACCGCATGGATGAATTGCAACAATTGTACATTCCTGTCTGGCGTAAAAATAAAAAAGGGAAGGTGGCTCAACCGTGGCTATCTAGGGAAATCAGGGATAGTATTAAAGCCAAGGAAATGGCATACAAATTGGCCAGAAATAGCAGCGTACCTGGGGACTGGGAGAAATTTAGAACTCAGCAGAGGAGGACAAAGGGTTTGATTAGGGCAGGGAAAATGGAGTACGAGAAGAAGCTTGCAGGGAACATTAAGGCGGATTGCAAAAGTTTCTATAGGTATGTAAAGAGAAAAAGGTTAGTAAAGACAAACGTAGGTCCCCTGCAGTCAGAATCAGGGGAAGTCATAACGGGGAACAAAGAAATGGCAGACCAATTGAACAAGTACTTTGGTTCAGTATTCACTAAGGAGGACACAAACAACCTTCCGGATATAAAAGTGGTCAGAGGGTCTATTAAGGAGGAGGAACTGAGGGAAATCTTAATTAGTCGGGAAATTGTGTTGGGGAAATTGATGGGATTGAAGGCTGATAAATCCCCAGGGCCTGATGGACTGCATCCCAGAGTACTTAAGGAGGTGGCCTTGGAAATAGCGGATGCATTGACAGTCATTTTCCAACATTCCATTGACTCTGGATCAGTTCCTATCGAGTGGAGGGTAGCCAATGTAACCCCACTTTTTAAAAAAGGAGGGAGAGAGAAAGCAGGGAATTATAGACCGGTCAGCCTGACCTCAGTAGTGGGTAAAATGATGGAATCAATTATTAAGGATGTCATAGCAGCGCATTTGGAAAATGGTGACATGATAGGTCCAAGTCAGCATGGATTTGTGAAAGGGAGATCATGCTTGACAAATCTTCTGGAATTTTTTGAGGATGTTTCCAATAAAGTGGACAAAGGAGTACCAGTTGATGTGGTATATTTGGACTTTCAGAAGGCTTTCGACAAGGTCCCACACAGGAGATTAATGTGCAAAGTTAAAGCACATGGGATTGGGGGTAGTGTGCTGACGTGGATTGAAAACTGGTTGTCAGACAGGAAGCAAAGAGTAGGAGTAAATGGGTACTTTTCGGAATGGCAGGCAGTGACTAGTGGGGTACCGCAGGGTTCTGTGCTGGGGCCCCAGCTGTTTACATTGTACATTAATGATTTAGGCGAGGAATGAGGTGTGTGTGCTGTATGGGGCATGGTTGCTGGGCGAGGGCTGCAGCAACCTGGAGGATTTAAAGCAAGGCCAAGTCCCCTCCTGGATCAGCAACAAGCACCTCGCAGCCCTCCACCCGTTTAGTAATTCACTAAGCCCATATCAGCTCCGTCTAGCTTCTGAAGCCTACCCTGTCCCAGTAGATTGTGGGCGGTCCAACCATACCACCATGGGGATAGTTGTAAGGATGCCGGTTATGGGTGGGACAGCCCAACCCGCGTCGGTGTACAGGGTGGAGAATATTGGGATCATTCATAAAGTGACAGGTACTGACCTCTCTGGGTGCCAGAGCTGGGGCGCACACGTAATACTGTGCCCCCAACACTTGAACGCCTACTCCAGACCACAATGTGGGTTTAAAGCTGCTGGCACACAGCCTATCAACTGTACCGTGGAGGTAATGACACAAGACCATGTTCCCCCACAAGTAGCATATATAGGGGGTGGGACATATTGCGTCACCACAAGTGCGCCCCATTACCAACATGGACAACACATCTGGTGACAGCAGTTTTTGTTTTAAACCCGAGGCAGAAGTACAAGTGGCCCAGAAACGGATTTTTCCCATTCCTGAACCCTCCACTATTCACCTCACTGTAAATAACAATTTCACAAATTTATAAGATTACGTTGCCCATTTCGGCTATGAAATCCCCCCCCTCCACCCGAACATCTTACTGCCCTACTGAAAGCTGTAGAGGTATCACAGAAAAATTTCTATACTCTAGAACAAAAAACAGTTGAGATAGGGGGCGAAATTTTGGATATCCCTGTTGGGATATTGTCAGAAATATAGAGGTCGTCCCCCCCCCGGATCAGAATAGCTTCCCATGTTTTAATTATCTGCCAGCTTGTGATTATTTGTTATTTATGGTGTACTACCTGCAGGGTGAGGGGCAGAAGTCGTCGATCCCGGCACCAGAGGGTGCTGGACGAGCCCCAGCTGAACTTAAGGATTGTATCAGGGAGGGAAACATAAAATATGATAGAACACTGCAGAAAAACCACAGTCACCTGGTGATGTCCGGTTTAGATTCCACCTGCTGTAAAAGCGCAGAGGTCAAGTGTTGTAAAAAGCTTGTACTATATGTGTTTTGCTGGGTATTTTTGTGAAACTGGAGTAATGGAGGGGTGTTGGACCCCCTCTATGCCGTAATGTAATTGGAATGACTGAATTTATCTGAACACTACATTTAAAGGAGAATGTATGCTTCGGGTTTTAGCTAGGTAAATTACAGGGGAATGTTAGCTCTCGGGGATCAGGAATTTTGTTCACTTAGGATGACACTCTGTGGCGAAGAGTGTCAAATGGGAGACTGTGAGATTCCAAAATTCTTGGAAACCCCCCCCACTCCCCAGTGTTTGGACTCACTGAAAAGGAAATTCGATTTGGGCCTATTAAACAGAAAGTTTGGGATCCTAAAATGCATATGGAAGAAATCTACGAGTTTTAACCAAGTGTGGGATTTTAAAAGGCATGTGTTGGGTCTGTGAGGGAAAAAAAAGGCTGCAAGACCAGGGGTGGGACCAACCTCTGTAAAACCAGTTTGGATATTGGAGCTAATCAAATTGTCTAGAGAACTGTTACCCTCAGACCTACCCCCTAGAAGACATTAACATTTCAACAATCGACCCAAGAAAGTACAGTTCCAGTCCAAGCACACAACCCATCCAACACATGCATAAGGCTAATCACCTTTCCGACCTGCATAGAAATCTCGGACCCAGACAGGCAACTCGAAATCAGAAACGAACTTTAAAAATAGCTGGGAGTTCGTCAACTCAGAAAAGTCAATCAATGCCAAATTAAAACACTTAATCAAGTTTCAGTTAGCTCTGGGCAACAAAACTCAAACAAAAGAAACATTAGATTTGGCGCGAAGATTAAGCAGCCTCTCAGAGTATAATTGAGGGCCTATTGTACCAAGAGAATTACTCTATACTGACCATCACTTCGGAACAACAAAATCAAGACCGTGAGCACACGACGAGAAAACGCAGGAAGAAACATAGCAACATCGGAGAAAAGAACTTCAAAAACCAATCAGTGGAACATCAATACCAACTGGCTTCAATACGCAGCAGAGGTCTTCTACCACGTCCAGGGTACGGCAAGGCAAACAGACTATAACCAAAGAACCCCAAAACTGCAAAACAGCCCTAGCTGTCAAAGGAAAGGATCTGGTGAGCATGAATCCCTGGAACCCTAGAGTTTGACCTCGTTAGAGAGTAAGTGGGAGGTGAGAGGTATTTCTGTTGTGTTTATTACCTGTAATAAATTATTCCCCATTGTTTAGAACCTTTTTGTAAGATTTTATAGTTTTATTGGAGTGTATTTGTGTTATTTGCTTTTTTGAATAAAACCCAAAGTTGTCTGCTGCACTTTATCACACCCTGATTAATAAATCCAAGCTCGAGAACCAGGGAGTGGGAGCGACTCGCAACCACTCTGGTCAGGAAGGCAAACTGACAGACCCACCACCCCCTATAAAACGGGCAGCCGAAAGCAAGAAGCAGGCAGAGAGGGGGAAGAAAGTTTCCTCTGGGTGAACCTCATGCTGATTTTGGCCGATTAGCTCCGCCAGCCTGGGATCCGTTCCGGGACCACCGTTCTGCTTCAACGTCCTTCTGTTCCGGGGCCGTAGATCATTCTCATCTGTTGCGAGTTGTATGTCTACTACATCTATCCTTATTGCGTATTGTATCTGATTGAATTTAAAACTGCTGCTCCTTAATAAAATGCCTTATAACTCCTAACACCCTTTGGGTAATCTGTCTGTTAGACCTGTGACCCAAATCCCATTAGTGTCACATTTGACCCTGAAATGAGCTTCCGTCCACATATCCGTGGCATAACTAAGACCGCCTATTTCCGTCTCCGTAAAATTGCCTGTCTCCGTCCTTGTCTCAGCTCATCCGCTGCTGAAATCCTCATCCGTGCCTTTGTTACCTTTAGACTTGACTAATCCAACGCATTCCTGGTCGGCCTCCCACATTCTACTCTACGTAAACTTGAGGTCATCCAAAACTCTGCTGCCCCTGTCCTAACTCGCACCAAGTCCCGCTCACCCATCACCCCTGTGCTTGCTGACCTACATTGGCTCCACTGTAATTCTGTTTCGTGCTCAAAACTATAAACTAGTAAATTTTGTCTACTGGTTATTTTCCAATTCTCTAAAAGAAAATCACTTCATAATATTTATTATAGAATAATTAGTTCTTAGTGTTTCAAAGATTGCTTTAGTTCTGCCAACATCAACCACTTATTCCAGTGCCTCAAATTCCACTATCATGATTGTGTTCCTTTTCTGTGCATTGCAATATTTGTTATAGGAAGTGCAGTATCCTGTGCAACATGTAATGAAGACCTGAGGGGAACATTATCCCTAATCGGAGGTTCCTTACATATAGGTCAACTATGTATAAGATTGTGATCATTTGCAGCCTCAAGCCCTTCTCTGCTGGGGTTGCCAACCTTCTAGGACTGTGCTGGAGTCTCCAGGAATTAAAGATTAATCTCCAGGATAATACTGCGAGTAATCCAGGAGAAAAATCATTGTTTTTAAAAAAAAATTCTTCAAAAATGTATGTTTATTAGTTAGAAAAAATATCAGACATAGGAAAAAAAGGTTGACATCAAAAACCAGCTAATCGGATAATGAAGAGTCTATTCTCTTTGCAGTTGGCCATGGGACAGTGGGGTGCGTTTAGAATGACGCGTTGGCCGACCAATGGCAGGAGTGTGGGGGCAGGGCGGTTGGAGGCAGGCAGTCATGTGACCTCTACACCTAGGAATATGTCCAACCAAAGTTGGCAGCCAATTCTCAGCACAATAGTAATTTTCTGTAATTTTACTTAATACTGCTTCAGTATAAAGAATGATATAGCTTCCAAATGATGCTTTATTAATAAATTGAGGAGTGACATGGGTTTATGTAATTTCAATGAACATAGAAAATACAGTGAATTAAATAACATTCTCTTGTCGAGGTTGAATATGGGTGATTTTCTTTATTTTATTTTACCTTTAAATGCACGTTTGAATTTTGAACAGACAGCCACAGACTTTCCAAACTATAAATCAGATGCCGTATGTAATTTTTTAAATGTGAGTTTGTTCCTCTTCCTCTGTCTTCCACTACTGTACCAGGAATACTATTTGAAGTGTTGATCAGTCTTTGTGCATTTGTCTTCCTGACTTCTGTCCTAAGCTTTCCCGTTATCATTTTAACTCATGTTGCCTTATGTAGCATGCCTTGAAGTAGCATTTTAGATTAATCTTATCCATTCCATTTAATGGGCCAAAAATTGCAGTCTCCATGGGCGCATACGATGTGCACACGCACCTATAGGGGCCCCGCAAGTTCCGGGTTTAGATGTGCGATACGCATGTGCTGAAATCCAGCACTTGCGAACTGTCAACATTTCTTTTGACAGTTCCAACGCATCCCCGGGAGAAAGGCCTTCATGGGCAGAGATTTGGGCTATTTGCCCAACTCTTGGCCAGCGAATATCCTTCAAACTCTTGCACCTGGTAAAAGCGTAAGGTTTGCTTTTACCAGTGTAAGAGTTTAAAAAAATAGAAAAATAAAATGTTATCAATAATTTTTATATTTAAAAACTTTGTCCATTTAGGTAAAATTATATTTTAAAAATTGTATTGTCTAAAACATTTAATTCAATTCAATTTCAATTAATTTTAAATATGTGAAGTGTTTTTCTTATTTATTTAAAAGGTTTGTACTTTGGGGCATACAAACGGAACTCACCATTACTGTGAATGGGGATACGCCATTTTCATTGGTTAGTCTGATCCATGTGATCCCAGGCTGCACATATGCTCCTGGAATACATGGGCCTCTGCACTGGGCTGCGCATGGAGGCCTCGGAGCACAAATGTACGTTCCTCCGGGACCACCAGGTACTTTCATAAAAGAAAAACAGGAAGCCTCCAACTGTAATTTCTGGGCCAATATTTTGTATACTTCCATTAGATCCACTATTTTATCATTTCTTCGAGACTAAACAATATTTCTGCTCTACGGACAAGTAGAGGATCCAATTTATTACATTTGTGAGAAAGGTATTTGTGACTAATTTGATTGGTTTTCATGATCTTCAACTCTTCTTGGTAATGCAACTGCACTCGCCTGGTTCCATTCTTATTTATTAGTCTTAGCCAGAGAATCACTTGCAATGGCTTCTCTTCCCGTTACCTCTGGTGTCCCCCAAGGATCTATCCTTGGCCCCCTTCTATTTCTAATCTACATGCTGCCCCTTAGCGACATCATCCGAAAACACAGTGACAGTATCCACATGTAGACTGACGACACCCAGCTCTACCACACCACCACTTCTCTCGACCCCACCATGGTCTCTAAAATGTCAGACTACTTGTCGATATCCAGTACTGGATGAGCAGAAATTACCTCCAAATAAATATTGGGAAGACCGAAGCCATTGTCTTCGTCATCCTCGCCACAAACTTTGTTCTCTAACCACCGATTCCATCCCTCTTCCTGGGAACTGTTTGAGGCTAAAGCAGATTGTGCGCAACCTTGGTGTCGTATTTGACACCGAGGTGAGCTTCCGACCACATATCCGCGCCATCACTAAGACCGCCTATTTCCACCTCCGTAACATTGCATGTCTCCACCCCTGCCTCAGCTCATCTTCTGCTGAAACCCTCATCCATGTCTTTGTAAACTCTAGACTTGACTATTCCAACATACTCCTGACCAGCGTCCCATCTTCCACCCTTCATAAATTTAAAGCTCATCCGAAACTTTGCTGTCTGTGTCCTAACTCACACAAAGTCCCATTGTGCTTGCTGACCTACATTGGCTCCCGGTTAAGCAATGCCATGATTTAAAAATTCTCATCCTTGTTTTCAAATCCCTAATGGCCTCGCCCCTCCCTATCTCTGTAACCTCCTCCAGTCCGACAACCCTCAGATATCTGCACTCCTCCAATTCTGGTTTCTTGCACACCTCAAATTTAATCACTCCACCATTGGCGGCCATGCTTTCAGCTGCCAGCATCTTAAGCTCTAGAATTCCCTCCCTAAATCTCTCCGCCTCTCTATCCCTCTATCCTTCTTTAACACGTTCCTTAAAACCTATCTCTTTGACCAATCTTTTGATTATCTGGCCTAATATCTCCTTATGTTGCTCAGTGTCAAATTTTGTTTTATAACACTCCTGTGAAGCACCTTGGGATGTTTTACTACATTAAAGGCAATATATAATTAGAAGTTGTTGTTGTTGGCTATGGTACAATAAACTAGGTATGGCCACTCTTGTTCCCCTTATTTAACAACTGTAATCAAATCCGTTTTGAAGTTGTTTTATTTATTTCTGTTTGAAGTGCATTTAATAGAAATCCACTATTAAAGATGAAGAGCTGCACTGAAGATATTAACGGGGAAAATTCAGTATTGCCCTGTTTGTGGGTGGTAACAATCGGGAGGCATGAGGCTTAGCGCCAGGCGCGGAATTCCCACCCCTCTCGAGAAATTCTGGTTACCGCACCCAGAAGGAAGTGGCGAGATAAATCAAGTGCTGCACTTCCTTCCTGGGGCGCTAACGGGGCGGTAGCCTCATCAGTGCTGTGCACTGGGCCGTGCAGCGTTGCCATGTCCGAGGGGCCATTCCCTCATTTAAAGGGAAGGGCCCACGCTGCCGACTCTGCTTAAGGACCACCAGGGAGCGGGGCTGAGCGATTGCAACCAGGACCCCGCGAAGAAACCGGATCAGGAGCGGGAAAATAAAGGTATGTTTTTTTTTAATTTTGGAATTGGCTACCTTGCCTTTAATTTTCGCCCTGGTAGCGGCCGGTCACCCGAGATGTGCCTCCTGCAGCTGCCGGTGTTTTTGCCGGGCGCTGCTGCAGGGGGTGAAAGTCAATATCGGGGCCAGGGCGATGCACACGGTGATGGCGTCCCGATCTCCGGGTACAGGAGATCGGGGTGCAAAGTCGCAGCGCCACCACTAAACTCCCACCCAATATGGCGGGAGACATTAACAGCGCTGCGCCCAGTCACAAATTCATTTCTGCCACACTAACGGGAGGCGAAAATGAGTTGAATTTCTTGTCCTTAGATTGTCCAAATGTAAGGATGACTGATCTTAGGAAAGAGTGCCATCTAGTGGCTACTGAACTATACCTGAATTATTTTTTCCCTTTCTCCACAAATTCTGCCTGAGAGGGTCCAGCATATTCTATTTTTATTTTAACCTTAAAGTTACAATGATCCGGTACCCTCAACTCTAATGACTCTTCGACAATAATTCATACTGTAGTCCTTAATGACTGGAAAATTCAGCACTTTGCCTTTACTTGCATGAATATTTTTCAATTTAAAGTTCTCCTTCCTACAAAATATCCTCCGAAGACACATTTTACAAAATTCCAAACAGGAGTTGTGTTGCTTCTGCTGCCATACCTGGGGTTCATGTTGTTCTAAGGTATTATAGATTTAAATGAAGACAGTAGAAAGACAATTTGATCGAATAAATCATATTTCTTGTAACTTGAGAATAAATAATATTCAGAGATGATTGGTGCTTTCCAATCGTCAGAGAAAGGCTGTGATGTAGATCTTGTGTATGGTTGCTTAGAGACGCAGGACCTCAGTAAACCACCATAAAGGCGGAGTCTACAGTTGACGCAGCAATGGACAGTGAGCAGGGACAAGCAGCCACTTTGGTCTCATTACATTCTAAGTGACTGAATTGCACATTATATTTGAATTAAATAGGCAGCTGTTTTCCACTTGACTAGATAGGATAGATTTGTAGGATGCTGGTAAGATAGTGGACCTTGTCAAAATATTCAAAGTTATTAAATGGGATAGATAAGGTGTTTATTCCAGGGAGGGACCCAACAGCTCTCTCCTGGTCTGGGACCCGGACTCTTTGGCCAGACTTTCTGGCCTCTTCTGGTGGGGGAGGGAAGGGGTGCCCAATCACGAAAGGCATTCCAGACCCCCACAATCGGCAGGTAGATAAAACCATAAAAAGGCCAATAGAATTTTAGGTTTTATAAATAGGGCTATAGAGTACAAGAGTAAAGAATTAATGATGAAGCCATGCACTGAGATGTGCTGCCCTGTAGATTTTGGAGGCCACGATTTTCTATTCAATTAGCATGGAGTTGAATTTAGATTCCAAAAAGATGCGAATGATGCTGAACCTCACCAGTACCTCAAGGTAGCGTTTTAAGCACATTTGAACACAGATCCAGTTTATCACACCATATGGCCGGCTCCAGATTCTCTGCCGTCCTTGTGATCTGCAGAATGTTATTTATTATTTGTATACACTCAGCCACAGAAAGTATTAAGTATTTAATTGTACCATGGACTTAAATTGTGGCAATCTCTCCTTTTGCTTTCTTTGTTGTGGGGGAGAGAAAAGTATTATTCTACAACCAAAGGTGATCTTAAGAGATAAAATAAGCATGAAATTAATTTTCTTTGCACCTAGAGCCATGGAATACTTTTGCAGCACAGGGTCAAATGATTTCCTCGATCAAGTCTATGTCGCCCCCAGAGTATTCCTAAACTAACCCCACCGCACTGTTCTCTCCTCATTGGCCAATTACCCTGCTCACTAGGCCACAATTTCCAGCCTCTCTGGCGGACGGGCACCTGTGTCCTGCAAATTTTGAACAGGCCCACACCAGAGATCGCCAGCAGGTCGATCCTGGCACCTGCAACAGCATCAACAGCCAGCTTCAGTATCTTTCCATTGAGCGGATACTCTCATTGCCTGATTTTGTCTCAAAATGTATTACCTCACACTTCCTCACATTTAAATTGCACCTCCCCCTGTCTGTTCATTTCACTGGCCTGTCTACATTCTCTTTTTGCAGTTCTCACTCTTTGCTGACGCCTACTTTTTGTATCATTAGCAAATTTCAATATCTTACTCCCTATGACCAAGTCCAATATTTTTAATTACTGTCTCCCTTTCCTTTTTTTTCTATTTCTCTCTATATTTCTCTCTCCCCTCCCTTCCTGAGCTACACTGTTCCCAGCAAGCCTTCAATTTGAGCAACATCCCTTAAGTCTAGCTACCTGTTTCCTCCACTACATTTCATCTTACACTATAGAGAGAATTTTAATGGACCGTCTATTTGCAACTGAAAAATGCTCTGATTGGGTTCCCTTGATCACATGACCTGATTGCAGATTGGTCCTCTTGGAGGATAAAACACACACAGCAGTTTCTCTGGAATATGCAATTAGAACCGCCCTGTCTTCATAATCAGTGACGTTGCAAAGTGTAATTCGAGCCATTCTGACTGCCGACTCCAGACAGCACAGAGCTCACTCACAGGTTAGAGCACCCCACCCCCCACCTGCCCACCATCCCATGTTCCTGTCCCATTCCAGCCCGAGTTCCTGCCCCATCCCCCAGCTCCTGCCCTATCCCCCAGCCCGAGTTCCTGCCCTATCCCCCAGCCCGAGTTCCTGCCCTATCCCAGCTGAAGTTGCTAACTTTACCCCCCACTGCACCATAGATGGGGCATTGTGTGTGGGTCACAAATTGTTAACAGGTTTATTGGGTATGAAGTGAATAGTGACAGTTTCCTACAATTATGTCACTTGTCACACGTGAACCAAGCTTTCCGAGAAATCAACCAGGTCAAGGGGGAGGAGAGGGAGAACATGGTGCAGGTGTAAAGGGAGTGAAGTTGGAACACGTGATCCTTCTTCCCTGAGTTCCCCCTCTCTCTCTCCCCTCCAATCCTCTCACCCCGTCCCTTCTCTCTCCCCCGCTCTCTCACTCCCAAATCTCTCTCTCACTCCCCAGTCTCTCTCTCGTTTCTCTCTCCCCAGTGTCTCTCTCCACCCAGTCTCTCTCTCCACCCAGTCTCTCTCTCCCAGTTTCCCTCTCTCTCTCCCCGGTCTCTCCCTCTCTCACCCCAGTATCTCTCTCTCCCCAGTCACTCGCTCCCCAGTCTCTCTCTCTCTCACCCGTGTCTCTCTCTTTCCCCAATCTCTCTCTCTTAGTCTCTCTCCCCAATCACTTTCTCTCTCTCTCCCACGACCTCCAATATTTTTTCTCCCACAGCAGGCCGAGAAATTGTTGGTGTTAATAATCACACTGATATTTTAAGCAAAAGTCCTGGAGATGCCCGAGAAGCAGCTGCAGAGGCGATGAGCTCCACGTGGCTGGTGGTTCAGCCGCACTTCCGGCTTCCTCGTATGTTGCACTGTGCCTACGGGAATGAATCGAGCGCGCATGCGCAAAAAGGGGGCGGAGTTCAGGGCATGCATGTGCAGAAGGACTGAAAAAAAAGTCCGAATTTTAATATCTGGGCGGAAATCTGGTGAGGCTGGTGGGCCACCCACTCAGGCACTGCAATGGGAGGTCTAGTCCACTTTTAATGGCCGGACCTCATTCACAATTTGCCAGTCAACCGCCTGCCTGGAACAGGCAGCTTGCCAGCTTTGGGCCTGCTATGATCAGGAGCCCCAGAGACCACCAGGCTAGCAGTTAGTTAAGTAGCAGGCTGGAGGTTGACAGGGCTTTGCGGGTCGGGGGGGGGGGAGAGTCAGGCCAGCAGCCCACACTTTCTTTGTGGGGCCTGGATGAGCTTGTCCATTGGCCATCATCTCACTTAACTTTCCTCTTCTCCTTTTGCTGTTGCCTCCACCTTCCCTCACCACTTCACTCTTCTTCCTTCCCCCCCTCCCCCATTATTGCCCCTTACCTTCCTCAGTATTTCCTCCTCCTTCCCCCTCTCCTCACACTTCCCCACATTGAACTCCACCTGGAAAAGTTTGTCTATTCTGTCTATATCTCTGTGGAGTTGAAGTCGAAGATCAGCCAAGATCTTATTGAATGGAGGAGCAGGCTCGGGGGCACAAATGACCTACTCCTGCTCCCAACTCTTATGCCAACTTAGTGCCATCTGCAAACTTGGATATAAAATTCTCACACTGAAGTGAATGAGCAAAAAACAATAGTCTGCAATGTTGGAAATCTGAAAGAAAAACAGAAATTGCTGGAAAAACTCAGCAGGTCAGGCAACATCTGTGGAGAACAGGTGAGTTAACAATTCAGGTGTAGCCCCTTCATCAGAACTCGAAGAAATTACAGATCAATAATATGTAAAAAGCAGCAGAACAAAGAGGAGGGAGAGGATGTTTGATGTCTCATCCAGAACAAGTGTTTGGGGGCCTGGACACCGGTGCAGGGGTAGATAAATGGGCACATGTTGCGTCTCCTGTACTAGCATCGTAAAGTGCAGGGGGAATGGCAGCAGTTAGTCGAAGTATATTCCAGGTAGTTATGGAATTTGGTGGGCTTGTAATAGATGTGGAAAGCCCATCTCTCAAAGGTAGGGAGTGAGAATCCACCTCTCCTCCCGTCACCTGCTCCTTAAAACCTACCTCTATGACCAAGCATTTGGTCACCTGTCCCAGCGTTTCCTTCTTTGGCTCGGTGTCAATTTTTGCCTGATTATGCACCTGCGAAGCCCCTCGGGAAATTTCACTATGTTAAAGGTGCTGTATTGTGCAAGTTGTTGTTGTGTCGTTAGACTGGATAACGCCCGTTACATAAGACTGCAAGGACTAGTCAGGATCTACCAAGAGAGCAAAGATTGCAACCTCTGTAATTTAAAATACATCTCTATTTACAGCGAGATTACAGTCAGCACTGGTTTCAACTCACCTGCTTTCTGACAGGTTCTCACACTCGGTATGTTTGATGTGGTATGGAGAATGTGAGCCCACCTTCTCCACTTTGGATGGGAACATAACACTCTAATTGTTGCAGGTTGCGTTGAAAGTACGGGGGGGTTTGAAATTCAGATGTACGTAATGGATCTTCGCAAGAATATCTTTTAATGACAAACTCTGCAGAGTTCTACTAAATAGCAGCATGTAGCATAGCAACTGAAGCATGAGCAGTTTGTGTTTGTAAAAATAAACTGTGGTTAACCTCTGATGGTATCAAATTTGCACCTGGTTTTGTTTGATGAATGGAAAATTTTACACAAAACTCACCTACTCTTGTCATTTTCACAGAAAATGACCTACAGGTGCCACTATTTTTACACCCAGTGGGGTGGGATGTACGAGGCTTATTGATCTTTTGCTAAATTGAGCTGTGCTTGGTGATACAAATGTACATATTTTTGCTTGCTAGACTTAATTGTATTTTGTGAAGATGGAGGTCAAACCCCTATCCACCAACATCCATAGTAATGCCATGACAAATAGAACAGTCTCATTAGCAAGAGTTTTGAGAGGTTTGTCTTGTCCAGGAGGTGTGAGAATCTGCTTGAAACCATGGGGGTGAATTTGCTCTTTGGTTGTATTCAATCGCAAATATAAACCGGCAGGGTGCAAAACAGATGGCGGACTCGTTATCGTCCGTTTTGCAGCTACCACCAATTTCACTCCCCAGGTATTTGAAAGGTGAAGAGATCGCAAAGTTTCTGTTTAAAGAATGGACTCAGTCGAGAATATTTCGTGGACTTTATGGGTTTTTCTGAGGGTATTTTCTCTGTGCTGGGATTGGCCTGTGCAGATACGTGAAAAAGATGGTTTTGTTAAAACTCCAGAGGCCACATGGCACTTAGCTGTGACAAAAAAACTGTCAATCATCCATTGACAAAAGAGCTGTCGGCCAGGAAGGAGGGCCATTGACAAAGCCACTCTAATATGCAAAAGCACTTCTCACCTCCATCTCAGAAGGAAAGCAGAACAATGAACCCACTAGCCTGGCCAGACAAAGAGGAGCCAGGTCTTTCCCAACACAAAGACTGAGAGAAATGCCCAGACTAAGGGCTATCAGTCCAATACATATGGGATGGATGGCCTATCACTGACTAAGTACCTGTACTTAGAAACGAAAGGATTTTAAAGATTGGCGGGAAAGATAGGGTGTAGCAAGACTCCCATAAAGACAAGGTCTTTTTGCACTTTATTTTTAGTGAAGCTTGAAGCTTGCAGCTTGTATCCAGGGAGAGCTCTCTCTGGCTCCACCAAGATCGATGTACTAGGAGGAAGCTGCAGTTCCACAGAAGAAGCCGCCGAGACTGAAAACCAGGCAGTGACTTCCCACAGCTGAGCTGAGCGAGGAAACCAACTGTGGGTGTAGTGGTGAGCATGATCACGAGTGTCCCAAGCCAGTAACCAGAGATCCCAGGCGAGTTGGGTGAGACTACGGGCTCAGGGTTTTCTCAGAAGTGAAGCTTTTCAGGGCTATTCTGGGGAGGAAGCTCCGACTGGGTAATTCGTTGGTAGGCGTAGAGTTAGAATTCACCAGGGAATTACTGCATGTTACTAGGTCTCATTTCTGTACGGTATGTATGTTGTTTGTAACCTGGATTTTATTCTCCACGAGACAGTGATTTTGTTTAGTAGTGCATGTTTTAGCCAGTGTATGTTAGACCAAATAAATACAAGTATGATTTTTCACTGAGGAATTCCTGTCCGTAACTCATTTCATTTACACTCTGAATAATAATTGCCGCGTCTAGAACTTTCGTAAGGTGCGGGCGATACGAGCCGTCCGTCTAGCAATTGGACTAGGATCAAAACAACTTACATCTCTGGTGACTGCGGCAGGTCCCGGGTAAAAGGAGTGTAGATCAGTCATGGACAGCGCTTCTGGCGAAAGAACCCAAATGGAGGAAGGGATTTCTTCATATGTATTTAAGAAGGTTAACATCACTAAGAAATGGGTGCTAGTCTTGCTGCATGCTGAGCGTCCAGTGGACGTGGCGGCAGAATGGACAAATAGCAAGGAGCATAGGCGCAGAATTTAAAAGGCGATATGGCTCGTCTATCTACAAAGACAAGTCCAACTGCTAGATGAGCAGGTTGGCAAGTTGGAGGCAGAGCTCAGGGAGTCCGAGGCACAGTCAGACGCAGGGGCGGTAGTAGGGAGCAGAGTGCACGAAGTTAAAGGAATGTTTAGGCAAAAGAAAGAATGAAGACAAGAGGAAGGTAATGCGGGTCAATCCCAAAAGTGTTATAACTGTGGGAATTTGGGACACTGGAGCAGGAATTGTAGGCTTCCGAAAGGAGGGAAGCCAGGTTACGAGGGTGCTGAGGCAAAACAGAGTCACAAGAAGGCAGCCGATGGCCCAGTACAAATTTTAGTGGCCACATTACAGCAGGTTATGGGCACGGGTGGAGGAATGCTGGACTAAAAACCTCTGATGTTTCAGTGTGAATGGTAATGTTAAAAGCATGTGGATGGTTTGTAACTTGTCTTTAAGTGTGTGTGTGTCTGTATAGTTTTTTCAACTGGCACTGGTTAATTTGAAATTGGTTTGAATTAATTTGGAATTATTGAGGTTAATTAACCTGGGAAAAACCAAACTTTCATTATGGCCATGGTGGAATTTGGGTTGGTTTAAATTGTGTGGAAAAACCTCTAGTACCAGACATGAGACAATCACATATATTTGGTATTTTAAAATAAAAATTTTCCGACCAATTCAAGAATGTGACCAGTGGAGAAAAGGTTGTGTGCTGCTATTATGTATGAAAGAGAGAACTATTGTAATATGTAAGCTATTGGTATGTGTAAGAGAAATTTGGCATTAGGGGTATAAGCGAAATAAGGTTTAAAGCTTCTACATCGGCTCATCAAAAGAGGCAAAAAGGCTCTAGCTGACCTCACACATTCCAGTACCAAGGACCCAGAGGCCTCTGATTCAACATTGATGTACTAGGATACTAGATAACATTAAGGTACATCCAGTCCGACAAGATAAGACACCATGGAAGACTTTAAACAGATACTGATAAGACTCTGTGAAAAGATTCTAAACAGACTTTTAGGCACCATGTATGGTCAGCAAATTCTAACCTAATGCAGTCATCCTAGTTAAGGTCTAAGGTTGTCTTGAGATCCTGGTCTGTCAATCCAGGTATTACGGATAAGGTAATCCAAATACAGATCGAGGAAGGTCATGCCAGGGAGCGAAGGGGCCTATGAAATGTATAAATGATGTACGATTATGCTATTCGGGGAGCATCTCCGCTCACAGGCGGCTGTGATGAGAAGTGTTCCCGTACGTTCATAATTAAAGATTGTTAAACCTTGCCATCCGTCTCCGTCTGCTAACTTTGAGGGCTGCTATGCGGGTTGGGGCGCGCGTCGACCCTTTATATCAGAGGGCCTGCTCGTGGGAGGAGAAGCCTTCCCATTTTTCCCCGTCAATTTGGTGCTGCGAGCAGGGTACAAGAACTTCCCAAACGGAACAATGATCCAGCTGTTGGGGTGAATATGTTTTAATTTACCACCTTCAAGTTAGAGCTGGGGCGTTGTAAACCGGGAGGGCAGGACATCTGTACCAGGAACCATCTGTAGCAGGTCCCGGAAGGACGGAGACAGAGGACAAGGACAATCTAGGGGTGGGAGGGGGTTAAAGGCTATACTCTAAGATGCGCGTGTGTAGGAAGCACGGCAGTGCGAGGGTACGATGCAAGGGAAGACATATGGACAAGCCCTATTGACCCAAAGTGGTACAAGCGCACGGCGCAGGGACGAGACATATTGACCTGGGAGCATGACAGTACAGGTGTACGGCGTAAAAGGAAGATATATAGACGATGTCCCCGCAGAGACGAGACATATTGACCCAGAAGCGTGGCAGTACGAGTGTACGGCACCAAGGGGAGACATATAGACGACGTCCTACGTCCCAATCACGAATTAAAGGGAATGCCCAAGATCCCTACACCTTCCCCAAAGTAAGATGGGTAACTCGGCTAGTAAAAAGGCAAATAAAACCAATGAGGGAACAGAAACCCAGGCCAGCAAAAAAATGGAGGAAGAATGTAACTGGGGACCAAAAGGGTCTCCAGTAAATTTGCTGGACAAAAAATACGCAATATTAATGGAAGAAATGAAACGGAAAGGGTGGCAGCCCACGGATACCCCCGATAGACAGAACAAATGGTGGGATAGTCAGACCAAACACAAGGTTGAAATGGCCCAAGTAATTATCCTTACCTGTTACCAGGAACAGGTAAAAGAAAGATACCCACACTGAATTGATTCAGGAATTAAAAACTAAAATAACAGAATTAGAAAAGGCTGTGAAGGAGAACGGACGGACTCTACAGTGTGCATCAGCAACAACCGACCCAAAAATAACCCCCCAGTGCCCCAAATATACCCCTCCCTGAAAGAGGTACAGGTGGGGGAGCCCCAAGATAATAACAGGACCCAGGAAGGGCCCCCGGCATATGACAGGTACGTACAGGCAGCTCCCGTACGTACTACCACCGTCCCTGCACATGGGCAGCAACCCGCTCACGTCACCGTACACCAAGTTCTCCTTACCCCCCATGAGAGGCAGACACTGCTAAAAGATTTATCCACCCTCAAACCAAATAGCAGAAATACAGAATTCTGGCAAAAGGTTGAGGAAATGCTCGATGCACATGATCTAACCCTAGGAGAAGTACACGGTCTGGTAAAGGCCAAAACCGGTAATGTAAACTGGCAAAGGGCTACCCAAGCCGTGCAAAACGGCGACTGGATGGTGATGGGAAACCCGATGCAAACTAAGGCACAGCGGATACTAGACCTCAAACACGGGATGGATGCATGTTGGGGACTGGAGCAGGATATTAAAAGTAATCCAAAAACCAAAACGAAACTGTAGGGGAATATGGAGAGCGGAAATGGCTCGCGTACAAGGACCACTCCGGTGCTAACAACCCCGATAAAGAGGACGCGGCATTTTTAGAAATGTTTAAGGATGGGCTGGGGAGGCACATCAAAAAATAATTTAGCTCGGGTTCAAGATAGGAAATGATTATGACGAAATCATAGAATAGGCACAAAATGTGGAGGAATTAAAGGCCAAGCAAAAGGTAGCCAAGATAGTGGCGGCAGCATTAGTAACGGGAGGAAAGGAAGATAGGGGGGACCTCCGTGCAGCCCCCTTGACGTGTTACACATGTCATCAGGATGGGCATTTTAGAAGAGATTGCCCGGAAAGGCAGGCTGAAAAAGGGACGGATAAACCCAGGTGCCATAATTGCAACAAACTGGGACAAGTAGCAAAAAGATGCTGGGCAGCAGGAGGCGGGGCAGCAGGAAAGGGCCCCTAGCAAACCAGAAAACAGACAGGGCCGCCCATCACGCATGAGGAACTGATGGAAATTCTCCGACAAGCAACACTGCCAGCCCCTCCGGAGCCACCCTCTAACGAGGAGCTCATCAACGTACTCAACTTGGTCAGTACCCGCTAGGGGTTCCCGGCCCCCGAGGAAAGGTTGGGACGGCCGACGCTAGATCCCCATATGTTTATTAGTGCAGTGTTAGGGGGCTGGCAGTGCAACATGCTAGTAGGCGCGGGAGCATTGGTATCCATAACTAATCTAGACCTCCCATTTACAAGAACCACGGTTAATATTCAAGGGATAGGAAGAGGATCCAAAAAAGCGACATTAAGCAAGCCCTTATGAGTGCACCCGCCTTGGGATTGCTGGATCAGAATAGACCCTGCCACCTGTATATGTACAATAGTGAGACCCATTACAATGTGGTGGTAACCCAGGAACACGGGGATCGGCAAAGGCCTGTGGCATACTATTCCACGAAACAAGGACCGGTGGCCGCAGGGCTGTCCTGATGTGTTGCACCTCTCGATTGTGCGGCATGGGCCGTGAGGGCCAGCGAGCCTATAGTGATGACCAGGCAGGTCATCTTACACACGCCACATACCCTCGTGGAATTACTTAACACAGGAAGGTTGAGAACCGTATCCGACGCACGACGCGCCAATTGGGAAGCAATGCTCTTACCCCCAAACGGCGCCGTGACTATAATAAAGGACAACGGGAATAATCCCGCAGGATGGATAGTCACTGAAGGTAAAGAACACCAGTGTGGTCTCACAGGAAATGAGGGGGAAGGGAGTCAGATTAACGAAACTCCGCTTGAAACACTGCTTTGGGTACTGTTGAGGGGAAGACTCATCAGGGGAGGGTAGCAGCAGCCAAGTTCATGGCACCATGGCTGGCTCTGTTGCACAGAAGGGCAGGAAAAAGAGTGGAAGAGCAATACTGATAGGGGATTCAATTGTAAGGGGAATAGATAGGCATTTCTGCGGCCGCAACCGAGACTCCAGGATGGTATGTTGCCTCCCTGGTGCAAGGGTCCAGGATCTCCCGGAGCAGATGCAGGACATTCTAAAAAGGGAGGGAGATCAGCCAGTTGTCGTGGTGCACATTGGTACCAACGACATAGGTAAAAAAAAGGGATGAGGTCCTACGAAATGAATTTAAGGAGCCGGGAGCTAAATTAAAAAGTAGGACCTCAAAAGTAGTCATCTCGGGATTGCTACCAGTGCCACGTGCTAGTCAGAGTAGGAATCGCAGGATAGCGCAGCTGAATACGTGGCTTGAGCAGTGGTGCAGCAGGAGGGATTCAAATTCCTGGGGCATTGGAACCGGTTCTGGGGGAGGTGGGACCAGTACAAACCGGACGGTCTGCACCTGGGCAGGACCGGAACCAATGTCCAAGGAGGAGTGTTTGCTAGTGCTGTTGGGGAGGAGTTAAACTAATATGGTAGGGAGATGGGAACCAATGCAGGGAGACAGAGGGAAACAAAAAGGAGGCAAAAGCAAAAGACAGAAAGGAGATGAGGAAAAGTGGAGGGCAGAGAAACCCAAGGCAAAGAACAAAAAGGGCCATTGTACAGCAAAATTCTAAAAGGACAAAGGGTGTTAAAAAAAACAAGCCTGAAGGCTTTGGGTCTTAATGCAAGGAGTATCCGTAATAAGGTGGATGAATTAATTGTGCAAATAGATGTTAACAAATATGATGTGATTGGGATTACGGAGACATGGCTCCAGGATGATCAGGGCTGGGAACTCAATATCCAGGGGTATTCAACATTCAGGAAGGATAGAATAAAAGGAAAAGGAGGTGGGGTAGCATTGTTGGTTAAGGAGGAGATTAAGGCAATAGTTAGGAAGGACATTAGCTTGGATGATGTGGAATCTATATGGGTAGAGCTGCAGAACACCAAAGGGCAAAAAACGTTAGTGGGAGTTGTGTACAGACCTCCAAACAGTAGTAGTGATGTTGGGGAGGGCATCAAACAGGAAATTAGGGGTGCATGCAATAAAGGTGCAGCAGTTATAATGGGTGACTTTAATATGCACATAGATTGGGCTAACCAAACTGGAAGCAATACGGTGGAGGAGGATTTCCTGGAGTGCATAAGGGATGATTTTTTAGACCAATATGTCGAGGAACCAACTAGGGGGGAGGCCATCTTAGACTGGGTTTTGTGTAATGAGAGAGGATTAATTAGCAATCTCGTTGTGCGAGGCCCCTTGGGGAAGAGTGATCATAATATGGTGGAATTCTGCATTAGGATGGAGAATGAAACAGTTAATTCAGAGACCATGGTCCAGAACTTAAAGAAGGGTAACTTTGAAGGTATGAGGCATGAATTGGCTAAGATAGATTGGCTAATGATACTTAAGGGGTTGACTGTGGATGGGCAATGGCAGACATTTAGAGACCGCATGGATGAATTACAACAATTGTACATTCCTGTCTGGCGTAAAAATAAAAAAGGGAAGGTGGCTCAACCGTGGCTATCAAGGGAAATCAGGGATAGTATTAAAGCCAAGGAAGTGGCATACAAATTGGCCAGAAATAGCAGCGAACCCGGGGACTGGGAGAAATTTAGAACTCAGCAGAGGAGGACAAAGGGTTTGATTAGGGCAGGGAAAATGGAGTACGAGAAGAAGCTTGCAGGGAACATTAAGACGGATTGCAAAAGTTTCTATAGATATGTAAAGAGAAAAAGGTTAGTAAAGACAAACGTAGGTCCCCTGCAGTCAGAATCAGGGGAAGTCATAACGGGGAACAAAGAAATGGCGGACCAATTGAACAAGTACTTTGGTTCGGTATTCACTAAGGAGAACACAAACAACCTTCCGGATATAAAAGGGGTCGGAGGGTCTAGTAAGGAGGAGGAACTGAGGGAAATCCTTATTAGTCGGGAAATTGTATTGGGGAAATTGATGGGATTGAAGGCCGATAAATCCCCAGGGGCTGATGGACTGCATCCCAGAGTACTTAAGGAGGTGGCCTTGGAAATAACGGATGCATTGACAGTCATTTTCCAATATTCCATTGACTCTGGATCAGTTCCTATGGAGTGGAGGGTAGCCAATGTAACCACACTTTTAAAAAAGGAGGGAGAGAGATAACAGGGAATTATAGACCGGTCAGCCTGACATAGGTAGTGGGCAAAACGATGGAATCAATGATGAAGGATGTCATAGCAGTGCATTTGGAAAGAAGTGACATGATAGGTCCAAGTTAGCATGGATTTGTGAAAGGGAAATCATGCTTGACAAATCTTCTGGAGTTTTTTGAGGATGTTTCCAGTAGAGTGGACAAGGGAGAACCAGTTGATGTGGTATATTTGGACTTTCAGAAGGCTTTCGACAAGGTCCCACACAAGAGATCAATGTGCAAAGTTAAAGCACATGGGATTGGGGGTAGTGTGCTGACATGGATTGAGAACTGGTTGTCAGACAGGAATCAAAGAGTAGGAGTAATTGGGGACTTTTCAGAATGGCAGGCAGTGACTAGTGGGGTACCGAAAGGTTCTGTGCTGGGGCCCCAGCTGTTTACACTGTACATTAATGATTTAGACGAGGGGATTAAATGTAGTATCTCCAAATTTGCGGATGACACTAAGTTGGGTGGCAGTGTGAGCTGCGAGGAGGATGCTATAAGGCTGCAGAGTGACTTGGATAGGTTAGGTGAGTGGGCAAATGCATGGCAGATGAAGTATAATGTGGATAAATGTGAGGTTATCCACTTTGGTGGTAAAAACAGAGAGACAGACTATTATCTGAATGGTGACAGATTAGGAAAAGGGGAGGTGCAAAGAGACCTGGGTGTCATGGTACATCAGTCATTGAAGGTTGGCATGCAGGTACAGCAGGCGGTTAAGAAAGCAAATGGCATGTTGGCCTTCATAGCGAGGGGATTTGAGTACAGGGGCAGGGAGGTGTTGCTACAGTTGTACAGGGCCTTGGTGAGGCCACACCTGGAGTATTGTGTACAGTTTTGGTCTCCTAACCTGAGGAAGGACATTCTTGCTATTGAGGGAGTGCAGCGAAGGTTCACCTGACCTATCAAGAAAGACTGGATCAACTGGGCTTGTATTCACTGGAGTTCAGAAGAATGAGAGGGGACCTCATAGAAACGTTTAAAATTCTGACGGGGTTTAGACAGGTTAGATGCAGGAAGAATGTTCCCAATGTTGGGGAAGTCCAGAACCAGGGGACACAGTCTCAGGATAAGGGGTAAGCCATTTAGGACCGAGATGAGGAGAAACTTCTTCACCCAGAGAGTGGTGAACCTGTGGAATTCTCTACCACAGAAAGTTGTTGAGGCCAATTCACTAAATATATTCAAAAAGGAGTTAGATGAAGTCCTTACTACTAGGGGGATCAAGGGGTATGGCGAGAAAGCAGGAATGGGGTACTGAAGCTGCATGTTCAGCCATGAACTCATTGAATGGCGGTGCAGGCTCGAAGGGCCAAATGGCCTACTCCTGCACCTATTTTCTATGTTTCTATGTTTCTATGTTTCTAAAAGGCAGATATGGACCTCTATGTGGATGGATCCCGTCGATATGTAGACAGAACCCCACGAACAGGATGGGCAGTGGTGGACAACAATGGACAAGTCAGGAAAAGGGGACCCTTAGAGGGAAACCTATCGGCTCAGGTGGCAGAATTGGTAGCCCTCACTGAAGCATTAAAATTAGCAGCAGGGAAAAGGGTCAACGTATACACCGATAGCCATTACGTCTTCGGGGTGGTACATGATTATATGACTGCTTGGAAGAGGCGGGGGTATGTGACAGCGGGAGGGGGACCCATTAGGCATGAAGAGATAGTTAAGGACTTGGTAGAAGCATCCCTCCTCCCTCAGGAATGTGTAGTGATAAAAATTAAAATGCATCTGAAGATCACAGACAGGCACCAGCAGGGAAATGCCAGGGCAGACGAAGCTACCAAACAGGCAGCCGAATTAGATATGACTAGTAACACCCCGATTGACTCATGTATTACCCAAATGGAGGAAGTAAACATACTCACGATACAAGGAGAATCCACTCCGCAAGAAACAGAAGTGTGGGAACAGAATGGAGCTAAAAGGGGGGCGGATGGAGTTTGGAGGAATGATGACAATGTAGTGGCTCTGGAATGTACCCAACAGAACCTATTGAGTCTTTACCATGGATACACCCACACCGGTAGGACCGGCATGATGAACTCCATGTCACGATGTTGGTGGTGCAATGGAATGGGTAGAGATATAGAAAACCATTGTAGGAGATGTATAACATGTGCTAAACACAACCCGGGGAAAAAGATAAAGGTCCGGCTGGGACACCAAACACGCCCAAAGGGACCCTGAGAAGCCCTACAAATAGACTTTACTGGGCCACTGCCTAGCCAAAGGGGAAAAATGTACTGTCTGGTAATGATAAACCAATTTACAAAATGGGTAGAAGCCTTCGCCACTAGAAATTGCACCACTGATACAGTAGCTAAGATCCTGGCCAGGGAAATAATACCCAGGTGGGGAATGCCATTATAGTTGGACTCAGACCAGGGTACACACTTTACGGGAAAAATCATGAAGCAAGCTTGCGCCCTGCTAGGGATTAAACAAAAATTCCACATCCCATACCACCCGGAGTCTTCCGGATTGGTAGAGCGAATGAATAGGACCTTAAAAACGGCTAAGGCAATCGAAGAGACCAGACAGGGGTGGGTTGAGTTAGTACCACGAATCCTAATGAATCCTAGTAACCGGACTGACCCCCTTTGAACTAATGACAGGAAGAGCCATGAGGCTGCCAGAAGTGCTGGTTACTGGAAGTGATGACGAAGGGCCCTACAAGGATAAGATACGGAGGTTTGTGATGGAACTCTGTAAACAATCACATGAATAACGAGCACAAGCCAGAGACCAACAAACTATTAGTGATCTAGAAAGGGACACGAAGGAACAAAAGGTTCAGGTACCCCAAATAGGGAGCCGGGTCATGGTAAAGATAAATCCTGAAAGACCCCGATTCTTGCCAAAATGGACCGGACCTCACCAGGTGATTATGGTTAGTGACACATGTGCTTGCGTAGACATGGGAGGTGTTGGCAAATAGAAACACTGGACCTAGTTGAAACGATTTGGATCCTAACCAACCAGTGGCCACAGGAGAACATTGTGTTTTACAGGATCATATCCCTCCTTGGAGCTGGAACATCCACTGATGAAGAAAGTAACAGACCTCAAGGCCTATATTATAAGATGTTGGAAAACATTAGCTGTGATTCTGATTTAAAAATCCTAATTTTTGAGCGGGTGCAGGACATTCTGAAAAGGGAGGGTGAACAGCCAGTTGTCGTGGTGCACAGAGGTACCAACGATATAGGTAAAAAACGGGACGAGGTCCTATGAGACGAATTTAGGGAGCCAGGAGTTAAATTAAAAAGTAGGATCTCAAAGGTAGTAATCTCAGGATTGCTACCAGTGTCACGTGCTAGTCAGAGTAGGAATCGTAGGATAGCCCAGATGAATACGTGGCTTGAGGAGTGGTGCAAAAGGGAAGGATTCAAATTCCTGGGACATTGGAACCAGTTCTGGGGGAGGTGGGACTATTACAAACTGGACGGTCTGCACCTGGGCAGGACTGGACCAATGTCCTAGGGGAAGTGTTTGCTAGTGCTGTTGGGGAGGAGTTAAACTAACATGGCAGGGGGATGGGAACCTATGCAGGGAGACAGAGGGAAATAAAATGGAGGCAGAAGCAAAAGATAGAAAGCAGAATAATAAAAATGGAGGGCAGAGAAACCCAAGGCAAAAAACAAAAAGGGCCACATTACAGCAAAATTCTAAAGGGGCAAAGTATGTTAAAAAGACAAGCCTGAAGGCTCTGTGCCTCAATGCGAGGAGTATTCGGAATAAGGTGGACGAATTAACTGCGCAGACAGCAGTTAACAGATATGATGTAATTGGCATCACGGAGACATGGTTCCAGGATGACCAAGGCTGGAAACTCAACATCCAGGGGTATTCAACATTTAGGAAGGATAGGCAGAGAGGAAAAGGAGGCAGGGTGGCGTTGCTGGTTAAAGAGGAAATTAATGCAATAGTAAGGAGGGACATTAGCCTGGATGATGTGGAATCGGTATGGGTGGAGCTGCGGAATACCAAAAGACAGAAAACGTTAGTGGGAGTTGTGTACAGACCACCAAACAGTAGTAGCGAGGTTGGGGATAGCATCAAACAAGAAATTAGGGATTTGTGCAATAAAGGTACAGCAGTTATCATGGACGCCTTTAATCTACGTATTGATTGGGCTAACCAAACTGGTAGCAAACTGGGTGTATTAGGGATGGTTTTCTCGACCAATATGTCGAGGAACCAACTAGAGAGCTGGCCATCCTAGACTGGGTGATGTGTAATGAAAAAGAACTAATAAGCAATCTTGTTGTGCGAGGCCCCTTTGGGAAGAGTGACCATAATATGGTAGAATTCTTTATTAAGATGGAGACTGACACAGTTAATTTGGAAACTAGGGTCCTGAACTTAATGAAAGGTAACTTCGATGGTATGAGGCGTGAATTGGCTAGAATAGACTGGCAAAGGATATTTAAAGGGTTGACGGTGGATAAGCAATGGCAAACTTTAAAGATCACATGGATGAACTTCAGCAATTATACATCCCTGTCTGGACTAATTAGCAATCTTGTTGTGCGAGGCCCCTTGAAGAAGAGTGACCATAACATGATAGAATTCTTTATTAAGATGGAGAGTGACACAGTTAATTCAGAAACTAGGATCCTGAACTTAAGGAAAGGTAACTTCGATGGTTTGAAGCGTGAATTGGCTAGAATAGACTGGCAAATGATACTTAAAGGGTTGACGGTGGATAAGCAATGGCAAACATTTAAAGATCACATGGATGAACTTCAGCAATTGTACATCCCTGTCTGGAGTAAAAATAAAATGGGGAAGGTGGCTCAACCGTGGCTAACAAGGGAAGTTAAGGATAGTGTTAAAACCAAGGAAGAGGCATATAAATTGGCTAGAAAAAGTAACAAACCTGAGGACTGGGAGAAATTTAGAATTCAATAGAGGAGGACTAAGGGTTTAATTAAGAGGGGGAAAATAGAGTACGAGAGGAAGCTTGCAGGGAACATAAAAATTGACTGCAAAAGCTTCTATAAATAGGTGAAGAGAAAAAGATAAGTGAAGACAAATGTAGGACCCTTACAGTCGGATTCAGGTGAATTTATAATTAGGAACAAAGAAACGGCAGACCAATTGAACAAATACTTCGGTTCTGTCTTCACGAAGGAAGACACAAATAACCTTCCGAATGTACTAGGGGACAGTGGGTCTAGTGAGAAGGAGGAACTGAAGGATATCCTTATTAGGCAGCAAATTGTGTTAGGAAAATTGAAGGCTGATAAATCCCCGGGGCCTGATAGTCTGCATCCCAGAGTACTTAAGGAAGTGGCCCTAGGAATGGTGGATGCATTGGTGATCATTTTCCAACAGTCTATCGACTCTGGATCAGTTCCTATGGACTGGAGGGTAGCTAATGTAACACCACATTTTTTAAAAAGGAGGGCGAGAGAAAACGGGTAATTATAGACCGGTTAGCCTGACATCAGTAGTGGGGAAAATGTTGGAATCAATCATTAACGATGAAATAGCAGTGCATTTGGAAAGCAGTGACAGGATCGGTCCAAGTCAGCATGGATTTATGAAAGGGAAATCATGCTTGACGAATCTTCTAGAATTTTTTGAGGATGTAACTAGTAGAGTGGACAAGGGAGAACCAGTGGATGTGGTGTATTTGGACTTTCAAAAGGCTTTTGACAAGGTCCCACACAAGAGATTGGTGTGCAAAATCAAAGCGCATGGTATTGGGGGTAATGTACTGATGTGGATAGAAAACTGGTTGGCAAACAGGAAGCAGAGAGTTGGGATAAACGGGTCCTTTTCAGAATGGCAGGCAATGACTATGGAGTGCCGCAGGGCTCAGTGCTGGGACCCCAGCTCTTTGCAATATACATTAACGATTTGGATGAAGGAATTGAGTGTAATATCTCCAAGTTTGCAGATGACACTAAACTGGGTGGCGGTGTGAGCTGTGAGGGGGATGCTAAGAGGCTGCAGGGTGACTTGGACAGGTTAGGTGAGTGGGCAAATGCATGGCAGATGCAGTATAATGTGGATAAATGTGAGGTTATCCATTTTGGGGGCAAAAACAGGAAGGCAGAATATTATCTGAATGGCGGCAGATTAGGAAAAGGGGAGGTGCAACGAGACCTGGGTGTCATGGTTCATCAGTCATTGAAGGTTGGCATGCAGGTACAGCAGGCGGTGAAGAAGGTAAATGGTATGTTGGCCTTCATGGCTAGGGGATTTGAGTATAGGAGCATGGAGGTCTTACTGCAGTTGTACAGGGCCTTAGTGAGGCCTCACCTGGAATATTGTATTCAGTTTTGGTCTCCTAATCTGAGGAAGGACATCCTTGCTATTGAGAGAGTGCAGCGAAGGTTCACCAGACTGATTCCAGGGATGGCTGGACTATCATATGAGGAGAGACTGGATTACCTGGGCCTTTATTCACTGGAGTTTCGAAGGATGAGAGGGGATCTCAGAGAAATGTATAAGAATCTGATGGGACTGGACAGGTTAGATGCGGGAAGAATGTTCCCGATATTGGGGAAGTCCAGAACCAGGGGACATAGTCTTAGGATAAGGGATAGGCCATTTAGGACTGAGATGAGGAGAAACTTCTTCACTCAGAGAGTTGTTAACCTATGGAATTCCCTGCTGCAGAGAGTTGTTGATGCCAGTTCATTGGATATATTCAAGAGGGAGTTAATATGGCCCTTTCGGCTAAGGGGATCAAGGGGTATGGAGAGAAAGCAGGAAAGGGGTACTGAGGGAATGATCAGCCATGATCTTATTGAATGGCAGTGCAGGCTCGAAGGGTCGAATGGCCTACTCCTGCACCTATTTTCTATGTTTCTATGTTTCTCTGTAATGGTGGTAGTTGGCACAACGATAGATTTAAATTGTATTATTGGACTAACGGGCATAACACAACTTAACAAAGATTTTAACCGACAGTGGGGTGGAACAATAACAAGGACATAACATTAGCAGTAAATGAGACCGCAGTATGCTTTGTGTTAGAAGAAGAACGAGGAAGTTGCACCCGTCGGGAGGGGATACAGATAAGGTGCATGCCCGTTTTCACTCAATTCTCGGGAAGGTCACAACAAGGGGAGACCAGGTGGAAGGTATGCCCAGCCTCCCCGTGCGTGGGTACGGACCAATGGTGTTGGGACAGCCTTGTCCAAGATAGACCCCCCACCGCTGCTCCGACAATAATCTTGGGGACAACAACTCTTCCCAGCACAACCACGCAAGCCCCCCTGCTCCCCATATGCCCGTCCATAAAGACAGGAGCCAAAGGGGGCTAGTAATAAAGGAATCTAAGGAAAGGATATATTTTGGGGTGTGTCAGCGACTACTTACGGTAGTCCTAAACCTAACGGATATCATCCTTCCTAGCTTCTGTGGGAATGAAACTAAGTCTATACCAGAACCTGACACAACGAATCCTCGAAGGCCGGAATCCACTACCCTGAGATTTAATATCAGAAAGGGAACAGAACAAGCTCGAACAAAAAGGGGAATACTGGAAACACTAGGCACGGGTTATGTGGCAGGGGTTGCGACGGTGAATTCTATAGACCTGTATGCAATAGACGACCGTTAACACCTTAACGCAAATCTTAAGTGGTTTATTGGGGAGGGAAATACATAGCCAAGCCCTACAAGCGTGGTTGGGAGATGGCACGGAAGGGGAACTGTTACGTGGCCCACACATTACAGGAACATGTCAAGGCCATAAATTTGATCTACGCAACGGGGAATGACCTAAGTAAACAATAACAAGCTGAGATCATTTGCTCCAGGTATGAGGCCTGGATACTGAGTGAGGTACAATATAACCTGGAGCAACTCCAGAATGGGTACATACCAGATTGGATCCCGAATTATTGGACTCTAGACAAAAACATGAATAACACGTGCGAGGTACAGAAAAATAGTCACGCATGGGTGCCAAAATTTAGATGTATTACTGGACAAGTGAATATGATCGGATTCATGTTATCAATACCACAGTATGACGTAACAAAGGGAGACCCCTTATATCAAACCGACAATATCAGTGAAGTAAGAAACCGAACACGGTTGCATTACCATCAACCCTCCAGACAGGTAATTAAAATTAACAATAGTACCAAAGGTATTGACATAACCGACTGCTATAAAAATAACCAAGTGGTTTTATGTCGAGGTAAGCTAAGAATGACAGATGGTGATTGCGGATTCCACCAAACAAACGGGTGCATGCTGAGTATCACTCCTCTCGAACGCAATTCCGAAACAATCACTGCTCCACAAGGGATTGGAGATTGGTGCGTGAGCACAGGAGCAGCCAACCCGACGATTAAGACCAGGGGAGGAGTCACCCCCTGTGTCATCACCAACCCTGACTTCTGTTTCAGGCAAATGGGAAAAATAGACATAAATGGATACCACATACATCCCGAGACAACGGAAATTATCCACGGAACGGTCACGGATACCCTCCGAGAAGGGTACAAGGAGGTGGTATGGGAACCGCAAGGAAAAAAGATTCCCGAATTAAGTGAGGAACAATTACAATTGGTGCAAGGAATGCAAAACCAAAGACGACAGTATATCCGGCTGATAGAAGAAATAGACAACCTACAAAGAGACACTACCACGATGCTGGCCGACCAGCCTTGGTATTCAAAACTGTGGAACATTGGACTTAATATTCAGATCCACCCATGGATAAAGATTATATCACATGTATTTGTAGTAATACAGGGCCTGGTCCTGATGGTACTGTTAGGATTAACCTGTGCATGAATTAAACAGGTTAATCGACATGCTAGGGCACGCACTATGATTAAGATAATAAGGGACGAGAATTTAAACAGTGTTGCAGGAAGGACTTACCTTATATAGTCCTGCGGGAGAAGTCACAGGAGGTCCTGAAGTTTGGGAGATGGCCACCCAGGCGAAAGGACATATCTGGAACTTGCCCACAGGGAAGTAGTTTCCAGGGAATATGGCCTACTTGGCGTATAGCCAAGGGCCAAAGGGGGATTGTAAGAGAAATTTGTCATTAGGGGTATAAGCAAAATAAGGTTTAAGTGCCGGATTTTACATCGGCTCAGCAAAAGAGGCAAAAAGGCTCTAGCTGACCTCACACTTTCCAGTACCAAGGACCCAGAGGCCTCTGATTCAACATTGATGTACTAGGATACTAGATAACATTAAGGTACGTCCAGTCCGACAAGATAAGACACCATGGAAGACTTTAAACAGAAACTGATGAGACTCTGTGAAAAGACTTTTAGGCACCACGTACGGTCAGCAAATTCTAACCTAATGCAGTCATCCTAGTTAAGGTCTAAGGTTATCTTGAGATCCTGGTCTGTCAATCCAAGGTATTACAGATAAGGTAACCCAAATAAAGATTGAGGGAGGTTGTACCGGGGAGCAAAGGGACCTATGAAATGTATAAATGATGTACAATTTTGCTATTCGGGGAGCATCTCTACTCACAGGCGACTGTGATGAGAAGTGTTCCCGGATGTTCGTAATTAAAGATCGTTAAACTTTGCCATCCGTCTCCGTCTGCTAACTTTGAGGGATGCTACGCGGGTTGGGGCGAGCGCGACCCTTTATATCAGAGGATCCACTCGTGGGAGGAGAAGCCTCCCATTTTTCCCCTTCAGTATACGTGGTACCATGCATTAGTATGCGTGTTTGTTGAACTTTTAAAAAAAGGTAACACTCTGTACAAGCAGAAAGCAACACCTTGTCAAGAGTGAAATAATTATTCCGAGTATTTGTAAAATTTTGACGTTATATTTTAAGTTATATTTGAGTGGATGTTTTCCCTCAGTAACAGTAAGGGAAAATCAGTGAAATGAATTAACCCATTGGGCTAACAGAAAAGCCACAATGGATGTTCTTTTCTTTTTCTTTCAAGCAGCCAATTACCGGAAAGGCGTAATTGATTTATATGGAAATGACCTCAAGGTGTCGCTGAACTTGAACTTGTATGGGACAGTGCTGTGTGAACTCCAGTAATTTAGATCACAAAGGCTGGACATTTGACTTAGCTAAATTGATTTAAAGATGAAAAATATGTGAATAACTGGAGAAGGACCCGTGAGGGGGCGGCCCCAACAGAGCAAAAGATTTTTCTTTCATTTTTTGTCTTAATAGGAGCGAATCGAGCCAAAGAAACAAGATTGTGTTGGGAAAAGTGGTGGAAGGAGAAACAAGGGATCCATGTCATGTCTTGTCTGCATGAGTTTGAGGCACAACGTCTGTGTGGGTTTGAGGCCCAATGTCTTGTCTGCATGGGTTTGAGGCCCAACGTCTGTGTGATCCCAAATCCCCCGAACACCATCAATGCCACAGAGCTCATCTCATACACTAGGAAGCCCCAACCCAGAGCCCCGATGGTACAGACGACTGTAGATAGATGTCCCATCACCACCAAGGGACCAGGAAATGGGTTGGTGTTAATCCCTACTGACAAAATTTTGTTTCAGAATGTGCACTACTCCATGGTATCCGTGATCCTGAATCTGACTGAGGTCCACCTGCCTGTGTGGTGCCCGAAGAAGACTGAGAAGCTTTATGAAGCTCTGTTAAAAGTGATGTTTCAGGAATTTTATGAACTGGACTATGGAAATGTAGATAAAGAACAGCTTTATGGTCTGAATGTTGGGAATAGTGTGGGGTCAAAGAGGCAGAGAAGAGAGACTTGGAACGATGTAGCCACAGTGTTCAGTACAGGAACGGGTATTGTTAATAGTATGGATGATGTACAACTCCAGATGCAGATCACTGGGTTAAAGGACCAACTGCATAAAATTCTAGGGGAAACTTAGAAACATAGAAAATAGGTGCAGGAGTAGGCCATTCGGCCCTTCGAACCTGCACCGCCATTCAATGAGTTCATGGTTGAACATGCAACTTCAGTACCCCATTCCTGTTTTCTAGCCATACCTCTTGATCCCCCTAGTAGTAAGGACTACATCTAACTTCTTTTTGAATGTATTTAGTGAATTGGCCTCAACAACTTTCTGTGGTGGAGAATTCCACAGGTTCACCACTCTCTGGGTGAAGAAGTTTCTCCTCATCTCAGTCCTAAATGGCTTACCCCTTACCCTTAGACTGTGACTCCTAGTTCTGGACTTCCCCAACATTGGGAACATTCTTCCTGCATCTAACCTGTCTAAACCCGTCAGAATTTTAAACGTTTCTATGAGATCCCCTCTTATTCTTCTGAACTCCAGTGAATACAAGCCCAGTTGATCCAGTCTTTCTTGATATGTCAGTCCCGCCATCCCGGGAATCAGTCTGGTGAACCTTCGCTGCACTCCCTCAATAGCAAGAATGTCCTTCCTCAAGTTAGGAGACCAAAACTGTACACAATACTCCAGGTGTGGCCTCACCAAGGCCCTGTACAACTGTAGCAACACCTCCCTGCCCCTGTACTCAAATCCCCTCGCTATGAAGGCCAACATGCCATTTGCTTTCTTAACCGCCTGCTGTACCTGCATGCCAACCTTCAATGACTGATGTACCATGACACCCAGGTCTCGTTGACCTCCCCTTTTCCTAATCTGTCACCATTCAGATAATAGTCTGTCTCTCTGTTTTTACCACCAAAGTGGATAACCTCACATTTATCCACATTATACTTCATCTGCCATGCATTTGCCCACTCACCTAACCTATCCAAGTCGCTCTGCA
Organism: Pristiophorus japonicus; assembly: GCF_044704955.1. Lineage (NCBI taxonomy): Eukaryota > Metazoa > Chordata > Chondrichthyes > Pristiophoridae > Pristiophorus > Pristiophorus japonicus. The sequence continues at coordinate 80,014,325 of NC_091987.1, read as the reverse complement.
ACCTCATAACATCCTCCTCGCAGCTCACACTGCCACCCAACTTAGTGTCATCCGCAAATTTGGAGATACTACATTTAATTCCCTCGTCTAAATAATTAATGTACAATGTAAACAGCTGGGGCCCCAGCACAGAACCTTGCGGTACCCCACTAATCACTGCCTGCCATTCTGAAAAGTACCCATTTACTCCTACTCTTTGCTTCCTGTCTGCCAACCAGTTCTCAATCCACGTCAGCACACTACCCCCAATCCCATGTGCTTTAACTTTGCACATTAATCTCTTGTGTGGGACCTTGTCGAAAGCTTTCTGAAAGTCCAAATACACCACATCAACTGGTTCTCCCTTGTCCACTCCACTGGAAACATCCTCAAAAAATTCCAGAAGATTTGTCAAGCCTGATTTCCCTTTCACAAATCCATGCTGACTTAGACCTATCATGTCACCTCTTTCCAAATGCGCTGCTATGACATCCTTAATAATTGATTCCATAATTTTACCCACTACCGATGTCAGGCTGACCGGTCTATAATTCCCTGTTTTCTTTCTCCCTCCTTTTTTAAAAAGTGGGGTTACATTGGCTACTCTCTACTTCAAAGAAACTGATCCAGAGTCTATGAATGTTGGAAAATGACTGTCAATGCATCCGCTATTTCCAAGGCCACCTCCTTAAGTACTCTGGGATGTAGACCATCAGGCCCTGGTGATTTATCGGCCTTCAATCCCATCAATTTCCCCAATACAATTTCCCGACTAATAAGGATTTCCCTCAGTTCCTCCTCCTTACTAGACCCTCCGACCCCTTTTATATCCGGAAGGTTGTTTGTGTCCTCCTTAGTGAATACCGAACCAAAGTACTTGTTCAATTGTTCTGCCATTTCTTTGTTCCCCGTTATGACTTCCCCTGATTCTGACTGCAGGGGACCTACGTTTGTCTTTACTAATCTTTTTCTCTTTACATATCTATAGAAGCTTTTGCAGTCCGTTTTAATGTTCCCTGCAAGCTTCCTCTCGTACTCTATTTTCCCTGCCCTAATCAAACCCTTTGTCCTCCTCTGCTGAGTTCTAAATTTCTCCCAGTCCCCGGGTTCATTGCTATTTCTGTCCAATTTGTATGCCACTTCCTTGGCTTTTATACTATCCCTGATTTCCCTTGATAGCCATGGTTGAGCCACCGTCCCTTTTTTATTTTTACGCCAGACAGGGATGTACAATTGTTGTAGTTCATCCATGCGGTCTCTAAATGTCTGCCATTGCCCATCCACTGTCAATCCATTAAGTATCATTCGCCAATCTATCCTAGCCAATTCACGCCTCATACCTTCAAAGTTACCCTTCTTTAAGTTCTGGACCCGAAGAGAATACAGTGGTGGGTTCAGAGCTTCATGAGGACCAGGCAATGACCGTTCATTTAAAGAAGGTCATTGCGGAGCTGGAGAGGCACACTAAAACTGTTAATGATTTAATACGGGAGGATAAGAACGCCTCAGAGCAGGCTTCATGGAATGAGGTGTGTGTGTTGTATGTAGCATGGTTGCTGGGTGAGGGCCACAGTAACCTGGAGGACCTGAGGCAAGATCGCGTCTCTTCATGGTTAAGCAACAAGCATCTCACCGTGCTGCACCCGTATAGTAATTCATTGAGTCCGTACCAGCTTCGCTTAGCCTCTGAAGCCTACCTTGTCCCAGTAGATTGCGGACAGTCCAACCATACAGTGATGGGAATTGTAGTAAGGATGCCGGTAATGGGAGGATCATCCCCGCCAGCACCGGTATACAGGATTGAGATTATCGGGGTAATTTGTGGAGGAGTGCATGTTCGTTATAAAGCAGTCCCGCCTATGTTATAAAGTGGGAGCATGCTATGACAGGCACTGACCTCTCCAGATGCCAGAGCCGGGGTGCACACGTAATACTGTGTCCCCAGCACTTGACTGCTTTTGCCCGATCAGACTGTGGGTTTGTTTCTGCAGGCGCGGAACCTATCAATTGCACCATGGAAGTGATGGCAAGAGATCACGTACCTCCACAGGTAGCATGCGTGGGGAGTGGGACGTACTGTGTCACCACAAATACGCTCCGCTACCGGTACAGCCAGAACATGTGGTGTCCGGTGAGCGACAGCAGTTTTTGTTTCAAACCCAAGGCAGATGTTCAAGTGGCACAAGAGCGCATTACTGCAATCTCCGAACCCTCAACCATTCACCTCTCTGTGAACAACACCTTCACGCATCTCCAGGACTATGTGGATCAATTCGGGTACCCAATTCCTTTTCTGCCGGAATACCTCACTGAGTTAATAAGGACTGTTGAGCTCTCCCAGAAACATTTTTACACTTTAGAGCAAAAGACAGTAGAACTGGGGGAGGAGATTAAGGGGATTGTCTCGCCACCGTGGTGGGATATTGGTCTGAGTATAGCGATTCCACCAAGGATCCACGTCTGTTCCCATGCATTAGTTATCATACAATTGTTGCTTGTAGGCTACTTGTTTTACACCAGCTGCAGCCAGATGCTCCGAGCGCAGTGGCAAGGAGTGTTAGATCGACCTGGAGAGATGTAATTGTTGATGATGGTTTCTCCCTGCTAAAATTTGTAATGTACCAAAGTTCTGTAAGCATGTGTATTGTATATCCTGGTTAGAGTTTTACACTCTGTATTGCGCTATGTGCGTTGTTCTGATTTTTGTAATGTGTTACCACCTATCAATGCTGTACAGTGTGATGTGCGCTGTGTTTTTTTTGTAATGTCACATGGAGTGGAACCCAACCATGTGTTAAGAAGCCATTTTCACTGATGTCTTGACCCTGTAGCAGGGAACTGTGACATGCAGTAAGGGGTACAGTTCTGGGGTTTTAAAACGTAAAATCAGGGGAACAGCTTCACTTGTGGGAGACTTTGGCCTTTGCTCTCTCGTCGAGTGATACTTTATGGAAAGAAAAAGCATCAAACGGGGGACTGAAGAGATCGCAATGTTTCTGTTTAAAGAATGGACTCAGTCGAGAATATTTCGTGGAATTTATGGGTTTTTCTGAGGGTATTTTCCCTGTGCTGGGGTCGGCCTGTGCAGATACGTGAAAAAGCTGGTTTTGTTAAAACTCCAGAGACCACATGGCAATTAGCTGTGACAAAATTGCTGTTGGCCAGGAAGGGGGCCATTGACAAAGCCACTCTAATATGTAAAAGCACTTCTCACCTCCATCTCAGAAGGAAAGCAAAACAATAAACCCACTAGCCTGGCCAGACAAAGAGGAGTCAGGTCTTTCCCAACACAAAGACTGAGAGAAATGCCCAGATTAAGGGCCATCAACCCAATACATATGGGTTGGATGGCCCATCACTGGCTAAGTGCTCGTGCTTAGAAACAAAAGGATTTTAAAGATTGGTGGGAAAGATAGGGTGTAGCAAGACTCCCATAAAGACAGGGTCTTTCCACTTTATTTTTAGTGAAGCTTGAAACTTGCAGCTTGTGTCTAGGGAGAGCTCTCTCTGGCTCCACCAAGATCGATGTACCAGGAGGAAGCCGCACTTCCGCAGAAGAAGCCGCCGAGACTGAAAACCAGGCAGTGACTTCCCACAGCTGAGCTGAGCGAGGAAACCAACTGTGGGTGTAGTGGTGAGCATGATCGCGAGTGTCCCAAGCCAGTAACCAGAGATCCCAGGCGAGCTGGGTGAGACTACGGGCTCAGGGTTTTCTCAGAAGTGAAGCTTTTCAGGGCTATTCTGGGGAGGAAGCTCCGACTGGGTAATTCGTTGGTAGGGGTAGAGTTAGAATTCACCAGGGAATTACTGCATGTTACTAGGTCTCATTTCTGTACGGTATGTATGTTGTTTGTAACCTGGATTTTATTCTCCACGAGACAGTGATTTTGTTTAGTAGTGCGTGTTTTAGCCAGTGTATGTTAGACCAAATAAATACAAGTATGATTTTTCACCGAAGAATTCCTGTCTGTAACTCATTTCATTTACACTCTGAATAATAATTCGTGGGTCTAGAACTTTCGTAAGGCGTGGGCGATACGAACCGTCCGTCTAGCAATTGGGCTAGGATCAAAACCACTTACATCTCTGGTGATCGCGGCAGGACCCGGGTAAAAGGAGTGTAGATCAGTCATGGACAGCGCTTCCAGCAAAAGAAGCCAAATGGAGGAAGGGATTTCTTCATATGTATTTAAGAAGGTTAACATCACTAAGAAATGGGTGCTAGGCTTGTTGCGTGCTGAGTGTCCAGTGGACGCAGTGGCAGAATGGACGAAAGGCAAGGAGCATAGGCGCAGCATTTAAAAGGCGATATGACTCGTCTGTCTACAAAGACAAGTCCAACTGCTAGATGAGCAGGTTGGTAAGTTAGAGGCAGAGCTCAGGGAGTCCGAGGCACAGTCAGACGCAGGGGCGGTAGTAGGGAGCAGAGTGCACGAAGTTAAAGGAATGTTTAGGCAAAAGAAAGAATGAAGACAAGAGGAAGGTAATGCGGGTCAATCCCAAAAGTGTTATAACTGTGGGAATTTGGGACACTGGAGCAGGCATTGTTGGCTTCCGAAAGGAGGGAAGCCAGGTTACGAGGGTGCTGAGGCAAAACAGAGTCACAAGAAGGCAGCCGACGGCTCAGTACAAATTTTAGTGGCCTCGTTACAGCAGGTTATGGGCACGGGTGGAGGAATGCTGGACTAAAAATCTCTGATGTTTCAGTGTGAATGGTAATGTTAAAAGCATGTGGATGGTTTGTAACTTGTCTTTAAGTGTGTGTGTGTCTGTATAGTTTTTTCAACTGGCACTGGTTAGTTTGAAATTGGTTTGAATTAATTTGGAATTATTGAGGTTAATTAACCTGGGAAAAACCAAACTTTCATTATGGCCATGGTGGAATTTGGGTTGGTTTAAATTGTGTGGAAAAACCTCTAGTACCAGACATGAGGCAATCACATATATTTGGTATTTTAAAATAAAATTTTTCCGACCAATTCAAGAATGTGACCATGGAGAAAAGGTTGTGTGCTGCTATTATGTGTAAAAGAGAGAACTATTGTAATGTATTGTAAGCTATTGGTATGCGTGTTTGTCGAACTTTTAAAAAAAGGTAACACTCTGTACAAGCAGAAAGCAACACCTTTTCCAGAGTGAAATAATTATTCTGAGCATTTGTAAAATTTTGAAGTTATATTTTAAGTTATATTTGAGTGGATGTTTTCCCTCAGTAACAGTAAGGGGAAAATAGCTGGATGAATTAACCCATTGGGTTGACAGAAAAGTCACAATGGATGTTCTTTTCTTTTTCTTTCAAGCAGGCAATTACCGGAGAGGTGTAAATTACATGGAAATGACCTCAATGTGTAGCTGAACTTGAACCTGTATGGGACAGTGCTGTGTGAACTCCAGTAATTTAGATCACAAAGGCTGGAAATTTGACTTAGCTAAATTGATTTAAAGATGAAAAATATGTGAATAACTGGAGAAGGACCCGTGAGGGGGTGGCCCCAACAGAGCAAAAGATTTTTCTTTAATTTTTGTCTTAATAGGAGCGAATCGAGCCAAAGATACGAGATTGTGTTGGGAAAAGTGATTGAAGGAGAAACAAGGGATCCATGTCATGTCTTGTCTGTCTTGTCTGCATGGGTTTGAGGCCCAGCGTCTGTGTGGGTTTGAGGCCCAGTGTACATTGTTTGTCTGTGTGGGTTTGAGTCCCAAAGTCTGTGTGATCCCAAATCCGCCAAACATCATCAACGTCACAGAGCTCACCTCATACACCAGGATTCCCCCGCCCAGAGCCCCGATGGTACAGACGACTGTAGATAGGTGTCCCACCACCACCAAGGGACCAGGGAATGGGTTGGTGTTAATCCAGACTGACAAAATTTTGTTTCAGAATGTGCACTACTCCATGGTATCCATGATCCCGAATCTGACTGAAGTCCACCTGCCTGTGTGGTGCCCGAAGAAGACTGAGAAGCTTTATGAAGCTCTGTTAAAAGTGATGTTTCAGGAATTTCATGAACTGGACTATGGAAATGTAGATAAAGAACAGCTTTATGATCTGAACATTGGGAATAGTGTGGGGTCCGGGAGGCAGAGAAGAGAGACCTGGAACGATGTAGCCACAGCGTTGAGTACTGGAACGGGTATTGTTAATAGTATGGATGATATACAACTCCAGATGCAGATCACTGGGTTAAAGAACCAACTGCGTAAGATTCTAGGGGAAGAGAATGCAGTGGTGGGTTCAGAGCTTCATGAGGACCAGGCAATGACCGTTCATTTAAAGGAGGTCATTGCGGAGCTGGAGAGGCACACTAAAACTGTTAATGATTTAATACGGGAGGATAGGAACGTCTCGGAGCAGGCTTCATGGAATGAGGTGTGTGTGTTGTATGGAGCATGTTTGCTGGGCGAGGGCCACAGTAAACTGGAGGACCTGAGGCAAGGTCGCGTCCCTTTATGGTTAAGCAACAAACATCTCGCCGCGCTGCACCTGTATAGCAATTCGTTGAGCCCGTGCCAGCTTCGTTTAGCCTCTGAAGCCTACCCTGTCCCTGTAGATTGTGGGCGGTCCAACCATACAGTGATGGGAATTGTAGTAAGGATACCGGTAATGGCCGGTCATCCCAGCCAGCACCATTGTAAAGAGTTGAGAATATCGGGGTAATTTGTGGAGGAGTGCAGGTTCGTTATAAAGCGGTATCGCCGTATGTCATAAAGAGGGAGCATGCTATGACAGGCACTGACCTCTCCGGATGCCAGAGCCAGGGTACACACGTAATACTGTGTCCCCAGCACTTGACTGCTTTTGCCTGATCTGAATGTGGGTTTGCTTCTGCAGGCGCGGAACCTATCATTGCACCATGGAAGTGATGGCACCAGATCACATACCTCCACAGGTAGTATACGTGGGGAGTGCGACTAATGTGTCACCACACGTGCGCTCCACTCCCGATACACAGGACATGTGGTGTCCAGTGAGCGACAGCAGTTTTTGTTTCAAACCCAAGGCGGAGGTTCAAGTGGCACAAGAGCGAATTACTCCCATCCCCGAACCCTCGACCATTCACCTCACTGTGAACAACACCGTCACGCATCTCCAGGACTATGTAGAGCATTTCGGGTACCCAATTCCTTTTCTGCCGGAATACCTCACTGAGTTAATAAGGACTGTTGAGCTCTCCCAGAAACATTTTTACACTTTAGAGCAAAAGACAGTAGAATTGGGGAAGGAGATCAAGGGGATTGTCTCGCCACCGTGGTGGGACATTGGTCTGAGTGTAGAGATTCTTCCCTGGATCCACGTCTGTTCCCATGCATTAGTTATCATACAATTGTTGCTTGTAGGCTACTTCTTTTACACCAGCTGCAGGCAACGGAGCCAGATGCTCCGAGCGCAGTGGCAAGGGGTGTTAGATCGACCCGGAGAGATGTAATTGTTGATGATGGTTTCTCCCTGCTAAAATTTGTAATGTACCAAAGTTCTGTAAGCAAGTGTATTGTATATCCTGGTTAGAGTTTTACACTCTGTATTGCGCGATGTGCGCTGTTCTGATTTTTGTAATGTGTTACCACCTATCAATGCTATACGGTGCGATGTGCGCTGTGTTTTTTTGTAACGTCTCGTGGAGTGGAGTTGAGTGTTAAAAAGCCGTTTTCACTGATGTCTTGATCCTGTAGAAGGGACATGCAGTAAGGGGTACAGTTCTGGGGTTTTAACATGTAAAATCAGGGGAACAGCTTCACTTGTGGGAGACTTTGGCCTTTGCTCTCTTGTCGAGTGATGCTTTTTGGAAAGAAAAAGCATCAAACGGGGGACTGAAAAGATCGCAATGTTTCTGTTTAAAGAATGGACTCAGTCGAGAATATTTCGTAGACTTTATGGGTTTTTCTGAGGGTATTTTCCCTGTGATGGGGTTGGCCTGTGCAGATACGTGAAAAAGCTGGTTTTGTTAAAACTCCAGAGACCACATGGCAATTAGCTGTGACAAATCAACTGTCAGTCATCCATTGACAAATGTGATGTTGGCCAGGAAGGGGGGCCATTGACAAAGCCACTCTAATATGCAAAAGCACTTCTCACCTCCATCTCAGAAGGAAAGCAAAACAATGAACCCACTAGCCTGGCCAGCCAAAGAGGAGCCAGGTCTTTCCCAACACAAAGACCGAGAGAGATGCCCAGATTAAGGGCCATCAGTCCAATGGGTTGGATGGCCCATCACTGGCTATGTGCTCGTGCTTAGAAACAAAAGGATTTTAAAGATTGGCGGGAAAGATAGGGTGTAGCAAGACTCTCATAAAGACAGGCTCTTTCCACTTTATTTTTAATGAAGCTTGGAGCTTGCAGCTTGTGTCTAAAAAGAGCTCTGTCACCCTCTCGCTCTGGCTCCACCAAGATCGATGTACCGGAGGAAGCCGCAGTTCCGCAGAAGAAGCCGCCGAGACTGAAAACCAGGCAGCGACTTCCCACAGCTGAGCTGAGCGAGGAAACCAACTGTGGGTGTAGTGGTGAGCATGATCGCGAGTGTCCCAAGCCAGTAACCAGAGATCCCAGGCGAGTTGGGTGAGACTAAGGGCTCAGGGTTTTCTCAGAAGTGAAGCTTTTCAGGGCTATTCTGGGGAGGAAGCTCCGACTGGGTAATTCGTTGGTAGGGGTAGAGTTAGAATTCACCAGGGAATTACTGCATGTTACTAGGTCTCATTTCTGTACGGTATGTATGTTGTTTGTAACCTGGATTTTATTCTCCACGAGACAGTGATTTTGTTTAGTAGTGCATTTTTTAGCCAGTGTATGTTAGACCAAATAAATACAAGTATGATTTTTCACCGAAGAATTCCTGTCTGTAACTCATTGCATTTACACTCTGAATAATAATTGCCGCGTCTAGAACTTTCGTAAGGCGCGGGCGATACGAACCATCTGTCTAGCAATTGGACTAGGATCAAAACAACTTACATCTCTGGTGACTGCGGCAGGACCCGGGTAAAAGGAGTGTAGATCAGTCATGGACAGCGCTTCTGGCGAAAGAACCTAAATGGAGGAAAGCCTTTCTGCATATGTATTTAAGAAGGTTAACATCACTAAGAAATGGGTGCTAGGCTTGTTGCATGCTGAGCGTCCAGTGGACGCAGTGGCAGAATGGACAAAGGGCAAGGAACATAGGCGCAGCATTTAAAGGGCGAGATAGCTCGTCTGTCTACAAACACAAGTCCAATTGCTAGATGAGCAGGTTGGTAAGTTAGAGGCAGAGCTCAGGGAATCCGAGGCACAGTCAGACGCAGGGGCGGTAGTAGGGAGCAGAGTGTACGAAGTTAAAGGAGAGGTTAGTCAATAGAAAGTTTGGAGACAAGTGGAAACTAATGCTGGTCAATCCCAAGAGTTTTATAATTTGGGAATTTGGGACACTGGAACAGGCATTGTAGGCTCCCGAAAGGAGGGAAGCCAGGTTACGAGGGTGCTGAGGCAAAGCAGAGCCACAGGAAGGCAGCCGACGGCAGAGTACAAATATTAGTGGCCGCATTACAGTAGGTTATGGACACGGGTGAAGGAATGCTGGACTAAAAACGTCTGATGTTTCAGTGTGAATGGTAATGTTAAAAGCATGTGGATGGTTTGTAACTTGTCTTTAAGTGTATGTATGTCTGTATAGCTTTTTAAACTGGCACTGGTTAGTTTGAAATTGGGTTCAATTAATTTGGAATTTTTGAGGTTAATTAACCTGGGAAAACCAAATTTTCATTATGGCCATGGTGGAATTTTGGTTGGCTTAAATTGTGTGGAAAAACCTCTAGTTCCGGACATGAGGCAATCACATATATTTGGTATTTTAAAATAAAAATTTTCCGACCAATTCAAGAATGTGACCAGTGGAGAAAAGGCTGTGTGCTGCTATTATGTATGAAAGAGAGAACTATTGTAATGTGTAAGCTATTGGTATGCACGGTACCAAGCATTAGTATGCGTGTTTGTCGAACTTTTAACAAAAGATAACACTCTGTACAAGCAGAAAGCAACACCTTGTCAAGAGTGAAATAATTATTCCGAGCATTTGTAAAATTTTTAAGTTATATTTTAAGTTATATTTTGAGTGGAGGTTTTCCCTCAGTAACAGTAAGGGAAAATCAGCTAAATAAATTAACCCATTGCACTGACAGAAAAGCCACAATGGGTGTTCTTTTCTTTTTCTTTCAAGCAGGCAATTACCGGAGAGGTGTAATTGATTGATATGGAAATGACCTCAAGGTGTAGCTGAACTTGAACCTCTATGGGACAGTGCTGTGTGAACTCCAGTAATTTAGATCACAAAGGCTGGACATTTGACTTAGCTAAATTGATTTAAAGATGAAAAATATGTGAATAACTGGAGAAGGATCTGTGAGGGGGCGGCCCCAACAGAGCAAAAGATTTTCTTTCATTTTTTATCTTAATAGGAACGAATCGAGCCAAAGAAACAAGATTGTGTTGGGGAAAGTGGTGGAAGGAGAAACAAGGGATCCATGTCATGTCTTGTCTGCATGGGTTCGAGGCCCAGCGTCTGTGTGGGTTTGAGGCCCAATGACTTGTCTGTATGGGTTTGAGGCCCAGTGTACATTGTTTGTTTGTGTGGGTTTGAGTCCCAATGTCTGTGTGATCCCAAATCCCCCGAATACCATCAATGTCACAGAGCTCACCTCATACACCATGAAGCCCCCGCCCAGAGCCCCGATGGTACATACGACTGTAGATTGGTGTCCCACCACCACCAAGGGACCAGGGAATAGGTTGGTGTTAATCCCGATTGACAAAATTTTGTTTCAGAATGTGCACTACTCCATGGTATCCATGATCCCGAATCTGACTGAAGTCCACCTGCCTGTGTGGTGCCCGAAGAAGACTGAGAAGCTTTATGAAGCTCTGTTAAAAGTGATGTTTCAGGAATTTTATGAATCGGGCTATGGAAATGTAGATAAAGAACAGCTTTATGGTCTGAATGTTGGGAATAGTGTGGGGTCCGGGAGGCAGAGAAGAGGGACCTGGAACGATGTAGCCACAGCGTTGAGTACTGGAACGGGTATTATCAATAGTATGGATGATATACAACTCCAGATGCAGATCATTGGGTTAAAGAACCAATTGCGTAAGATTCTAGGGGAAGAGAATGCAGTGGTGGGTTCAGAGTTCATGAGGACCAGGCAATAACCATTCATTTAAAGGAGGTCATTGCGGAGCTGGAGAGGCACGCTAAATATGTTAATGATTTAATACGGGGGGACAGAAACGCCTCGGAGTAGGCTGCACGGAATGAGGTGTGTGTGTTGTATGGAGCATGGTTGCTGGGCGAGGGCCACAGTAACCTGGGGGACCTGAGGCAAGGTCGCATCCCTTCATGGATAAGCAACAAGCATCTCGCCGCGCTGCACCCGTATAGCAAATCAATGGGCCCGAGCCAGCTTCGCTTAGCCTCTGAAGCCTACCCTGTCCCTGTAGATTGCTGGCGCTCCAAGCATACAGTGATGTGAATTGTAGTAAGGATGGCGGTAATGGGAGGGTCATCCCAGCCAGCACCCGTATACAGGGTTGAGAATATCGGGGTCTTTCGTGGAGGAGTGCATGTTCGTTTTAAAGCAGTCCCGCTGTATGTCATAAAGTGGGAGCATGCTACGGCAGGCACTGACCTCTCCGGATGCCAGAGCCAGAGTGCACACGTAATACTGTGTCCCCAACACTTGACTGGTTTTGCCCGATCAGAATGTGGGTTTGCTTCTGCAAGCGCAGAACCTATCATTGCACCATGGAAATGATGGCATCAGATCACATACCTCGACAGGTAGCATACGTGGGGAGTAGGACATACTGTGTCACCACAAGTGCGCTCCGCTACCGGTACAGCCAGGACATGTAGTGTCCAGTGAGCAACAGCATTTTTTGTTTCAAACCCAAGGCAGAGGTTCAAGTGGCACAAGAGCGAATTACTCCCATCCCCGAACCCTCGACCATTCACCTCACTGTGAACAACACCGTCACGCATCTCCAGGACTATGTGGAGCATTTCGGGTACCTGATTCCTTTTCTGCTGGAACAGCTCACTGAGTTAATAAAGACCATTGAGCTCTCCCAGAAACATTTTTACACTTTAGAGCAAAAGACAGTAGAACTGGGAGAGGAGATCAAGGGGATTGTCTCGCTACCGTGGTGAGACATTGGTCTGAGTGTAGAGATTCCTCCCTGGATCCGCGTCTGTTCCCATGCATTAGTTATCATACAATTGTTGCTTGTAGGCTACTTGTTTTACACCAGCTGCAGGCAACGGAGCCAGATGCTCCGAGCGTAGTGGCAAGGGGTATTAGATCGACCCGGAGAAGTGTAATTGATTTATGTTGTTGATTGTTTCTCCCTGCTAAAACTTGTAATGTACCAAAGTTCTGTAAGCAAGTGTATTGTATATCCTGGTTAGAGTTTTGCACTCTGTATTGCGCGATGTGCGCTGTTCTGATTTTTGTAATGTGTTACCATCTGTTAATGCTGTATGGTGTGATGTGCGCTGTGTTTGTTTTGTAATGTCACGTGGAGTGGAACCCAACCATGTGTTAAGAAGCCATTTTCACTGATGTCTTCACACTGTAGAAGGGAACTGTAACACGCAGTAAGGGGTACAGTTCTGGGGTTTTAAAACGTAAAATCAGGGGAATAGCTTCACTTGTGGGAGACTTTGACCTTTGCTCTCTTGTCGAGTGATGCTTTATGGAAAGAAAAAGCATCAAACTGTGGACTGAAGAGATCGCAATGTTTCTGTTTAAAGAATGGATTCAGTCGAGAATATTTTGTGCACTTTATGGGTTTTTCTGAGGTTATTTTGCCTGTGCTGGGTTCGGCCTGTGCAGATATGTGAAAAAGCTGGTTTTGTTAAAACATAGAAACATAGAAACATAGAAACATAGAAAATAGGTACATGAGTAGGCCATTCGGCCCTTCGAGCCAGTACCACCATTCAATAAGATCATGGCTGATCATTCCCTCAGTAAATCTTTCCTGCTTTCTCTCCATACCCCTTGATCCCTTTAGCCGTAAGGGCCATATCTAACTCCCTCTTGAATATATCCAATGAACTGGCATCAACAACTTTCTGCGGCAGGGAATTCCACAGGTTAACATCTCTCTGAGTGAAGAAGTTTCTCCTCATCTCAGTCCTAAATGGCTTACCCCTTATCCTAAGACTATGTCCCCTGGTTCTGGACTTCTCCAACATCAGGAACACTCTTCCTGCATCTAACCTGTCCCGTCCCGTCAGAATCTTATATGTTTCTATGAGATCCCCTCTCATCCATCTAAATTCGAATGTATAAAGGCCCAGTTGATCCAGTCTCTCCTCATATGTCAGTCCAGCCATCCTGGGAATCAGTCTGGTGAACCTTCCCTGCGCTCCCTCAATAGCAAGAACGTCCTTCCTCAGATTAGGAGACCAAAACTGGACACAATATTCTAGGTGAGGCCTCACTAAGGCCCTGTACAACTGCAGTAAGACCTCCCTGCTCCTATACTCAAATCTCCTAGCTATGAAGGCCAACATACCATTTGCCTTCTTCACCGCCTGCTGTACCTGTATGCCAACTCTTAATAACTGATGAACCATGACACCCAGGTTTCGTTGCACCTCCCCTTTTCCTAATCTGTCGCCATTCAGATAATATTCTGTCTTCGCGTTTTTGCTCCCAAAGTGGATAACCTCACATTTATCCACATTATACTGCATCTGCCATGCATTTGCCCATTCACCTAACCTGTCTAAGTCACCCTGCAGCCTCTTAGCGTTTCCCTCATAGCTCACACTGCCACCCAGTTTATTGTCACCTGCAAATTTGGAGATATTGTACTCAATTCCTTCATCTAAATCATTGATGTATATTGTAAAGAGCTAGGGTTCCAGCACTGAGCCCTGAGGCACTCCACTAGTCACTGCCTGCCATTCTGAAAAGGACCCGTTTATCCCGACTCTCTGCTTCCTGTCTGCCAACCAGTTCTCTATCCACGTCAGTATATTACCCCCAATACCATGTGCTTTGATTTTGCACACTAATCTCTTGTGTGGGACCTTGTCAAAAGCCTTTTGAAAGTCCATATACACCACATCCACTGGTTCTCCCTTGTCCACTCTACTGGAAACATCCTCAAAAAATTTCAGAAGATTTGTCAAGCATGATTTCCCTTTCATAAATCCATGCTGACTTGGACTGATCCTGTTACTGCTTTCCATATGCGCTGCTATTTCATCCTTAATAATTGATTCCAACATTTTCCCCACTACTGATGTCAGGCTAACCGGTCTATAATTACCCGCTTTCTCTCTCCCTCCCTTTTTAAAAAGTAATCTTACATTAGCTACCCTCCAGTCCATAGGAACTGATCCAGAGTCGAAACTCCAGAGACCGCATGGCATTTAGCTGTGACAAAAGAACTGTCGGCCAGGAAGGGGGGCCATTGACAAAGCCACTCTAATATGCAAAAGCACTTCTCACCTCCATCTCAGAAGGAAAGCAAAACAATGAACCCACTAGCCTGGCCAGCCAAAGAGGAGCCAGGTCTTTCCCAACACAAAGACCGAGAGAGATGCCCAGATTAAGGGCCATCAGTCCAATATACATGGGTTGGATGGCCCATCACTGACTAAGTACCCCTGCTTAGAAACTAAAGGATTTTAAAGATTGTCGGGAAATATAGGGTGTAGCAAGACTCCCATAATGACAGGCTCTTTCCACTTTTGTGAAGCTTGGAGCTTGTAGCTTGCATCTTGTATCTAGAGAGAGCTCTCCCTCTCGCTCTCGTTCCATCAAGATCGATGTACCAGAAAGAAGCCGCAGTTCCGCAGAAGAAGCCGCCGAGACTGAAAACCAGGCAGCGACTTCCCACAGCTGAGCTGAGCGAGGAAACCAACTGTGGGTGTAGTGGTGAGCATGATTGTGAGCGTCCCAAGCCGGTAACCAGAGTTCTCAGGTGAACTGGATGAGACTACGGGCTCAGGGTTTTCTCAGAAGTGAAGCTTTTCAGGGCTATTCTGGGGAGGAAGCTTTGACTGGGTATTTCGTTGGTAGGGGTAGAGTTAGAATCCACCAGGGAATTACTGCATGTTACTAGGTCTCATTTCTGCACTGAATGTATGTTGTTTGTAACCTGGATTTTATTCACTACCGATACAGTGACTTCATTTAGTAGTGCATGTTTTAGCCAGTGTATGTTAGACCAAATAAATACAAGTACGATATTTCACTGAAGCATTCCTGTCGGTGACTCATTTCATTTACACTCTGAATAATACTTTCCGGGTCCAGAACTTTCGTAAGGCGGCGGCGATGCAAACCGTCCGTCTAGCAATTGGGCTTGGATCAAATCCGCTTACAAAGGCACCTATTATATGTTTGAAGTATGGTTTCATTAACAGCTCTTTGCTTAAATGTTGATCTTCTATTCCTTGTATACCCAGTTTCAAGCAGAATTGGGGAGGGTGGGGCAGAAAATCTGCTCCACTGTGCTGTGCCTATACAACTTTTCGAAGAGGACTCTTTATGGGGGGAGGGCGGGGGGACAGAATGGAAGGCACCCAAGGAGATCAGTTGGAAGAAGGCACCCATGAGTAGGTAGAGGAAGCGGAAGACAAGGGCAATCCATTGCCAGCTGCCAGGGACATAACTATCTGTCTCAGGAGATCTCCTGATAGCTATGGCAGTCCACTGCATGGATAATCAAGTCAACATCTTTCCCCTTCCCATGCCAGAGGTTACACCATGCCCAGAATTTTGTGTGTACGGAACTAACTACACCACTCTGCCGATGCCACTTCATGCAAGCCAATTGAAATACTTTCAAAAACATTTGCAACAAAAACATTTTGAACAGAAATGCAAAACTTCAGTGAGGCCCAACATTTATTTACAGCACCAACCAGCCTGACAGCTAATTACTGTCCCACTGCTATTCTCTATAGTGTTTGAGTGTAATTTTTGACATCTGAAGCATATTCTCCTGTTCTGAGGTGCTACCTGAGAGACAGGAGCACGGGATGTAGCTGGCGGTTGGCTGCATAATTAAGCCTCATGGGACTGAGGTGACCCTCATCTCACGGCAGCTCAGATGGCCAGCTACAGGCTGCATATCTACTGCTGTTGCCTGGATAGCATGGCCCCTGCCTTCTTTCCCTCCCATGTGCAGGCATCTGAGGAAGCTGATGGGTGTGCACACAAGAGCTGCCATTATGAAAGACTGCAGCATCACACGTGTGACATCCTGCTGTGGCACTCTTAGTGAGCCCTGGCTCTGAATGGCCACTCATCAGCGGGAACGCAGACCGAATAATAACAATCAGATCATTGAAGCCTTGTGTGAGATAATTGCCTGTAGTCTACCGCCAAAAGTTTGGACGCTGCAAGGGACAGTCAGATGGTTGTGGCCTCAACAGCTGTAGTCTGGGTAGCTAGTGAGGAAGATATACCTGCTCCTGGGTTGCTATAATGGGGACGACTGTTGTAGCTCTGTGTGGAGATGCCATATTGTTGTGAAGCCATCCCTCCTGGTGTACCACACAATAGCCACGTATTCCTTCATCTGATTGGCCAGAAATTGCACTTTCTCAGAGGCTATCCACAGTACCTGCACATTGATGTAATGCACTGCAAACATCTTTCTTGGACCTGTGAGTTTGGAAATCTCAGGCTCTTCAGCCAAGGACAGATATCTCCTGACCTTCTGATGAGAAACATCTGGCTCTTCTTTTTCCACTTCCCGCCTACAAGTGCTCTGCGCACTGCTGCCTGCCTCACTTTCTAATGCCTCCCAAGTGCATGTCTCTGGACTGGTGCTTGGTAGAGAGAGGGTTTGACAGGTGTGTATTTGAAGGGCCAAATGCAGAAGCGCCTTCTACTTCTGCCTTCTCCTATGTATCTTCTTCTTCAGTTACATCTGGAGGAAGGGAAAAGTAGGTTAGAATAGGCTGCAGTGGAGCCACACAGAACTGCCCCCCAGTCATCAAGATCCCCAATCATCAAGATCCACAGTGCAGCCGTGGACGACGTGGGCCATTTCCCATACCTTGGGAGCCTTTTATCAACAAGAGCAGACATTGACGATGAGATTCAACACCGCCTCCAGTGTGCCACTGCAGCCTTTGGCCGACTGAGGAAAAGAGTGCTTAAAGACCAGGCCCACAAATCTACCACCAAGCTCATGGTCTACAGGGCTGTAGTAATACCCGCCCTCCTGTATGGCTCAGAGACATGGACCATGTACAGTAGACACCTCAAGTCGCTGGAGAAATACCAGCAACGATGCCTCGCAAGATCCTATAAATCCCCTGGGAGGAGAGATGCACCAACATTAGCGTCCTCAAACAGGCCAACATTCCTAACATTGAAGCACTGACCACACTTGATCAGCTCCACTGGGCAGGCCACATTGTTCACATGCCAGACACGAGACTCCCAAAGCAAACGCTCTATTCTGAACTCCTTCACGGCAAACGAGCCAAAGGTGGCAGCGGAACCGTTACAAGGACACCCTGAAAGCCTCCCTGAAAAAGTGCAACATCCCCACTGACACCTGGGAGTCCCTGGCCAAAGACCGCTCTAAGTGGAGGAAGTGGATCCAGGAGGGCGTCGAGCACTCGAGTCTCATCGCCGAGAGCATGCAGAAATCAAGCGCAGGCAGCAGAAGGAGCGTGCAGCAAACCTGTCCCACCCTCCCTTACCCTCAACGACTATCTGTCCCACCTGTGACAGGGACTGTGGTTCTCATATTGGACTGTTCAGCCACCTAAGGACTCATTTTTAAGAGTGGAAGCAAGTCTTCCTCGATTCCAAGGGACTGTCTATGATGATGATGATGATGCAGCCAAGTCCTCGATTTGAAATAAAAAGATTAGCTGAGGTTTCAAAAGGTGTGCTGCATATAAGTGATGTGTGGTTCTGCCGTATGAGTTGGAAGAGCAGAAAGGTACCAAAATAAACCATCACCTAGTATCTGTTCTCCCATTTTCCCATCATCAACCACCTCTGCTGTTGGCCTCAGCAGGGGTTTAAGGGATTCGTCTTCATAGGGGATGAGAAGGTTGAAATGGCAAAACAGTGGCCAATCTCTCCCCAGTCTTTTACTCAATGGTCGGATCTTTCCTTACCTTGGCGGGTCCGGTGCGGCCGGTGGTGGGTCGCGACCCTGCAGCTGGATCCTTCCTGCTGCAGAAAATGAACTTGCCTTAATGGGGCCTATTAAGCCCACCCAGCACGTTGCACAGCCCAATGCGATGGAGCAGGTCTGGTGACATCATTCATGATGCATTTTATGCCGGGTCCTTAAAGGCACCCTAGCCACATTACATTTTAAGTTCAATCTAACATCGTGGGTGTTGAATCTTTACTGTACAATAATATAATAAAAGTTATATATGAGTAATAAAGACATATGTAAATAATATTATCATTAAGTAATGTGACTCCATCTGCAAATACGATCAAGAACATAATTTAAAAAGTACAATAATTGTGAAGTTATCGGTGCATCAGTAACTGGTACAAATACATTAAATAAGTCATATTCAGGGATTGAAAGCAAATTGAACCAGTGAAATGAGTGATGAGAATAAAATTGTTACAGTTGATGACTTGATTTAATGGGTAACTGGACAATCACAGTGTAGGTGAGAAAAACCTGATCAGCAACAGTACAAAAATGTATTGACATGGTATATGTCATTTTTTATAATGCAGATCAATTCAACAACATCAAGTTGTAGTTATATAGCGCCCTTAACGTAGTGAAATGTCACAAGGTTCTTCACAGGAGTATTATGAGATAAAAAGTTGACGCCAAACAGTATAAGTCGAAATTAGCGCAGGTTGATCAAAGAGGTATGTTTTAAGGAGCGTCTTGAAGGAAGAAAGAGAGGCAGAGAGGTTTAAGCAGGGAATTCCAGAGCTTAGGGCCTAGGCAAAAGAAGGCACGGCCACCAATGGTTGAGCGATTCACTGCGATTAATGTTCAGTTGGAAGGCAATAGCCAAGAATGGCCAGTGAAAAATGTATTTCCCTCACCATCCAGGGTAGGATGAAAGCCTTCAGCACTCACATCCCTTCAGGAATTTCTGAATTAACATTTACCAGTAGCTTTTCAAGTAGAACAGAACCTCAATCAATCTATTAGCTGATGTAATCAACATGTTTTTATTGTGTTTGTTTTCCATACTGTCATTAGCTGGAGCAATAGCCATGGAACTCACGCCTCAGGTTGACACACGAGGTTCCCGAGCTGTGTGAATCCCGTGGCCATGCAGGGAAATTTTAAAAAGTAGGGGCAAATAGGCTCTTAAGTGCCTGTAAAATACCTCAATTGGGTTCCCCCACCGTTGCGGGTCGGGTTGGTTCCACACTGACAGTTGCGCCTTTGGGAAAGGCGCGTGGGAGCAAGTTGACAACAGGTTCCTGACCCACTGTCAAAAAAAAATCAACTTTCCCACCTGACCCGCCACCAGTCGCGCCCACTACCACCATGCAACATTCTGTTCTATATGTCTTTTCCTCTAGTAACTACATGTTATGAGAATGAGGTTAGCATTAGATGCTCTTTGTAGATTTTAGAGATATTAACATATAATGGTTAACAGACATTGATGTAAAGTGGTTGATACAATATGCCCTATTGGAAAGTGGAGCTAGCTTAAGTTAGAAAGGCAGGCACTTCACTGTAGACAGGTCACCAAGGCAACACTGATAAGACATTAATACAAAGCAAAATACTGCGGATGCTGGAATCTGGAATAAAAACAGAAAATACTGGAAATCTCAGCAGGTCAGGAGCATCTATGGAAAGAAAAACAGAGTTAATGTTTTGGGTCGATGACCTTTCGTCAGAGCTCCTGTGGTCGTCAGACATCCTGTGGTCTGCTAACTGAAACATTTAATGAGATAAGGAGGGCTTGTTTGTCATTAACCATAATATAGGCTTAAGCAAGAGTGAGGTGTAGAGGAGGACGAAAACCCCTAATTTTACCCAGAAGGAAAAGAGCTGTGGGATCTGTCTGTGCTGCAATAAAACAGCAGGCCAGTGTCTTGGAAGGAACAGGGAACCCAGAACCAGATGTGGATTGAAACCGAGGCGGTGTGACCTTGGCAGGGCAGTGATTGGACGGGGGAGGACACCGGAGGGCCAATGGTGGGACAGAGTCAGCCCGAAGCAAGGGACTCCAAGCCAATGGGAGTGCCCTTGCTTGAAAACTCGGGACTGACTCATCACCGATACCGGGCTATTGTCTCCCCCACATTTACACTATGGAGGGATATTATGCAGGCCTTAAGAAAACTAGGGAACCCAAAACAAACCGAGGGCCTACACAATGGCTACAGGAGGCCCACACCCTGCCAACCCAATTAACACCAACTCAACCCTTGATTAGGTTAACATCAGGGATGGCCAGTGGAAAAACCCCCGCGAAATCCAACACTGCTGCATTTTTCAAAAATCACAAGCCCACCAATGGGAAGGATTTATTTCAGCACGAAAGTCTGGCTGGATAACTGGATATAAGAAGGAGTTTCTGCCCCGACAAGTGGTTCCGTTCTCGTGTTCCAGCAAGCAGTCAGCCTTTTGACACAGAAGGAAGACCAGTGTCCGAAGACACCGAAGACAGAAGAAGCAAACCACCATCCCGAGACGGCATCAGTTCAGCCTCCTTTCGCGACTGGAGACTGAACCTTTTCTTTTTCCACAAGGATCTTCCCCTGAGAGCTGGACTCAGGTAGATCCACAGCAACAACAAGACGCAACAACCAAGTTTCCAAAAAATCACAACCGAGAAAGTAACTTCAAGATCCTGAAGATAGCAAAAGGAGAACCCCGAAACCGCGTTTTGACCTGGAAAGACTGTAAAGGCTGTGGTGAGTATAATCTCTGGTCCCCAGAACTCCCAACTCAGTTAGGTCAGGAAGGTGGGAGGTTGGGCATTGCACTGCTGTTAAACTTGTGTAAAAATTTTCATTGTGTCCGTTTAGTGGGATTTAGGGGGATTGTTTTGTTGGTGTATTGCAGTTTGTTGAGATACACCTTGTCAAATAAATTGGAAGCTTAAAGTTCCTCTTGCAATTGCCTCGTCTCAGTTCTGTTGTATTACATCTCCTGATCGTGAGTCTTGTGTCAGAACAGTGTAAGGGAAGCCAGGAGCGCCTCAAAAACGCTCAACTGTGTGCCTCAGGCTAGGGAAGAAAGGGGTTAGGAGTGTTTGACACTCACAGGTGCCTCACAGGCTAGTCATAAGCTGTGGGAATGCACGAGTCTCAAAACCCCCTTCATAAGCTGTGGACACAGTCTCTCCAGGAGTGCTCTTGTAGCACTCAGGGTACCTCACAGGTCAGGCATAAGCTGTGAGGGCAGAAGCCCAGAGAGAGACACCCAAGGCACACACTCCCCAGAACCCCTTACAGAGGAATAGATTAGATTATAATCTGTGTTGATCATACCTAATATTGTATTACTGTAAGAAATAACACAATTAACAGAGTGCAAGTTAGTTTGAGTTAATGAGAAAATTACTGAAGAAAGGGCAGCAAGGAACACGACCTTGTGAAGCACAGATCAAAGTACAGCTAAAGCTTTGCAATGTAACCAAGCATGCAGTCAGAGGTCTGTGAGGTGACATGGATTGTTCACTAAATAGTATAAAAAGAGTGAGCATCCTGGTGTAAGGGGCAGCTCAGACTTCGGACACTAGAGGTTATCCTCAGTATCCAATGTTCCATCCAGCGAGTTGCCCCGAGTTACCGTGGACACGTGGGACTTCTGTATTTACTATGATTGATGTGTCGAAGGAATGCAGAGGAGAGAAATGTGATAATCTTATATTGAACCTATCAATTAGTAAGACAAGGCATCAACTAAAATCTTAAAGCAAATCTTGCACATAGAAACATAGAAACATAGAAAAATAGGTGTAGGAGTAGGCCATTCGGCCCTTCGAGCCTGCACCGTCATTCAATAAAATCATGGCTGATCATTCCTTCAGTACCCTGCACTTCAAATGTGGCAAGCAGGGCATCATAGAGTAAGCATAGTGTGTGGACCAAGCCATTACATCTTATATGAAGGTTTCATGGGGAGGAATTCATGTAAGACTGGCAAGGAAGGGGCAGTTAGAAATGAAGGTCAATTATAAACATGTGCTCATTGATGGAAATCTGTTGCAGAGCTGAAGAGCTTCATTGCTGTGAGGGGAAGGTTTTAGTAAGCTTAGTAGAGTGCTATGTTGGAAGGTTCCTGTTTCAGATTTTTAACCTTTTAACTTCTGACCTGATCCAAACCCACCCATTTCTGGGGGTTAATATTCTCCCCGTAGTTATTTCACTTCCTCCACAATTGCATAAGTAATTATGCAATTGCTGCAAAAGTCTGTACAGTGGTTGATGCCTGTCATAGATATGGATCAGTGGTGATAGTAGTTTCCTACCATTTGATATTTGTAGTAAATTAAACAAGCTATTATAAAACTTTGATAAGATTATAAAGTTCCATTGATGCCAAAAATAATGGTATACTTAGAAGAACATTAGAAGGTTAAAATATCGTTTTGTTTCAGCAAGCTCCATCAGTGTCCTGCCTTAAACCTAAAATACTGCTCAAAAATGTAAGGCGTGTGTGGAACCTTTCTTCGTATGGTAATTGTGCATTAAGCAAGCATATTTACTACCCTACTGCTAATATGGTATTTTCTATATTTCATATGGAAATTTACCACCAACACAAGTAAAGCCAAATCAATAATTGGTTTAACTAGAGAGAAATCAACTTTTATCCTTTCAAGTTGCTGAGTGACAATAACTAATAATGATGATTTATAATCACTATTATAAAGTGATGGTTGAAATTGTGGGTATTAGGTGCTCCAATATTCTCAATTAGAAGCTGCACCCAAAGAGCTCCCTACTTACCACACGCTCGCTTTCAGCTTTGAGTTAAGATACTTTCAAACTGTTCTGTGCTTATCCACCTAGGAAGGTGCCTATTGTCCTGTAAACCCCACTCTGAGTTTCTCCACTCAGATATCCTTCCTCCTTTCCTCCCTGAGCCTCAGCACTGAGCAATTGTTCACCTTTGGTGATTTCAATCTCCATCTCAACTCTTGCCCTATCTCCTCTGAATTCATTGCATTCATTTTCTCCCTAAGCTCTCCCTCCATATAAACTTTGCTACCTATATTCCCTGCCATCACCTCAACCTCACCCTCTCCTACTTCCTCTCTACTTCAATGGTCTTGATCACTGACAAGGCCATCTCCCACTACTTCCACCACTTATATCACTCTAATCTGTTTCAACCCCACTTCCTCCATCTCTTCCAAGTGGCTTACAACCATACGTTCAAACTCCCAGTTCAAGGGGCTCAATTTTCCCTGGTCATTTGCAGCATTTTTTTGGCGTGCACCGTTTTTTCTGCTGTATTTATTTTTTTCCAAGTTTCCCCTTGCAATTTGTGCCGCATAACTGACTTATATATGATTTTTCTAGGCCAGTTTTTTTTTTATGTCATTGGGGTTTTCCCTCATGTCTGCGCCAGTTTTTTCAATTGTTCGCAGTTTGACCAACATTTTTTTCTCTTAGGTCGGCGTATCTGGCCACTCCCTAAAACCTTCTGGTGAGTTAAGAAAATCAGCGCACATTCACAAATCTGCGCTGAAAAACGTCATTGTTTTTAAATCGAAGATTTTGGAGGGAGTCAAGAACACTGTCAAAATCAATAATAAATTCAACTTTTTTTACCTGTCAATGTAGAAGTGTAAATTTGTTGGATTTCAGAAGTTTGCTCATTTCTTTACTCACTCACACGTCACCAGCGAACATCTTGAAGCAGGGCTGGAGGGCCATAGGTTTGTCCGGCAGAATCGGCCTCGCGCCTGGACACAGCAGCTCAGTGCTCAGCTATAAAACAAGCTGTGGGGGGGGGGGCCGAGGGGGAGAAGAGAGAGAGAGCGAGGTGCTGATCGGAAGGCTTGGAGCCCGGGGAGGAGGAGGAAGAGAGAAGTCACTCCAATTATTAAAGGCTGGGGGGGAGGTGGGGGAGAGAGGAGAAGAGAGAGAGAGAGAGAGAGAGGTGCCGGTCGGAAGGCTTGGAATTCGGGGAGGGGGAGGGAGAGAGAGAAGTCACAAGACTCCAATTAGTAAAAAGCAGTGGGGGGATAGAGGAGAATTCACAAGACCTTTGGATGTGATCCATCCATACAGACCTGGAGAGATACAACTGTGAACCTGTGCTGCCTGATTTCCTGCCATTTTGAGCTCCTTTCAAAGGTTAAATTTAAGTATGGGGGCAATACTGACAATGCTATACCTCGTAAGAGCCTTCTGCATCATGTTGCTATGTAGGAGGCAATTGATTCCACGTCATTGCATCAGGAACATCAGAGCCCATAGGGTGCTGGGCAGGAGGCCTTAACCACCTCGCGTATATCGAGACAGGTATTCTTACCTCCACCTGGAGGCTGCGTTTCTGCAAAGAAGTTGTAACTGAGATCTATGAGTTGGTCAAAGCAGATCTGCAACCTAGAAGCATCAGGAGAACTGCTTTGTCAGTTGAAGTGAAGGTTACAGCTGCACTTTCATTCTATGCCTCCAGATCGTTTCAAGCTACAACTGGGGATGTGTGCGCCATCTCTCAACATGCAACACATGTCTCCATTCGTCAGATCACGGTTGCACTGTACGAGCGTAGGAATGGCTTCATCAAGTTCCCCATGACCGCCCAAGCAATCCATGACAGGGCTGTGGGCTTCTCCAGGATTGCTGGCTTCCCAAAGATACAGGGCTGCATTAATTACCTTGCGAGCACCTTTGAAGGATTCCGAGATGTACAGGAACAGAAAAGGCTTCCACTCCATTAATGTGCAGCTCGTGTGTGATGACATGCATCATATCATGACAGTGGATGCAAGATACCCTGGCAGCACACATGATGCGTTCATCCTACGTGACAGCGTTATATCTGCCATGTTTCAGCAGCAGTCAGAAGGGCAGAGCTGATTACTG
Organism: Pristiophorus japonicus; assembly: GCF_044704955.1. Lineage (NCBI taxonomy): Eukaryota > Metazoa > Chordata > Chondrichthyes > Pristiophoridae > Pristiophorus > Pristiophorus japonicus. The sequence continues at coordinate 79,989,332 of NC_091987.1, read as the reverse complement.
GGAGACAAAGGGTACGGCCTCGCCACCTGACTCATGACGCTCCTTCATGTAACCCGGACGGAAGCTGACCATCAATACAACATGTCACACATTGCGACACGCAGTATCATAGAGAGGACCATTGGTATCTTGAAACAGCATTTCTGATGCCTGGACCATTCCGGAGGCTATTTGCTACTCCCCTGAGATTGTCGGTCAGTTCACTGTTGTGTGCTGCATGCTGCATAACTTAGCCATCATGAGGCAGCAGCACCTGGTAGTGGAAGACCCACCTGCGGTGAGAGTGGCTGATAATTATGTGGAAGATGCAGGTGATGAGGAGGAGGAGGAGGAGGATGAGAATGAGGATGAGGATGAGGATGAGGATGAGGAAACCATGCAAGTACATGAGGCCGGAGCACGACAGTGGAGGAGGGCGGGCCATCGTGCTCCTTTAACAATTGCTCGAGCCTTGCGCCAGCAGCTCATCCATGAACGATTTACTGATGCCTGAAGGCTCAGCGACAACTATTCCACATGGACATGTTTACTGTTTGGAGCGTTCCATAATATTGTGTTGTGTTAATGGAACATGATTCAGTTTTAATGTGAAATATATTTTATTCAAAAGTTTCCAATATACTTAACTTAACTTTAATAACAATTATTCTTGTATCAAACTTTACTTTAATATCACTCTTTAAGATCACTTATAAACTTGTAAATTTACATAACTTACAAAAACTTTTAATTTGAGTACAGTTACAACAGTAACAATAATAATAACAACAACAGCAGCATAGAAAGGCTGCACCCATCTCTCCTCCCCCTTATTCTAACAACGCCCGCTGCGCTTGGTCTTGGACACACCACCCCTGCCCACAGGCGGTAGCACAGTGTTTCTGGGCTTGGCACCAAGCTTATTCTTTCTAACATCTCGGGTACTGCGCACCCCTTGAGAGTGGGGGGCATCAGCGTCAGGCGGCAAGTTGGAGGGCCCAGGCGGCAAGTTGGAGGGCCCGGCTTTGGGCTCTTCAGAGGCTCGTGTGGGGATTGGATTGGGAGTGACAGTTGATTCTGTCAAAGGGCGCGGGGTCTGGGCATTTTCCTTTATTGCAGCAGCTAACTCCAACATGCCGTTCCCCCATGCGCCCTGACAGTGTCTCAATGACCTGAAACATTCCCTCCCTCATGGTCAGTGATGTGGTTTGCACTACCTCTCACATTCCCTCCCTCATGGCCACTATTCCCTCATTGATGGTCCTGGATATCGTTCCCATTTCCCGTATCATTGCTGTTACTTCTCCCAACAGTCCCGCTACCTCATCACTCACCCCACTGATGGCGTCCAGGAGTGATCGGATAATGTCAATGCTCTCCGCACTCAATAACCAAGGTCCTGCCATTTCTTTTTACACTGGCCTCCAGATCAATGACATCATTTGAATCACATCTGTTAGATCCTGCACCTCAGGAGAGCACGGTCGAGCTCTCCTTCCCCTCCTCCCCACGGGTGTGACTCACACCCCAACACTGGGACCCGCAGCCTGGGACAGTGGGGCCCTGGGTGTGCCTCGCTGCACCACACCCCTGGGACCCACAACCTCGGAAGGTATGAAACCATGGAATGTCCCACCAACACTCAAACCACTAGTCACAGAACAGGCTGTCACCTCCAATAGCGGCACCTCCTCCAAAGTCAGTACAACTGTGGGAGCTTCATCCAGCTCCATCCCCTCCCCCTCAACCCCATGGATGGATTAGAAGATGTTCTCCTCTTCAGGCTCGTCCTTCTGCATCGTCAGGGTTGGCCTCAAGTTCTGTAAAATATAACAGACCAGTCAAATGGTTAGCAGCAGAGGAGGGGGCAGGATGGGTGCATGAGTAGGCTCACACAGTGCAGGCCAGGCAGCAGGTTGATTTGAAGGGCCACAATGAATTTGCAGGACTTACCCTCTCCCTCGAGTGTGGGCCCAGCTTGTGTAGTGGTGGTTGCTTTTTTCCAGGTAGGATCCATCAAAGAAATGACCCTCTCTTCCAAGGGTGTCAGTGGGTGCAGATTTGCTGGGCCTTCTCCTGTTTGAGTGCTTTCCCTTTTATTATGTGCCACCTTCCTCTGTAAAGATGAAAATGCAACGTTTTAGAGAAGGTGTCTTTCTGCTGGGTGGGACTTACAGATGGTCACATTTACAATTGCGATTCCATTGAATAAATGAAAATATTACTTACACTAACTACTTGACCAAGATCCTGCCATTTCTTTTTACACTGGCCTCTAGATTTTGTGGTGGTCACCACTGCGCAGTAATCTTCTGCAACTTGGTTCCAGCATTTCTTCATTTCTTTGGGTGGAACCTTTATGTGTCCAGCTCATGTCATCTGTTCTCAATCACAGTAACTAGTGCCTCCACTTCATCCTGTAAGAAATGCTTGATCCTTGCACTGCGCTGCATCTTGTATTACTGCAACTGTGATTTTCCCAATACTCTCACATAGCATTCCTTCTTACACAGACAACTGGCTCTTTAAAAATGGCCGATTGCCAAATCCGAGCTGTACTAAGCATGCGCGTCCATTGGAACGACGTTAAAAAACGTAACTTTTTTTCTGCGCATGTGCAGAAGGTGCAGCTTTGTTTTTTGGCGCAAACAGCAGGCTCCACCCCCCCCCCCCCCCCCGAGGTGACTGGACACGCTACGCAGTGCCAAATTCAAATTATACATCAGGGAAACTTTGGCAAAATATTTCTGGTACATTTCTGGCCTAGAAAAATGGGCGCAACTCTGGCAATACGCCAGAAAATGGGCTTGAGGAAAATTGAACCCATAGAATCATAGAATAATACAGCACAGAAGGAGGCCATTCGGGCCATTGAGTCTGCACCGGTTCTTTTGAGGAGCAATCCAGTTAGTCCCACTCCCCAGCTCTTTCTCCATATCCCTGTAATTTTTTTCTCCTTTAAGTATTTATCCAATTTCCTTTTGAAGGCTGCTATTGAATCTGTATCCACCACCTCATCAGGCCGTGCATTCCAAATCCTAATCACTCATTGCATAAAAATGTTGTCCTCATGTCCCCGCTGGTTCTTTTGCCAATCGCCTTGAATCTATGTCCTCTTGTTATTGATCCTTCAGCTATTGGAAACAGTTTCTCTTTATTTACAATAACTAAACCCTTCATAATTTTAAGCATCTCTGTCAAAACTCCTCTTCGCCTTCACTGCTCCAAAAAGAATAGCAGGGATAGGAGTCTCGGTTTGCTGGTGACACGGGAATTGAAGGTAGTTCCTCTCCTTTGGCCCTCTATTTACTACGATAGATCTGCAGTTGGTGATATGCTCAACCATTCCCTCATCACTACCTTCAATGCCTGTGTCACCAGCAAAACCACACTCCTAAACCTGTTATTCCCCTGATATAGCCTCCATCTTTGCTCCCTCAAGTCCAAGGGGCTCAAACTTGAGTGTTTCTGGCACACAACTGGCTTAGCTAACCATCAGCACATAAAGCTTATCGACCTTTAATCTTCTCTAGCAAAATCAACTACAACTCTAGGATCATCCTGGAGAGCAAAGGCTTTGTTTAAGAACATAAAAACATAAGAAATATTATTTATTATATTATATATAAATTGCATTTATAGACAAGTTGGTATACTGAGATGTGATCTTTTCCCATCCCTCTTCCGATTTAGGACCTCCCTGTCCAGAAGAGCCATCTGCTATGACTGCCCCTCCAGAGTCTTTAGTTGGCTTTGTGGGATCCCCTGGATGGAGGCAGCATCACGATTGATTAACTTATAATCGGAGTGGTTACAGTACAGAGAACATAAGAACATAAGAAAATAAGAAATAGGAGCAGGAGTAGGCCATTTGGCCCCTTGAGCCTGCTCCGCCATTCAATAAGATTATGGTTGATCTGATCATGGACTCAGCTCCACTTCCCTGCCCGCTCCCCATAAACCTTTATTCCCTCATCGCTCAAAAATCTGTCTATCTCTGCCTTAAATATATTCAATGACCCAGCCTCCACAGCTCTCTGGGGCAGAAAATTCCATAGATTTACAACCCTCTGAGAGAAGATATTCCTCTTCATCTCAGTTTTAAATGGGCGGCCCCTTAGTCTGAGACTATGTCCCCTAGTTTTAGTTTTCCCTATGAGTGGAAATATCCTCTCTGCATCCACCTTGTCGAGCCCTCTCATTTTCTTATATGTTTCGATAAGATCGCCTCTCATTCTTCTGAACTGCAATGAGTACATAAGAACATAAGAATTAGGAACAGGAGTAGGCCATCTAGCCCCTCGAGCCTGCTCCGCCACTCAACAAGATCATGGCTGATCTGGCCGTGGACTCAGCTCCACTTACCCGGCCGCTCCCCATAACCCTTAATTCCCTTATTGGTTAAAAATCTATCTATCTGTGATTTTAATACATTCAATGAGCCACCCTCAACTGCTTCCCTGGGCAGAGAATTCCACAGATTCACAACCCTCTGGGAGAAGAAATTCCTTCTCAACTCGGTTTTAAATTGGCTCCCCCGTATTTTGAGGCTGTGCCCCCTAGTTCTAGTCTCCCCGACCAGTGGAAACAACCTCTCTGCCTCTATCTTGTCTATCCCTTTCATTATTTTAAATGTTTCTATAAGATCACCCCTCATCCTTCTGAACTCCAACGAGTAAAGACAGTCTACTCAATCTATCATCATCGGGTAACCCCCTCAGCTCCGGAATCAGCCGAGTGAATCGTCTCTGTACCCCTCCAAAGCTAGTATATCCTTCCTTAAGTAAGGTGACCAAAACTGCATGCAGTATTCCAGGTGCGGCCTCACCAATACCCTGTACAGTTGCAGCAGGACCTCCCTGCTTTTGTACTCCATCCCTCTCGCAATGAAGGCCAACATTCCATTCGCCTTCCTGATTACCTGCTGCACCTGCAAACTAATTTTTTGGGATTCCTGCATAAGGACCCCCAGGTCCCTCTGCACCATAGCATGCTGTAATTTCTCCCCATTCAAATAATATTCCCTTTTACTGTTTTTTTTTTCTAAGGTGGATGATCTCACATTTTTTGACATTGTATTCCATCTGCCAAACCTTAGCCCATTCGCTTAACCTATCTAAATCTCTTTGCAGCCTCTCTCTGTCCTCTACACTACCCGCTTTCCCACTAATCTTTGTGTCATCTACAAATTTTGTTACACTACACTCTGTCCCCTCTTCCAGGTCATCTATGTAAATTGTAAACAGTTGTGGTCCCAGCACCAATCCCTGTGGCACATCACTAACCACCGATTTCCAACCCGAAAAGGACCCATTTATCTCGACTCTCTGCTTTCTGTTAGCCAGCCAATTCTCGATCTATGCTAATACATTTCCTCTGACTCCACGTACCTTTATCTTCTGCAGTAACCTTTTGTGTGGCACCTTATCGAATGCCTTTTGGAAATCTAAATACACCACATCCATCGGTACACCTCTATCCACCATGCTCGTTATATTCTCAAAGAATTCCAGTAAATTAGTTAAACATGATTTCCCCTTCATGAATCCATGTTGCGTCTGCTTGATCGCACTATTCTTATATAGATGTCCTGCTATTTCTTCCTTAATGATAGCTTCAAGCATTTTCCCCACTACAGATGTTAAACTAATCGGCCTATAGTTACCTGCCTTTTGTCTGCCCCCTTTTTTAAACAGAGGCGTTACATTAGCTGCTTTCCAATCCGCTGGTACCTACCTCCCCAGAGTCCAGAGAATTTTGGTAGATTATAACGAATGCACCTGCTATAACTTCCGCCATCTCTTTTAATACCCTGGGATGCATTTCATCAGGACCAGGGGACTTGTCTACCTTGAGATCCATTAGTCTGTTCAGCACTACCTCCCTAGTGATAGTGATTGTCTCAAGGTCCTCCCTTCCCACATTCCCGTGACCAGCAATTTTTGGCATGGTTTTTGTGTCTTCCACTGTGAAGACCAAAGCAAAATAATTGTTTAAGGTCTCAGCCATTTCCACATTTCCCATTATTAAATCCCCCTTCTCATCTTCTAAGGGACCAACATTTACTTTAGTCACTCTTTTCCGTTTTATATAGGCCCAAGCTACTCAATCTATCTTCATAAATCAACTCCCTCATCTCTAGAATCAACCTAATGAACCCCTCTGAACAGCCTCCAATGCAAGTATATCCTTCCTTAAATTCACAACCAACTACCTTCTCAAACCCCTCTCCCCTCTCTCCTCCAACCATAGCACCAAGTACAAGTCCATGGAGCTCATGGATTTCTTTCTCATCAAGACAGAGACCATGGACTGGATTTTCCCCTCTGGGGCAAAACTTCAGTGCTGCAGGATCGCTGCTGCAGCACCAGAATAGGCAGCCAGGCATTTAAAGGGCCAAAAGAGTGTCAAAGATTGGGAAGTCAGGAGCCTTATAGGCCTCAACAGAGACAAAGCCCTGCACCGGAAGGCAAGTGGGGCCAGAATAGAGGGAGAAGCGGCTGCTACAAGGCCCTCTCTCTCAGTTGGGGAACCTAAGGGTTAATACGGTCACTTTCTGAGACCTACTGCACCTTCCAGTTGGCTGTCCTAGAAGATGACAACTGAGACAGACTCTAGAAAAATCAACCAGTGACTTAGGCCCATGCATCCACCACCATTTGTACATGGTGGGTGGGAAAGAAGCATCCAGCACCAGTTGCAGCTGGGGTGGGATGAGGGAAATCCATTCAGAGTGGTCAGGCAGTGGTAGGCCTTCATAGAAAGAATCATAGAAATTTACAGCACGGAAGGAGGTCATTGTGGCCCATTGTGTCTGCGCTGGCCGACCAAGAGCTATCCGGCCTAATCCCACTTTCCAGCTCTTGGTCCATAGCCCTGTAGATTATGGCACTTTAAGTGCACATCCAGGTATCTTTTAAATGTGGTGAAGGTTCCTGCCTCTACCACCCTTTCAGGCAGTGAATTTCAGACCCTCACCACCTCTGGGTGAAGAAATTGACCCTCATATCTCCTCTAAACCTCCCCCCAATTACTTTAAATCTATGCCCCCTGGTTGCTGAACCCTCTGCCACGGGAAACAGGTCCTTCCTATCCACTCTATCCAGACCCCTCATAATTTTATACACCTCAATCAGGTCTCCCCTCAGCCTTTTCTGCTCCAAAGGAAACAGACCCAGCATCTCCAAACTTTCCTCATAGCCAAAATTCTCCAGTCCAGGCAACATTCTTGTAAATCTCCTCTCCTTTCCAGTGCATTCACATCTTTCTTGTAAAGTAGTGATCAGAACTGCACGCAATACTCCAGCTGCGGCCTAACCAGTGCTTTATACAGTTCAAGCATAATGGGCCCAAGTTTCCACATGATTTGCGCCTGATTTTTAGGAGCAACTGGTGGAGAGCAGACTATCTTAGAAATCGCAATTCTCCACATTTTTTTTTCTGCAGTTCTAGTGAGGTAGAACAGTTCCACTTTGGAACAGAATTTTTTTCTTCAAAAGGGGGCGTGTCCGGCCACTGACGCCTGATTTGAAAGTTTCCACAGTGAAAACGTACTCCAAACTAAAGTAGAATGGAGCAAGTGAAGATTTTTGGAGAACTGAAAAAACCTGTTCTACACATTAAAAAATCAGGCGCAGGTTACAAATTAGGTGTCCAGAACGAGGTGAGGGGGGAAGTCATTAAATTCTACAATAAATCCTTATTTATACTTCTACAAATATTATACAAATAAATCCAACCTGAATAAACATTTATAAGCCAAGAAAAGATTAAATAAACCATCTTCCTACCTGTGTGAAAGTGCTTCAGGCACGGAGAATTCTGCAGCCGTTCGTTCCCGCGGGGGGGGGGGGAATTAAACATCCGCTTCGTTCCCGGGGAGGGGGGGGGGGGGGAATTAAACATCCGCTTCGTTCCCGGGGAGGGGAGGGGGGGGGAATTAAACATCCGCTTCGTTCCCGGGGAGGGGGAGGGGGGGAATTAAACATCCGCTTCGTTCCCGGGGAGGGGGGGGGGGGGAATTAAACATCCGCTTTGTTCCCGGGGAGGGGGAGGGGGGGAATTAAACATCCGCTTTGTTCCCGGGGAGGGGGAGGGGGGGAATTAAACATCCGCTTCGTTCCCGGGGAGGGGGGGGGGGGAATTAAACATCCGCTTTGTTCCCGGGGAGGGGGAGGGGGGGAATTAAACATCCGCTTCGTTCCCGGGGAGGGGAGGGGGGGGGGGGGAATTAAACAGCCGCTTCGTTCCCGGGGAGGGGAGGGGGGGGGAATTAAACATCCGCTTCGTTCCCGGGGGGGGGAGGGGGGGGAATTAAACATCCGCTTCGTTCCCGGGGAGGGGAGGGGGGGGGAATTAAACACCCGCTTCGTTCCCGGGGAGGGGGGGGGGGGGGAATTAAACATCCGCTTTGTTCCCGGGGAGGGGGGGGGGGGAAGGGAACAGCCGCTTTGTTCCCGGGGAGGGGGGGGGGGGGAATTAAACATCCGCTTCGTTCCCGGGGAGGGGAGGGGGGGGGTGGGAATTAAACAGCCGCTTCGTTCCCGGGGAGGGGGGGGGGGGGGGAATTAAACATCCGCTTTGTTCCCGGGGAGGGGAGGGGGGGGGAATTAAACATCCGCTTCGTTCCCGGGGAGGGGAGGGGGGGGGGGAATTAAACAGCCGCTTCGTTCCCGGGGAGGGGAGGGGGGAGGGGAATTAAACATCCGCTTCGTTCCCGGGGAGGGGGGGGGGAATTAAACACCCGCTTTGTTCCCGGGGAGGGGGGGGGGGGGGGAATTAAACATCCGCTTTGTTCCCGGGGAGGGGGGGGGGGGGAAGGGAACAGCCGCTTTGTTCCCGGGGAGGGGGGGGGGGGGAATTAAACATCCGCTTTGTTCCCGGGGAGGGGGGGGGGGGAAGGGAACAGCCGCTTTGTTCCCGGAGAGGGGGGGGGGGGGTAGGAGGCGCCCGTTCTTTCCCGCGGTGGGGGGGGGGAAGGAGACAGTGAGAAGGCTGCAAGTGCTAATGTGATTTTATTAAAAAAATGTTCAATAATTAAACAGCTACAAAGAACTACAAAAATGGCCGAGTGCCAATGTTTTTTTCACACTGAGCATGCGCGAACGCTCCAACACGCACGCGCAGCGTTGCCGGCAGGAAAAAAAACTAATTTAAATAGTAACCGCCCCCTCCCACTTACAAAATCGGCGCGAGTGTAGGCTCCAACCCCCTGGGCGCCGCGCCAGGCAGGCAAGGAGCTGCAGAACGCTCCAGAATTCCAAGTTTTTTTTTAGGCACCGTTTTAGGCGCGAAAAACGGGCGCCCAGCTCTGAGGGGAGCCCGTTTTGTATCATGTGGAAACTTGGGCCCAATGTCCTTGCTCTTGTATTCCATTCCTCAACTAATAAAGGCATGTATTCCATATGCCTTCTTAACCACCATATCTTTCTGGCTTGCTATCTTCAGAGATCTGTGGACCTGCATTCCAAGATCCCTTTGTTCCTTTACACTTTCCAGTGTTGTACCATTTAATGTGTATTCCCTTGCCTTTTTTAGACCTCCGCAAATACATTACCTCACACTTATCTGGATTGAATTTCATTTGCCACTGTTCTGCCCATCTGACCAATACATTGATATCTTCCTGCAGTCTGCAGCTTTCTTCTTTATTATTAACCACACTGCCTATTTTAGTGTCATCTGCAAACTTCTTAATCATACCCCTTACATTTAAGTCCAAGTCATTGATATATACCACAAAAAGCAAGGGACCCAGCACTGAGCCCTGTGGAGCCTCACTGGATACAGCCTTCCAGTCACAAAAACACCCATCAACCATTACCCTTTGCTTCCTGCCTCCAAGCCAATTTTGGATCCTTGCCACCAGAATTCTCCCTCAGTCTCTCTGCTACCAAGCCCCATTTTAGATGGGATCACAGAGGATCTGTTCAGTTGCCTCTGCTGCTTCCACCCTTTCCCCTTCCACCAGATCAAACTTCTCCCCAGCACTCTGCACCTATCTCTCCTCCAAAATCATTGCAGAGCAGCAATCAACGAAGTAAACAGAATATGAACTACATTACAAGCTCAGCAAAGTATAAATCTGGGCTGTCATGCTGGAGCTGTATAATGCTTTGGTTGCGTCACACTTTGAGTGTTGTATTCACTTCTGGTCACTAAAGCAATATCTAGAAACTGTGCAGAGGAAGGTCATGAGGCTGATTTCTAGTGTCAGAGGATTGAGTTAGGAGGCGAGGTCGGGAAAATATGGATTCCTCAGCCTTGAGAGAAGATGAATGAGCGGGGGCCTTATTGAGGAATATAACATACTCCGTGGATTAGAAAGGAAGAATATAGAGTGCTGGTGGTACAGTCTGGTAAAAAGCAGGTTCAGGACTGATGTCAAGAACCAATTCTTCCTACAAAGAATAATTAATATGTGGAATAGTGTTCTATGTAGGATGGAGGAGACAAAAAAAATCCTGGAATCATTCAAGGAGCAATTTCATGCTGTGATGGGGAAATCGTAGATTTTTATGGGAGGTCGGGCTAGATGGGTGAGTGGTCTCCCTCATCTGCCCTTATCTTTGTAATTAAGCCTTGAAGCAAACAAGTTATTTTTGAACCTCTAAAAGACAGGATTCAATTTCTGGCAGTATCCTCTGTGCAAATGTCCTCTGAAAATATGATCCTTTTATACATAAGCTTAGATTCGTCATGGAGTGTTTGCTTTTAATATTCTGGCCAAACCGTGACATTCATGCGAGGAATGTTGTTGATTTCTGCTTTAGCTGTACATTAACTTAGAACTTAGCATTTGTTCTGCTTTATTTATAGAAGAATTAAATTTTGTAAATTTAATCTAATTGTTGCTAATTGTTAAAAGTAGAACTTAGATCCATTTTTGATTTGCCAATCAAGTGCAGTGATTTTTGAGTTTGAAAGTGAGTCATTTCAGACTTATATCAGTTGATACTTACCATTTCCTGTTTGCTTTGTATTTCAAACTTCTTCATAGCTTACCATTGGTTTTAACCTCCAGTTTCATTTAGCCCAAAAGCAGTGTGACACAAACTGGCAGCAACGCTCATAACCTTGATCAATATCGGGTTCACAGGAAGAGCTGCATTTGCCACTTCGATCAGATAACAGCTAAGTCCGATATGATCTTCGCTCCATAAACAACAGTTTCACATCCTGTGGCAAATCAGCTTAGTTGAAAAAACATGTATTTTTTTTGCTGTCTTTCTGGGCAGCACGTTGCAGATTTAAAATGAGAGCTTCTGAAAGTTTATATGTTCATAATGAAAGTTAAGAGCTGGGGCAGCTTCTTTGTAACGAGGAAACTCCATGACGACTGCAAATTAAAGAATGATCAGTTGTTTAATAGAATAACATATTGGGCCAACAATTCCGGCCTCCCCGGGTCTGTACGGAGTTCTTACGGACCCGGGAAGGCATCGAAAATGCCAGTTTCCAGCGCACAATGCGCATGCGCTGGAAACCGGCATTTCCGATCTGTCAAGTTTCTGGCTTGACAGGTGACCGCATCTCGGGAGCGAGGACATTTGTAAATGGAAATTTCCGATATTTGTGCTTACAAATGTCCAAAAAAATCTTGTACCTGAAAAAGCAGGCGCATGGCCTACTTTTACAGGCGCAAGTGTTTTTGTCATGTATTCAACTATCAGTGTAACCCATGTATAAGCTGACCTAAGTTGTACACCTTGAGAACATTGACCACAAGGGGGCGAACTTGTGGGAGACACTCGTAACCTGGACTTTCAGGTATAAAAGGGGAAGCTCCACCTACCTTCATCACTTGAGGTCTTGGTAATAAAGGTAACTGGTCACAGAGTGACCTTCTCTCAAGTATGGGCCTCGTGTGCATTTATAGTGTAGAGTAAGGACATATCATTGGCGACGGGAAACTGGGATTTAAACCACGCGAGCATGGTCACTAGCAGCACAGAAGAGAGGTACTGTGTTGGTGATGATTGGGATGACTTTATTGAAAGATTACAGCAAAGTTTTGTCACTAAGGAATGGTTGGGACAGGATTCGGCCGAGAAACGCAGGGCTCATCTGACGGTTTGTGGATCTAGAACCTACTCCCTGATGAAGGACCTCTAGCGCCAGAGAAGCCGGCGGACAAGACGTTCAAAGAGCTCAGTAAGTTGATCGGGGAACACCTTAAACCGGTGAGCAGCATGCACATGGCGAGACACCGGTTTTATACGCACTGACGGCAAGAAGGGCAAAGCGTTCCTGACTTCGTGGCAGATCTCCGGCAACTGGCGAGCCTATGTAAGTTCGCAGATGCATGCAGAGCGGAGATGCTGCGAGACTTTTTTATTGAGGGCATCGGGCACGCTGGGGTTTTCAGGAAACTGATTGAGACCAAAGACTTGACCTTGGAAGCGGCGGCTCTGATAGCCCAGACATTTATCTCAGGGGAGGAAGCAACCAGAACGATGTATGACAAAAATCTTGGCTCAAATGCGCCAAACGACCAGGGAGTCAACATTGTTAACGCGGCACACAGTTCTCTAGGCAGACAAGGGCAATCGGACATGCCCCAGCATGCAGTCGAACCCAAAGAGGAAATTCAACAGAGCGAATGGCTAGCTGAACAGCGATTCATGCCATCGCAATGACAAAGCGGCCAGTAATGGGCCCATCCAACACCTGTTAACGGTGTGCTTAAGGACAGTTACAGAGACAGTCAGAGACGATCGACTGGTAATGGACCTTTTGTTTCCAACAATAGGACTTCCAGCTCATGCTGGAGGTGTGGAGGCAAACACCCAGCCAGAGCTTGCAGCTATTAGCAATATACCTGCAGAAACGGCAACGTCAGCGGTCACTTAGCGCGTATGTGCAGGAAGCCTGCAGCCAAGTTAATGTATGAGGAGGACGGGCCTGATGTAAGCCATACGAGGCCAAATGAATACTGGGGGAAATCGCTGGAAGCTGAAGTTCAGTGAGTTCATGTGGAGCACATATACAGTTCATATACCAGGACGCCACCGATAATGATGAAAGTGCTCCTCAATAGCATCCCAGTATTAATGGAGCTAGACACGGGGGCCAGCCAGTCCCTGATGAGTATCAAACAGTTTGAAAGGTTGTGGGTGTCCAAGGCCAGGAGGCCAAAATTATTGCCGATTGACGCACAGCTACAGACATATACAAAGGAGATCATTCTGGTGCTCGGCAGCGCCACAGTAGTCGTGACCCACAAAGATTCGGAGAACAGGTTGCTACTCTGGATTGTCCCGGGGAACGGTCCCGCACTACTGGGGAGGAGTTGGCTTGCTGTCATGAACTGGAAATGGGGCGATGTCAATGCAATTTCTTCTGTGGAGCGAGTATCATGCTCACAGGTCCTGGACAAATTTGACTCATTATTTCAACCTGGCATCGACACTTTCATGGGGGCCAAGGTAGTGATTCACATAAACCTGGATGCTAGGCCAGTGCACCACAAGGCCAGTGCAGTGCCGTACGTGATGCGGGAAAAGATAGAATGCGAATTGGACCGCCTGCTGAGGGAAGGCATCATCTCGCCAGTCGAATTCAGTGACTGGGTGAGCCCGATCGTGCCGGTGCTCAAGGCGGATGGATCGGTCAGGATATGTGGCGATTACAAGGCCACCATCAATCGGGTGTCACTCCAAGACCAGTAACGCTACCGAGAGCGGTGGACCTCTTTGCGACGCTATCTGGTGGCAAACTTTTTTCAAAATTGGGCCTGACCTCAGCTTACAAGACCCAGGAGCTGGCGAGTAAGTCGAAGAAGCAGACCACCATCACAGCACACAAGGGGTTGTTTGAGTATAACAGATGTCCGTTCTGGATTTGTTCGGCCGCCGCGATCTTTCAGCGAAATATGGAAAGCCTCCTCAAGTCGATTCCAGGGACGGTGGTTTTTCAGGACGACATCCTCATCATGGGTTGTGATACTGAAGTACACCTCCACAACCTGGAGGAGGTGCTATGCAGACTGGACCGGATAGGGCTGCGACTGAAAAAGGCGAAGTGCATTTTCTTAGCTCCACAGGTAGAATTCCTGGGGAGGAGGGTAGCGGCAGATGGGATCAGACCCACTGCGTCCAAAATGGAAGCAATCCAGAGAGCACCCAGACCCTGTAACACGATGGAGCTGCGTTCGTTCCTGGGACTCCTGAACTATTTTGGTAACTTTCTTCCCAAATTGAGCATGCTGTTAGAGCCGCTACACGTGCTCCTACGTAAAGGTCGCGATTGGGTCTGGGGGGACAGCCAGGAAAGGGTTTTTGATAGAGCACACAACTTGTTATGCTCCAACAAACTGTTAACGTTATATGACCCATGTAAGAAACTTGTTCTAACGTGCAATGCGTCGTCCTATGGGGTCGGGTGTGTGTTGCAGCATGTGAATGCCAATAGTCAGTTACAGCCGGTAGCTTATGCCTCCAGAAGTCTGTCCGAGGCAGAAAGGGGCTACGGGATGGTAGAAAAGGAAGCGCTAGCATGTGTATATGCAGTAAAAAAAAAATGCACAAGTACCTGTTTGGCAGGAACTTTGAGCTGGAGACAGATCACAAACCCCTAATGTCCCTTTTGGCCGACAACAAGGCCATAAATGCGAATGCATCGGCCCGCATACAGAGGTGGGCACTTACGTTAGCCGCCTATGACTACACAATTCGGCACAGACCGGGCGCTGAAAACTGCTCCGATGCACTCAGCAGGCTCCAACTAGCCACCACTGAGGGGGCAACTGAGCATGAAGCTGAGGTGGTCATGGCTGTTGAAGCTTTCGAAAGCGAAGGCTCACCTATGACAGCCCATCAGTTTAAAGTCTGGACAAATAAAGACAACGTTACTGATTTTAGTTAAGAAATGTGTCCTGAATGGGGACTGGGCAACCACGTACGGGGCATGCCCTGAGGAATTTAAACCGTTTCATAGGCGCAAGGATGAACTCTCGATTCAGGCCGATTGTCTACTATGGGGAAACTGAGAAGTGATGCCGCAGAAGGGCAGAGAGGTGTTTATCAGAGAACTTCACAATGAGCACTCGGGAATTGTCATGATGAAGGCAATTGCCAGGTCACACGTTTGGTGGCCAGGGATAGATGCAGACCTGGAACTTTGTGTTCACAGCTGCAACACATGTGCTCAGCTGGGCAACGCACCCAGGGAAGCCCCCCTTAGCCCCTGGTCCGGGCCCGCCAAGCCATGACCATGCATCCATGTGGACTATGCAGGTCCTTTCATGGGGAAAATGTTTTTGGTTGTAATGGACACCTACTCCAAATGGATTGGGTGTGCCATTTTAAATTCAAGCACATCCTCTGCCACGGTAGAAAGCCTACGGGCAATGTTCGCCGCCCATGGTCGACCAGATGTCTTGGTCAGCGACAATAGCCCGTGCTTCACAAGCACTGAATTCCAGGACTTCATAGCAGGCAATGGAATCAACCATGTCAGAACGGCACCATTCAAGCCGGGCTCAAACTGCCAGGCGTAACGAGCAATGCAGATAATCAAACAGGAGATGCTCAGAATCCAAGGGGGTTCCCTACAAAGCCACTTATCACGCCTCCTGTTGGCCAATAGATCTTGACCACACTCGCTCACAGGGGTTCCACCCGCAGAGCTGCTAATGAAAAGGATGCTCAAAACCAGGTTATCCCTTATACACCCTACTATGAAAGAAATTGTTGAGAGCAGGCATCAGTCACAATGTGACTACCATGACAGGAATGCGAGGGCGCGATGTATTGATGTCAATGACCCTGCTTTTGTCCTTAATTACGCTGCAGGGCCCAATGGCTTGCAGGCACTGTGATTGCCAAAGAGGGGAATAGGGTTTTGGTAGTTAAACTTACCAATGGACAAATCTGCCGCAAACACGTGGATCAAACGTGGTCGCTGAGGCGTGAGTCCGGGGATCGGCGAGAGGCCTACAAAAGGCCGCGAGAGGCAGCGGGAGTTCGTGGTCGCTGAAGCGTGAGTCCGGGGATCGGCGAGAGGCTTGTGCAGCTACAGGGAGAAGGCAAGAAAGAAGTAGAAAGAAATAGGAAGGTGACGTCACAGCCAAGGGGGTAAGTGATTGGCTGGATTGGTGAGTAGATTTTCTTTTTTCTCTTCTCTATCAGTGAGTAAACTTTAACATTGTTGTTGCCAATTTAAGTGTATCTAAGGGTGAAGTCATGGTAGGAGAGCTCGGTCACGTGATATGCTCCTCCTGTACTATGTGGGAACTCAGGGACACTTCCGGTGTCCCTGACGACTGCGTGTGCGGGAAGTGTATCCGCCTCCAGCTCCTGACGGTCCGCGTTGCAGAATTGGAGCTGAGGGTGGATTCACTCTGGAGCATCCACGATGCTGAGAATGCACGTATAGCATGTGTAGCGAGTTGGTCTTACCGCAGGTGAAGGGTCCACAACCAGTTAGGGACTGGAAGACCAGCAGGAAGAGCAGTGCAAGGAAGGTAGTGCAGGGGTCCCCTGCGGTCATCCCCCTGCAAAACAGATACACCGTTTTAGGTACTGTTGAGGGGGATGACTCATCAGGGGAGGGCAGCAGCAGCCAAGTTCATGGCACCGTGGCTGGCTCAGCTGCACAGGAGGGCAGGAAAAAGAGTGGGAGAGCGATAGTGATAGGGGATTCGATTGTAAGGGGAATAGATAGGCCTTTCTGCAGCCGCAACTGAGACTCCAGGATGGTATGTTGCCTCCCTGGTGCAAGGGTCAAGGATGTCTCAGAGCGGGTGCAGGAGATTCTGAAAAGGGAGGGTGAACAGCCAGTTGTCATGGTGCACATTGGTACCAACGATAGAGGTAAAAAAAGGAATGGGGTCCGACGAGACGAATTTAAGGAGCTAGGAGCTAAATTAAAATGTAGGACCTCAAAAGTAGTAATCTCGGGATTGCTACCAGTGCCACGTGCTAGTCAGAGTAGGAATCGCAGGATAGCTCAGATGAATACGTGGCTTGAGCAGTGGTGCAGCAGGGAGGGATTCAAATTCCTAGGGCATTGGAACCGGTTCTGGGGGAGGTGGGACCAGTACAAACCGGATGGTCTGTACCTGGGCAGGACCGGAACCAATGTCCGAGGGGGAGTGTTTGCTAGTCCTCTTGGGGAGGAGTTAAACTAATATGGCAGGGGGATGGGAACCAATGCAGGGAGACAGAGGGAAACAAAAAGGAAACAAAAGCAAAAGACAGAAAGGAGATGAATAAAAGTGGAGGACAGAGAAACCCAAGGCAAAGAACAAAAAGGGCCACTGAATATAAAGGGGCTGCAGGAGGGGTCAAAACTAAAAATCATGGTTTAAAAACTAGGATTAAAACACTCTACATAAATGCACGCAACATTCGAAATAAAGTAAATGAGTTGACGGCACAAATCATTACAAATGGGTATGATTTGGTGGCCATTACCGAAACGTGGTTGCAGGGTAGCCAAGACTGGGAATTAAACATACAGGGGTATCTGACAATTCGGAAAGATAGACAAGAAGGGAAAGGAGGTGGGGTAGCTCTGTTAATAAAGGATGATATCAGGGCAGTTGTGAGAGACGATATTGGCTCTAATGAACAAAATGTTGAATCATTGTGGGTGGAGATTAGAGATAGTAAGGGGAAAAAGTCACTGGTGGGCGTAGTTTATAGGCCTCCAAATAATAACTTCATGGTGGGGCGGGCAATAATCAAGGGAATAATGGAGGCACATGAAAAAGGAATGGCAGTAGTCATGGGGGATTTTAACTTACATATCGATTGATCAACTCAAATCGCACAGGGTAGCCTTGAGGAGGAATTCATAGAATGCATACGGGATTGTTTCTTAGAACAGTATGTTATAGAACCTACAAGGGAGCAAGCTATCTTAGATCTGGTCCTGTGTAATGAGACAGGAATAATAAACGATCTCCTAGTAAAAGATCCTCTCGGAATGAGTGATCACAGTATGGTTGAATTTGTAATACAGATTGAGGGTGAGGAAGTTGCGTCAGAAACGAGCGTACTATGCTTAAACAAAGGGGACTACAGTGGGATGAGGGCAGAGTTGGCTAAAGTAGACTGGAAACACAGACTAAACGGTGGCACAATTGAGGAACAGTGGAGCACTTTTAAGGAGCTCTTTCATAGTGCGCAACAAAAATATATTCCAATGAAAAAGAAGGGCGATAAGAGAAGGGATAACCAGCCGTGGATAACCAAGGAAATAAAGGAGAGTATCAAATTAAAGACCAATGCATATAAGGTGGCCAAGGTTAGTGGGAAACTAGAAGATTGGGAAAATTTTAAACAACAGCAAAGAATGACTAAGAAAGCAATAAAGAAAGGAAAGATAGATTACGAAAGTAAACTTTGCGCAAAACATAAAAACAGATAGTAAAAGCTTTTACAGATAAATAAAACGGAAAAGAGTGTCAAAAATAAATGTTGGTCCCTCAGAAGATGAGAAGGGGGATTTAATAATGGGAAATGTGGAAATGGCAGAGACCTTAAACAATTATTTTCCTTCAGTCTTCACAGTGGAAGACACAAAAACCATGCCAAAAATTGCTGGTCACAGGAATGTGGGAAGGGACGACCTTGAGATAATCACTATCACTAGTGGGGTAGTGCTGGACAGGCTAATGGGACTCAAGGTAGACAAGTCCCCTGGTCCTGATGAAATGCATCCTAGGGTATTAAGAGAGATGGCGGAAGTTATAGCAGATGCATTCGTTATAATCTACCAAAGTTCTCTGGACTCTGGGGAGGTAGGTACCAGCGGATTGGAAAGCAGCTAATGTAACGCCTCTGTTTAAAAAAGGGGGCAGACAAAAGGCAGATAACTATAGGCCGATTAGTTTAACATCTGCAGTGGGGAAAATGCTTGAAACTATCATTAAGGAAGAAATAGCGGGACATCTAGATAGGAATAGTGCAATCAAGCAGACGCAGCATGGATTCATGAAGGGGAAATCATGTTTAACTAATTTACTGGAATTCTTTGAGGATATAACGAGCATGGTGGATAGAGGTGTACCGATGGATGTGGTGCATTTAGATTTCCAAAAGGCATTCGATAAGGTGCCACACAAAAGGTTACTGCAGAAGATAGAGGTACGCGGAGTCAGAGCAAATGTATTAGCATGGATCGAGAATTGGCTGGCGAACAGAAAGCAGAGAGTCGGGATAAATGGGTCCTTTTCGGGTTGGAAATCGGTGGTTAGTGGTGTGCCACAGGGATCAGTGCTGGTACCACAACTGTTTACAATATACAAAGATGACCTGGAAGAGGGGACAGAGTGTAGTGGAACAAAGTTTGCAGATGACACAAAGATTAGTGAGAAAGCGGGTTGTGTAGAGGACACAGAGAGGCTGCAAAGAAATTTGGATAGGTTAAGCAAATGAGCTAAGGTTTGGCAGATGGAATACAATGTCGGAAAGTGTGAGGTCATCCACCTTGGGAAAAAAAACAGTAAAAGGGAATATTATTTGAATGGGGAGAAATTACAACATGCTGAGGTGCAGAGGGACCTGGAGGTCCTTGTGCATGAAACTCTTTTAGAGTCTACCTGCAAAACATAAACATTAAACCGCTCCAACCGGCCCTGGCTCTGCCCCGATCCCACCCCCAGGATCGTCGGCAGAGGAGTCCCCACTGGGCTCTTTTAAAAATGGTGCTGGGTCGGGAAATGACAGCGGAAGGGGTTCCCCCTCCGCCCCAGGAACCGGGGAACAAGGAGAGACCCGGCCATAGGAAATCCCCAGGCTCCCCAAGTGCTCCAGCTCCAAAGCGAGGGGCGAGGGTGGGTGTTCCTCCCCCTCCCCGCTGCCACCCCCCGGCCCAGCATGTACAGTATTATTAAAATTATTAATTTCACTTTCTGCCGGGTCGAGCGACTCCCAGGGGAAGTTGGATAATAGCTGGGCGGGCTCAGGTTCGGCCTTTTCGGCCCCGCCCGGTCAGTCCCCGGGACGCCCGGCCTGGCGGCAATGCATTCCTCCGCGGTCCCCACGCCCCCCACAACAGGCAGATCTTCCACGCTATCCCCGGGAGGCAGAGGCTGGGCCGCCTCGACTGTCTCACCCTCCCCGGGGACAGACTTCTCCCGCCTACGGCGCTGCTTGGGGGCGCTGGTGGGGGACGCGGGACACGCGGCGGGCACCAACTCCTCCCCCCCTCCGCCTCAACGGAGCGGTGCCTCCTTTTGTTGCTGGAGGTGCGCTGAGGCAGGGAGACCTCCATGTCTGCCGAGGCCTCCCGCTCCGCCCCCCCCTTTTCCTTTTCTTGCCCGCGCCCGGGCCCCTCTGCGGTGTTGTTCAAGGGCTCGGGCACGGGCTCAGGGCACCCCGCGCTCGCCGGTGACTGGGTTGGGCTGAGCGCGGTGGTCAAACTTTCCGGCGCACCGGGGGGACCCGCCTCTAGATGTCTCGTCTTCTTCCGTGCCTTCTTTTCGATAGGACGCTCTCCCTCCCCCCCGCCGGAGGCCGTGAAAACAAAGGCCCCCGACGATGCCCGCGCACCTACGGCTCCCCGCACACGGACGCAACTAGGGGGAGGGGTGGCGGCGGCGCCAGCCTTGGCCGCCCTCGGTGGTTTGGCGGACTTGGAGGCGGAGCAGTTCTTACGAACATGCCCCACCTCCCTACAGGCATGGCACCGCACGCCGTCCGACGTCCAGAAGACGCAGTAGGCAGTCCCCTCGTGCACCACATTAAAATTTCCCTCCGTCGTCTCCTCCCGCGCCAGCCGGACAAAGAGCTGGCGGCGGAAGGAGAACACGTGGCGCAGACTGTTCTCCCTGAGGCCGAGCGGTATGGGGTTGATCCCCAACCTTACCTCCCCCAGTTGTTGTAGGTGAGGGAGGAGGAGCTCAGCGGGAACAAAGGGCGGGACGTTTGAAACGATGACCCTCTGTGCGGTGGCCTCGAGAGGGTCCACCGGCAGGAACGTCCCGCCCACCGTGAGCCCCTTATCGAGGGCCAGCGACACCGCCCACTCCGACCCCAGGAAGAACACGGCCTTTCCAGACATCTTGGAGGCTGCGACAATGGCCGAGGGGCCGACTACCCCAGCCATCGCCCGCACGCACTCCTCGATGGTCATTGTGGGGTGAGTGTAGCTCTTGACCCCGTGTTTTTTTGTAATAATTCGAAAAGGTGGCAGGGCAGCGGGTGGCGCAGGAGGTGCCGTGGAAGCGGTTGCCACCTGCGCATATGTCCTCGCTGGCCCTGCCACCGGCGTGGATGGGGTCGCCATCACGGGGTCCCTTTAAGGGCCGCACCCACCCCAAAGTCACAGGCCTTAATGGTCTTAATTGGCCTCTTGTCTAAAGACTGAGCAGAGGAGCCCTTAACGAGGCACACCTCTCCCCTAGTTGGCAATTGGGGAGGGGCCTTGCTCCCTCTGCTCAGTTGTCTCAATTGTTTTTTTTAAATTAATTTGGGAGGAAAAGGGCTCCCAGAGAGAGAGGGGAGAAACAGAGAATAACAGAGAAAGAGAGAGGGGGGTGGGAAGCGGGGGGAACTGCGAGGGCAGGTCTCCCCTCGCAGCTGTGGGTGGGTGCAATCCCCAGATGGCAAAACACAAAAATAGTCTTTGGGGTGGTCTTCAGGTGAGGGGAGAAGATGTCTTCACCTGGGGCAGCTAGAGCCACCAGGCACACACTCCTAACGATGTTAAAAATGGGTATTTAAAGAAAAGAAATCTTCAGCCTGGTAGCTCCAGCTACCCCAGGCTAGGCAATTGGGGGGGGGGGGTTCAGTTGTGTGTGGGGCCTAGTTGTAAGCAAGGCCCCCACACACTCTTCCACACACACACACCCCCCGCGATGTTCCGGCCCTCAGTGGTCTTCTTTCCTCCCCCCACCGATACAACAAAGTCTTTTTGGGACTGCACCAATACACCCACCTGTCGAAATGGTAGAGTCTCCCTCCTTCCACACTGGATGTTGTTTTGGTCTTTCCCCCTCTCTCCAACTCTTTGTAGAAATGGTAAAAAGTTGTAAGTTTTCTGCTTTTTCCTCCTCTCCCTCTGGGTGAAAGTTGGTGGTGAAGCCCCTTCCTTCCTTCTCTTCCTGGGCTGGTCTCAGGGCTCTCCAGGCAAGAGCAAAAGTTGGTAGCTGCTCCTCTCACAGCAGCAGGGCTCCAATTGAATAGGACACGCCTCCACTGCTCCACAATTGGTCCTTGTGCATGAAACTCTTTTTGGAGTTTATCTGCAAAAACAAAAGACATTAAACCGTGCCACCCTACCTGGGTGACACACCAAACATTTACAAGGCCCTTTTTTTTTCCTTTTTTGTTTTTTTTTGTGATTTTCTTTTTTTTTGGTTTTTTTTTGGGCACTAAAATCACAATTTTTCCCCAGTGCCCCCTATAAAAGGGAAGGGGGACACTAAAAGCACCGGCAATTAAAACAAGTTAAACTTTAAAACGTAAAATCAAATTAAAATTTGGTTGCCGGGCGTGATGATGCACTCCAGTCCCTCCGGTGCCCACCTCTCGCGGAAGGCCGCGAGCGTACCGGTGGACACCGCGTGCTCCATCTTCAAGGACACCCTGGACTGGATGTAAGAGCGGAAGAGGGGCAGGCAGTCAGGTTGAACGACCCCCTCGACCGCCCGCTGCCTGGACCGGCTGATGGCACCCTTGGCCGTGCCCAGGAGCAGTCCTACGAGGAGGCCTTCGGACCTACCCGCTCCCCTCCGCACAGGGTGCCCAAAGATCAGGAGAGTGGGACTGAAGTGCAGCCAGAATTTCAGGAGCAGCCCCTTCAAATAATGGAACAGGGGCTGCAACCTCGTGCACTCAATAAAAACATAGAACACGGACTCTTCCAGACCGCAGAAATTGCAGGCGGCCTGGGAGTCCGTGAACCGGCTTAAAAATTTATTGCACGGCACTGCTCCGTGCACTACCCTCCAGGCCAAGTCCCCGATGAATAGTGGGAGGACCCCTGCGTAGAGTGCCCTCCATCGGGGACCCCCGCCTCCTCCGGACGGCAGGATGGTACGCCATGGCGTGTCCGGACGGCCGGCGAGGATGGCAAAGTTGAGAGTGTGCAGGAGCAGCCCGTACAGGAAACCCCTCCGCGCGGAACTGAAAGGCACGGAGGGGATTTCCCCGAGGCGGCTCAAGTTGTGAGGCGCCGGCCCCCGAGGGAGGTTCCGGGGTTTGGCGCCGATGAGGAATTCCGTCCGGACGGGGGTCAGTTCGGACGGGATCTCCCCACGTGCTTGAGCCTCCTCGATGCACCTAACAGAGTCAGGGCCCAGAGCTGTTTTTAGCGACTCGATGGCATCGGCCGCGTGGCGGACGTTGGCAGAATTTAGGCGCCGCGCCAGCGTGTCTGGCGCCAACCAGCCCGCTCCTCCGCCATCGAGCAGGTCCCTGACCCTGGTCACCTCACAAGCCACAGCCCTCTCTTCCGACCGCCACATGAAACCTCGCTCGTGGAGGTACGGATTCCCGAGCAGCGGCTCCTGCAGGACGGCCGCCACTCCAGCCGGCGGAGAGCTGCGCTTGGTGGAGACTTTGTTCCAGACCCTGATGAGTTCCCTGTAAAAGACAGGCAGCTCCCGGAGGGCGGTCCTGGCACCCCCCAAGTTCACAAACAGGAGCTGCGTGTCATAATTGAGGTCGCGCTGCTGGCGGAAGAAATACCTCGCCAGAGCACACCACCTAGGAGGGGGCTCGACGTAAAGGTATCTCTGCAGGGTCTGAAGACGGAAAGTCGCGAGCTGGGCGCTGACGCACACCAACGACTGACCGCCCTCCTCAAGCGGGAGACTCAAGACCGCAGCAGAGACCCAGTGCTTCCTGTTGTTCCAGAAGAAGTCCACCAGCTTCTTCTGTATCTTGGCGACAAACGCAGGGGGAGGGGTCAAAGTGACCAGCCGGTACCACAACATTGCGGCCACCAGCTGGTTTATGACTAGCGCTCGACCCCTGTAGGACAGCACTCGGAGCAGTCCTGTCCAGCGCCCTAGGCGAGCGGCGACCTTGGCCTCCAGCTCCTGCCAGTTCGCCGGCCAGGCTCCCTCGTCGGGGCTAAGGTAGACTCCCAGATAGAGGAGATGGGTCGTGCTCCAGGCAAAAGGCCTGAGCTCCTCCGGCAGGGAGTCCACCCGCCACTGACCCACCAGGAGTCCGGAACATTTCTCCCAGTTGATCCTGGCGGAGGATGCGGCCGAGTAAATCTCCTGGCACTCACGCATCCTCTGCAGGTCAGCGGGATCCTCTACCGCGAGGAGCACGTCATCGGCGTAAGCCGAGAGGACGACCTCCACGCCTGGCCCTTGCAGAGCCAGTCCCGTCAACCTCGTCCGCAAGAGGCGCAGGAAAGGCTCCACGCAAACGGCGTATAACTGGCCGGACATGGGGCATCCCTGGCGCACCCCTCTCCTAAAGCGAAGGGGCGCCGTCAAGGACCCGTTAACCTTAATCAGACACTCCGCGGCGGCGTACAAAAGTCGGATCCGGGCGACAAAATGCGTCCCGAACCCGAAAGTGCGCAGAGTTCCGAGCAGATAGTCGTGATCCACCCTGTCGAACGCCTTCTCTTGGTCGAGGGATAGGAAGGCGACCGACAGACCAGCCTCCTGGGAACAATCGATGAGGTCCCGGACCAGATGGATGTTATCGTGGATTGTCCGGCCCGGGACCGTGTAGGACTGGTCGGGGTGGATCATGTGACCAGCACGGCACCAAGGCGAGCAGACATCGCCCTGGCGAAGATTTTGTAGTCCGTGCTGAGGAGGGAGACCGGGCGCCAGTTCTTAAGGAGGCGGAGATCGCCCTTCTTAGGCAGCAGGACGATGACTGCCCTGCGCCAAGAGAGGGGCATCTCCCCGGTCGCCAGACTTTCCCCCAGGACCCGCGCGTAGTCGCCCCCCAGGACGTCCCAGAACGCCCTGTGGAACTCCACGGTCAGCCCGTCCAGCCCCGGGGATTTTCCCCTCGAGAGCCGGGCGAGGGCACCGGTCAGCTCCGCCAGGCTTAGCGGAGCTTCCAAATTTTCGCCGCCCTCCGGGCTGACCTTCGGCAGGTCCTCCCACAAAACTCTACGCGCTTCCTCGCTGGACGGATCCGGAGAGAACAGAGCCCCGTAATATTCACGGGCCCTGTTGTTGACGCCCTCCGGATCCGAGACGAGAGAGCCGTCGTCGGCCAGCAGCGTCAAGAGCTGCTTACGGACACTCTGCCTTTTTTCCAGCAAGTAGAAGAAGGGGGAGCCGCGGTCCAGATCCCGCAGGAACCGGATCCGCGACCTCACGAACGCGCCTCGGGACCCAACGAGCTGCAGGTCCTTCAGCGCGGCCTTCTTCGCTTCGTACACCGTCCGCAGGGCCGGGTCCTGGACGACTTGACCGAGACGGGCTTCCAGGTCGAGCACCTCTTTTTCTAGGCGCCCGACTCTGGCCGCCCGCCTCTTGGTCGACCCCCTCGCATACTCTTGACAGAAGACGCGGACGTGAGCCTTGCCCACGTCCCACCATAGCCTCAAGGAGGGGAAGCCCCCCTGCTTCCTTCTCCAGTCGGACCAGAATCGACGGAACGAGTCCTGGAACCGCACATCCTCCAGCAGCCGGTTGTTAAAGTGCCAGTACGCGGACCCCGTCCTCGCGCGGAGCGAAGCGAGCTCCGCCCACACCAGGTGGTGGTCCGAACACGGCACCGGCCGCATGGAGGCCGCCGGGACGCAGGAAACGTACGCCCAAGACACGTAAAGGCGGTCGACTCTAGACCATCCTACTCCAGGCCTCACCCAAGTAAAGGCGCTGGAGTCGGGGTGGAGATTTCGCCAGACGTCCACCAAGTCGAAGGACCCGACCAGGTCCCTCAACTTCTCCATCGCCGTCATGCACTGTGGGGCACCGGAGCGGTCCCTCGCCTCGAGGGTGCAGTTAAAATCCCCCCCGAGGACAATGCAGTCGCCGACGTCGACGGAGCCAAGAAGAGCGGACACCTCTTCAAAGAAGCGCGTTTGCTGCGGGCCGGGCTGAGGGGCGTACACGTTCACGAGATGGAGCGGCACGTCCCCCAGGCGAACCGTTACGTGCAGCAAGCGGCCTGGCACGGGCTCCTCGACCCCCAAGATCTCCGGCTGAAAATGCGGGCCCAGCAAGATGGCCACCCCACTAGAAATGGCAGTGAGGTGGCTCATGCGGACCTCTCCTTGCCATTCCAGGAGCCACGTGGCTTCGTCTCCCGGAACGGTGTGGGTTTCTTGCAGGAAGCACACCGCATATTTCCCCTCCCGCAGGAGCGAAAAATTGTCAAATCTACGGCGTGCCCCTCTGCCGCCGTTGATGTTGAGGCTGGCTATGGTTATCTTCATGGCAAAAGCATAGTGCAACCTCTACCTTAACCTATTGTGGGGGAGGGAGCGGAGTCTTTTGTTGAACTCCGCTCCCTCCGCAGCCCAGCGAGGAGTCCCTCGAGCTCGCGCAGCTCAAGGTGTTGCTCCTTTGTCAAGGGCCCGCCCGCGGCCAAGGTTTTAACGGCGGCGCGGACGGACCCTTGATCAGCTCTGGCTCGGACCATTTTTCCAGGGCCAGTCGGGCTTGGTTGCAGCGACCCCGGCTCTGGGCCAAAAAGTCCCGGAGTTCCTTTGCAGGAATGAGGATGGTCTCGGCGGCGGCCGCGAGCAGATCCACCGCCTCGCTGGCGGTGGTCTCTAGATTTTCTCCCGCGTCCCCCACCGAGTCCCCGTCCTCCTCCGGGAGGTGGCCGCCAGCAGCCGGCCCATCGACCGCACAAGGTACGGCAAATGACCCGGCCGCTCCAACCGGCCCTGGCTCTGCCCCGATCCCACCCCCAGGATCGTCGGCAGAGGAGTCCCCACTGGGCTCTTTTAAAAATGGTGCTGGGTCGGGAAATGACAGCGGAAGGGGTTCCCCCTCCGCCCCAGGAACCGGGGAACAAGGAAAGACCCGGCCATAGGAAATCCCCAGGCTCCCCAAGTGCTCCAGCTCCAAAGTGAGGGGCGAGGGTGGGTGTTCCTCCCCCTCCCCGCTGCCACCCCCCGGCCCAGCATGTACAGTATTATTAAAATTATTAATTTCATTTCCTGCCGGGTCGAGTGACTCCCGGGGGAAGTTGGGTATTGGCTGGGCGGGCTCAGGTTCGGCCTTTTCGGCCCCGCCCGCCTCAGTCCCCGGGATGCCCGGCCCGGCGGCAATGCATTCCTCCGCGGTCCCCACGGCCCCCACGACAGGCAGATCTTCCACGCCATCCCCGGGAGGCAGAGGATGGGCCGCCTCGACTGTCTCACCCTCCCCGGGGACAGACTCCTCCCGCCTACGGCGCTGCTTGGGGGCGCTGGTGGGGGACGCGGGACACGCGGCGGGCACCGACTCCTCCGCGGAGGGATGTTGCTCCCCCTCCGCCTCAACGGAGCGGCGCCTCCTTTTGTTGCTGGAGGTGCGCTGAGGCAGGGAGACCTCGCCGGTGACTGGGTTGGGCTGAGCGCGGTGGTCAAACTTTCTGGCGCACTGAGGGGACCCGCCTCTAGATGTCTCGTCTTCTTCCGCGCCTTCTTTTCGATCGGACGCTCTCCCTCCCCCCCGCCGGAGGCCGTGAAAACAAAGGCCCCCGACGATGCCCGCGCACCTACGGCTCCCGGCACGCGGACGCAACTAGGGGGAGTGGTGGCGGTGGCGCCAGCCTTGGCCGCCCTCGGTGGTTTGGCGGCCTTGGATGCGGGGCAGTTCTTACGAACATGCCCCACCTCCCTACAGGCATGGCACCGCACGCCGTCCGACGTCCAGAAGACGCGGTAGGCAGTCCCCTCGTCACCACATTGAAATTTCCCTCCGTCGTCTCCTCCCGCGCCAGCCGGACAAAGAGCTGGCGGCGGAAGGAGAACACGTGGCGCAGGCTGCTCTCCCTGAGGCCGAGCGGTATGGGGTTGATCCCCGACCTTACCTCCCCCAGTTGTTGTAGGTGAGGGAGGAGGAGCTCAGCGGGAACAAAGGGCGGGACGTTTGAAACGATGACCCTCTGCGCGGTGGCCTCGAGAGGGTCCACCGGCAGGAACGTCCCGCCCACCGTGAGCCCCTTATCGAGGGCCAGGGACACCGCCCACTCCGACCCCAGGAAGAACACGGCCTTTCCAGACATCTTGGAGGCTGCGACAATGGCCGAGGGGCCGACTACCCCAGCCATCACCCGCACGCACTCCTCGATGGTCATTGTGGGGTGAGTGTAGCTCTTGACCCCGTGTTTTTTGTAATAATTCGAAAAGGTGGCAGGGCAGCAGGTGGCGCAGGAGGTGCCGTGGAAGCGGTTGCCACCTGCGCATATGTCCTTGCTGGCCCTGCCACCGGCGTGGATGGGGTCGCCATCACGGGTCCCTTTAAGGGCTACACCCACCCCAAAGTCACAGGCATTAATGTTCTTAATTGGCCTCTTGTCTAAAGACTGAGCAGAGGAGCCCTTAACGAGGCACACCTCTCCCCTAGTTGGCAATTGGGGAGGGGCCTTGCTCCCTTTGCTCAGTTGTCTCAATTGTTTTTTTTTAAATTAATTTGGGAGGAAAAGGGCTCTCAGAGAGAGAGGGGAGAAACAGAGAATAACAGAGAAAGAGAGAGGGGGGTGGGAAGGGGGGGGAACTGCGAGGGCAGGTCTCCCCTCGCAGCTGTGGGTGGGTGCAATCCCCAGATGGCAAAACACAAAAATAGTCTTTGGGGTGGTCTTCAGGTGAGGGGAGAAGATGTCTTCACCTGGGGCAGCTAGAGCCACCAGGCACACACTCCTAACGATGTTAAAAATGGGTATTTAAAGAAAAGAAATCTTCAGCCTGGTAGCTCCAGCTACCCCAGGCTAGGCAATTGGGGGGGGCGGGGTTCAGTTGTGTGTGGGGCCTAGTTGTAAGCAAGGCCCCCACACACACTTCCACACACACACACCCCCCGCGATGTTCCGGCCCTCAGTGGTCTTCTTTCCTCCCCCCACCGATACAACAAAGTCTTTTTGGGACTGCACCAATACACCCACCTGTCGAAATGGTAGAGTCTCCCTCCTTCCACACTGGATGTTGTTTTGGTCTTTCCCCCTCTCTCCAACTCTTTGTAGAAATGGTAAAAAGTTGTAAGTTTTCTGCTTTTTCCTCCTCTCCCTCTGGGTGAAAGTTGGTGGTGAAGCCCCTTCCTTCCTTCTCTTCCTGGGCTGGTCTCAGGGCTCTCCAGGCAAGAGCAAAAGTTGGTAGCTGCTCCTCTCACAGCAGCAGGGCTCCAATTGAATAGGACACACCTCCACTGCTCCACAATTAGTCCTTGTGCATGAAACTCTTTTTGGAAAATCCAATCGACCTTCATCACCACAAGGATTCACTTGTGGTGAATAGTGCTTATGGTCACTGAGGAGCACAGAATGATTAGCTGTGCAACATGAATGATTCTGAGGGGTACATCTGGATTTGAACTCGGGACCTCTTGATCTACAGTCAAATGCTCTACCACTGAGCTATACCCCCATGCACTCCTTGTGCATGAAACACAGAAGGATAGTTTGCAGGTGAAGCAGGTAATCAGAAAGGCGAATGGAATGTTGGCCTTCATTGCGAGAGGGATGGAGTACAAAAGCATGGAGGTCCTGCTGCAACTGTATAGGGTATTGGTGAGGCCGCACCTGGAGTACTGCGTGCAGTTTTGGTCACCTTACTTAAGGAAGGGTATACTGGCTTTGGAAGGGGTACAGAGACGATTCACTAGGCTGATTCCGGAGATGAGGGGGTTACCTTATGATGATAGATTGAGTAGACTGGGTCTTTACTCGTTGGAGTTCAGAAGGATGAGGGGTGATCTTATAGAAACATTTAAAATCATGAAAGGGATAGACAAGATAGAGGCAGAGAGGTTGTTTCCAATGGGAGGGGAGACTAGGACTAGGGGGCACAGCCTCAAAATACGGGGGAGCTAGTTTAAAACCGAGTTGAGAAGGAATTTTTTCTCCCAGATGATTGTGAATCTGTGGAATACTCTGCCCAAGGAAGCAGTTGAGGCTAACTCATTGAATGTATTCAAGTCACAGATAGATAGATTTTTAACCAATAAAGGAATTAAGGGTTATGGGGAGCGGGCGGGTAAGTGGAGCTGAGTCCACGGCCAGATCAGCCATGATCTTGTTGAATGGCGGAGCAGGCTCGAGGGGCTAGATGCCCTACTCCTGTTCCTAATTCTTATGTTCTTATGTAAAAGGAGGTTCAACAACCCCATAGAAGACGCAGAGGAAGAACACGACATAGAGTTTACTCCACCACAGGTGACCGAACACAGGAACCAAGTGGAGGAGAGCCCAGTCACTGTGGGCAGTCCGGACAGGCCTGAGGCACCGCAAACAGCAGACACTCAGGCCAGCGCCCAACAACCGGAGCCCCAATTCGGGTGCTCTACAAGGGAGCGTAAACCACCAGAGAGACTTAACCTGTGATCCCAATAAGACTTTGGGGGGGAGGTGATGTCATGTATTCAACTGTCATCGTAACCCATGTATAAGCTGACCTAAGTTGTCCACCTTGAGAACATTGACCACAGGGGGTGAACTTGTGGGAGACACTCCTAACCTGGACTTTCCGGTATAAAAGGGGAAGCTCCACCCACCGCCTGTCTCTTGAGGTCTTGGTAATAAAGGTAACAGGTCACAGAGTGACCTTCTCTCAAGTATGGGCCTCGTGTGCATTTATGCTGTATAGTAAGGACACATCAGTTTTAAAAAACACAAAAACATATAAAAATAAAGTTATTAAAACATATTTTATCATTAAAAACCCTCCCCACAATGGTAAGTTTATTTTTAAAAACTTTTTTAAAAATTGGGAAATTATTTTTTTTAAGACATTAATAACTTTAATTTAAATGAATGTAGTGTAATTATTATTTTTTTTTTTATTAATGTTTTGGGTGTTTGGGGCTGTGTTTTTGGTGTTTCGGGCTCCATCACAATCATAGTAATAGGAGTTTAGGACCTGCGGAACTCCTATTACTATGATACTTTACCTGATTGGCTGTCCAGAGCCACGAGACTCCCGCTGTCGGCCTGCGCATGCGTCGATGTGCACGCGCTGCAACTGGCGGTCAGAAGAGGTGTCAGCATCGGAAAGTTGAACGTGGACAGCAGCTTGAGGTAAGTGCGTATTTTTTCTCTAAAATGCCCGCGGAAGGCCTGAACGGAATTTCAGGGCCATTATCTAAGTGTACACTGTAATATTCAAAATGTTATATGTTGAACATAGAATCATAGAATTGTACAGCACAGATGAAGATAATTTGGCTCTTCATGTGTGCGCCGGCTCTTTAAAAGAGCCGTACAATTAGTGCCACTCCCTTGCTCTTTGCTCATAGCCCTGCAAATTTCTCCTTTTCAAGTACTTATCCAATTCTCTTTTGAAAGTTACTATTGAAACTACTTCTACCACCTTTTCAGGTAGTGCATTCCAGATCATAACATCTCGCTGCGTAAAAATAATTCTCCTAATTTCCCCCACGGTATTTTTTTGCCAATTATCTTAAATCTGTGTCCTTTGGTTATCGATCCTCCTGCCAGTGGAAACAGTTACTCTATCAAAACCCTGCATAATTTTACATTAAGGAATATGTTAAAGTTAGGTCCCCTCCTACTTCTCATCTCCATGCTGCTCCTCGGCAACATCATCTGAAAACACAGCAATAGCTTCCACATGTATGTTGACAACACCCAGCTGTACCTCACCACCACCTCTCTCGACCCCTCCACTGTCTGAATTATCAAACTTCTTGTCCGACATCCAGTATTGGATGAGCAGAGATTTCTTCTAACTAAATATTGGAAAAACCAAAGCCATTTCTCCGGTCCCAGCCACAACTCCATTCCTCTCCCTGGCAACTCTCTGAGGCTGAACCAGACTGTTCACAACCTAGACGCCATACTTGACCCCAAAGTAAACTTCCGACCACATACCCACGCCATCATTAAAACCTCCTTTTCCACCTGCGTTACATCGCCCAACTCTGCACTGCCTCAGCTAATCTGTTACCTCAAGACTTGACTATTCCAATACACTCCTGGCCAGCCTCAGATTTTCTACCTTCTGTAAACTTGAGATAATCCAAAACTCTGCTGCCTGTGTCCTAACTTGCATCAGTCCCGCTCACCCATCACCCCTGTGCTCGCTGACA
Organism: Pristiophorus japonicus; assembly: GCF_044704955.1. Lineage (NCBI taxonomy): Eukaryota > Metazoa > Chordata > Chondrichthyes > Pristiophoridae > Pristiophorus > Pristiophorus japonicus. The sequence goes on along the minus strand of NC_091987.1, from coordinate 79,957,216 downwards.
CACATTGGCTCCTGGTTAAGCAAAGTCACGATTTTAAAATTCTCATCCTTGTTTTCAAATCCCTCCATGGCCTCTCCCCTCCTTATCTCTGTAATCTCTTCCAGCCTTACAACTCTCCGAGATATCTGTACTCCTCCAATACTAGCCTCTTGAGCATCCCTGATTTTGATGGCTCCACCATTGGTGGCTGTGCCTTCAGCTGTTTGGGCCCTAAGCTCTGTAATTCCCTCCCTAAACCTCTCTGCCCCTCTGTCTCTCTTTCCTCCTGTAAGACGCTCCTTAAAACCTACCTCTTCTGTCCAAATATCTCCTTATGTTGCTCAGTGTCAAATTTTGTTTGATAATGCTCCTCTAAAGCACCTTGGAACGTTTTACAATATTAAGGTTATTATATAAATACAAGTTGTTGTTGACATTGGTTTACTAATCCCTTTTTACTGAAGTTGTATTTCTTTCACCCTCATAGCTTTCAAATTGTGACCTTGTCCTGGTCTGCAATACTTAGAAAACATCAACAACGTTTAGTGAAACGTCCCAAGATGCAGTGTTATAAGACAAAACAGATAAATTCGACACCAAGCCACATAAGAAGAAATTATGGCAGATGACCAAAAGCTTGTTTGAAGAGGTAGGTTTTAAGGAGCGTCTTAGAGAGGTAGAGAGGCGGAGAGATTTAGGCAGGGAGTTCCAGAGCTTAGGGCCCAAGCAGCTGAAGGCATGGCCACTGATGGTTGAGCAATTATAATCAGGGATGCTCAAGAGGGAAGAATTTGAGGAGCGCAGACACCTCGTGGGGTTGTGAGACTGAAAGATATTACAGAGATAGGGAGGGGCGAGACCATGGAGGGGTTTGTAAACAAGGATGAGAATTTTGAAATTGAGGTGTTGCTTAACCGAGAGCCAATGTAGATCAGCGAGCACAGAGGTGATGGGTGATCAGGACTTGGTGTGAGTTAGGACACAGGCTGCCGAGTTTTGGATGACCTCAAGTTTACGTAGTGCAGAATGTGGGAGGCTAGCCAGGAGTGCGTTGGAATAGTCAAGTCTAGAGATAATAAAGGCATAGATGAGGATTTCAGCAGCAGGTGAGCTGACGAAGGGACGGTATGGGCAATATTACTGAGGTGGAAATAGGCAGTTTTAGTTATGCTGCGGATATGTGGCCAGAAGCTCATTTCAGGGTCAAATATGATGCCTAGGTTGTGGACAGTCTGGTTTAGCAGCAGATAGATGCTAGGGAGAGGGATGGAGTCAGTGGCTAGGGAACACAGTTTGTGGGGGGAGCAAAGACAATGACTTCGGTCTTCCCAATATTTATTTGAATAAAATTTCTGCTCATCC